>NC_065436.1:22985368-23610368 GCF_024364675.1 Aethina tumida | reverse complement strand
TTCTCATTTTTTCGTTTAACAATGCTGGCAACTGATTATATAATTTCGCAAAAGTCGTAGGTACAACTTTTCCCACTCGGGTTTCAGCCTAAAATCAACGGTAATTAATTAACTGAAATTAATTGAAACATAACAAATAATTACTTCAGAGTTGAGTGGTTCTTTGGAATTGGTAATGTTGTGCCAAACTGCTGCCTTTAATTTCCTCATGTCCATCTTCTTGGCATGCAAAGCATAAGGTACATAAGCTTTTGGAACCTAGAATAATTATTATTTACTTAATTGCTTCAATATGAAAATAACAAAACCAACCGTCTCTGGTAGGTCTACAAGATTTTCTCCCAAGAAGTTTTGTTGTGCAGGTGCGTCTATAATCTCTTCAGTTTCAACAGGGTCAATACCACCATCATCATTGTCCACGAGATCATCATCCTAAAAATTATTGTTTACCAAATAATAATACAATAATAAATTAAAATTTTACGTTGGGCTGAGAACAGTATTGGGAATCATTGGGATTTTCATATTTGTAAGGTGAAACTTCATAATCATCTTGGTCGTTTTCTGGACTTTTTTCCGGAAGCTTGCGGATTGGTTCTGCGCCCCGTTTTAAAATAAGCTCCCTACTTTGTTCTATGATCATAAGAGAAGATTTATCTTGAATTGGCAGAGTAATTCTAGAATAACAAGTAAAGTATATATACAATGAATCATTTTTACATCAAAACTAAATACTTACTTCTGTGGATCTGTCACAGGTGCCTTTCGTCTACCCTTTAAGCGTTTGTCCATATCTATTTTGGGCTCATCAAGATTACATTCAAATAAAACGACGCTTGGCTTTTTCTTTTTGCTTTGTTGTTTGTGAACTGTTGTTTTATCCCCTTGCAGTCCAGACTCACCAGTAAAACGTGATTTTCTGGGGCGTATGTACTTCAACTTCCAATGACTGGGACCTGCCCATATTTGATCTATAATTCTCCCATTGTGCGTCTGCATAGTTGTTTTGTACGAGTATTCTGTCCGATGTGAAACTTCTTCGGGCTTAAGGTCTACTATGTGTGCAATTTCGCCTTGAATTTGAGCACAAAATTCCTCCTCTTCGCACACATCGTCGGCCAAATTATCTATTTCTGGACAATGCAAAAATATTAAATTATTATTAGTTTTTTTAGGAGTTAAACAGATCAATCTATGAATGTAACAAATCAATACCTATTTCGTCATGTATAAAATTATCATGTATAGATCCATCTAACTCAGGTATTGGTATTCCAGCATCATCATAAACAACTTCATTTTCTCTTTGAGTTAACAACGACTTGTCTGCTTCCAATCTTTAAAAAAAATTAATTTAATTATTTTACTTAATAAAGAATATATATCGATAATCTTACTGTCTTTCCTCCTCATCAGGATCATATTCATCAACTTGAAAATCATTGAAGGGAATACAAACTTTGAGATTTGGTTGCATGTTAATATTTATTTGCAATGTATTTTTTTTATTTTCTATATATTTTAAAGCTGGATCTACATCAGCAGGCCAAGCTTTCTCTGTACTCCTAAAATTACATGGACAAATAAACTAATATAAAATTATAAAAAACAAAATACACATACAAAAGCATAAATTTATATCCTGAATGATCCATTCTCAATTTGTTAGTAAATAAATTGTCTATTGGGCTAGTGTCCGCGTCAATTCTAGTGGAGAAGAATATGGATTCCAACTTTGGTAACGACGTCGATAGAGACTCAATGTTTTTTGAAATTGTATTTTTTTCCCCAGCAGTAAGACGTTTCTTTTTTTTCTTCTTCTTTGCTGCTACCTGTTCAGTATTTTCACCATCAATGTTGCCCTCACCTCCTTCTCCATTTTCATCTGGAATATTAAATATTAAATATGAACTCTGAGCAATAAATAAAATAAGTACCCAAATTAGCTTCTTTATTGTATTGTCTTGACATGCTGCTGGCTAATTTTAATCCCTCAGCATGAACATCATCAACTCTGAGACCATAAACTTTAGCACCTATGTCTATGGAAGTACTGGCCACTTGTAATGTATCACTAGGTTTCTGAGACATATGTTTTAATAGATCAATGATGTGCAATTGCCAAACATTTTTGGTGTTGATTTTCTGAAATTATCCAAACATTATAATATCCATTGTGAAATTATTAAAAATACCTACATTTTCAGAAAAAAGTTTGGTACAAATCTGAAAATGATTTTTCATTTCCTCTTCATCAATAAATTTAATTGATTCATTGAGAGGAGATTGAGCCTGGGGTATGTGGGACATTCGTTTTTGAATATCCACATGACTTCTTCGACTTTGGCGCTCAATTTCATCACTTCCTCTATCCAAAGCAACCACCAATGTTGGTGTCCTGCTAGCCCTTCTCAAAGGTGAACTGACCTGCATGCTGTTCTGCAAAAGCGTTCGCCTTCGTAAATCATTATTCCTCAGAGGAGTGTGCTCAAATGATTGGTCCATTTTTCCTGAAATAATGAATGTTATTTTATTTATAGGTGACTAAGGACCGTTTTTCTTAACATTTTCATCAATGTAAAGTTAATAAATCCCATTAAAAACATGAAATTTGAAATTTTGTCTATATATAATTTATAAAAATTGCAGTAAAACCTTAATGATCCAAATAAAATAAACTAAATTTTTTATTTTAGTTTTGACAATAAGAGCATAATTTAAAAAATAAAAAAATTAATCTCATTCTAATATGTATTGGACTTTTTAAGGAATAACTTTTAAATCAACCAAATCAATTATTTCTTATACTATTTACTTAGTCTTATAATAAGAACGCGTTTGATTCAAATATAAAGTTTTGGAAAAACCGAATTTTTAGAATTGTAGTCCATTATGTTAGAATGTAAAACTACTTATAAATAATTTAATCTAATAACGGAAGAGAATTCTCTCAGAGATCCGAAGTTTTTTTGAGGTTATGTATGGAATATTTTCAAAATAATTGTGTAATTCGTATTATAAGTTAATTTCAAAAACGAGTTTAAACTATATTACAACAAACAATTCTAAACATAATGAAGTGCATAAAAAGTATGAGTTATAAAACAATAACAAACCTTAAAATACGGTTCCAATGGTAATAATTCACTTTAAAACTCTTCACGAGCCGTTAAGACGATACAACACTACACGAAGAATATGCTAAATTATTTAAGACTTCATTTACAAATCTCTACAATGATTATTTTATGTTTAAAAATAAAAATTATGCGACAGCACCAAAACAAATGAACGCCATTCCGTTAAATTTTAAATTTTAGATGGCGGCACGGATCATTTACGCGCAAGCTCAGTATTCATCACAGAACAATTATTCGAAACAGAAAAACCCTAACCTCAAAATGTCACATTTATGTTTACAGTAACCTCGTGTCAACAAAGTTTATTAAATAAACCGACTTTAAATTATAAATTTTAAAATGTCTTTATCACAAAAGTACTCTGGAAAAATTTTAGTTCCATGGTACAACAGGTAAACCATATTAATTTTTCTTTTAACAATTGTTTACTGGTAATATTGAATGATTTTAGCAATGAATGGAGACATGTCAATACATTAGTGAATTCAAATGAAAATGAAGATCACGTAGAAGCTTTAAAGTGTTTACATTTATGGAAAATCAGAACTCCCTTATTATTTGCTGGAATAGAAGGTACCATAATCATTCTTGAGGCACTAACAAGTGAAAAAGACACACTTCAAGAAGACCAAATTAAACAAATCTATGCCCTATCATTAATGAGGTATGTTTAATTTTGTACTTATTCAGCCTCCATTTACAGTGTAATTTTAGGTTTTTAAATGTATGTGCAACCAATAGTGATAAACAGGGAAAGTTTACTAAAACATTAGCAGCAAGTGACTTACCAAAGTGGCTAATAAATATTCGCCATGACATTGCTCATAACCATAAACTCCCTGAGTTACCTGTATTAGAATTAGGATTAAGCATCTGTTTTTCCTGGTTGAAGGAAAATTATTGGCATAGCCAAAATGACATTATTATGGATTACATTGTGCATGAAGGAGATCACTCTCAGTTGTTAAACTTATTAACATACTACATAAGTTTAAATTTAGATACTTACAAAAGTGATACAAAATATTTTCATCATTATGAGGATGAAGAATTTCTAAATTTATGCAAGTTGGTTGTTCCAAAACAACTAAAAATTAAAAATCGTGCATCAGTCCTTGCTTATGTAGAAACTGAGTTAAAAGAAAACTTGACAACATTTTCTGGAAATTACATTAAAGAAATTGTAGCTGAGAAGGTAGTAAAAGATATTTTATTTAAAGTTCAGCTAGGTAAGGATTAGTCTATAAAAAAGTAACAAACAATTCAATTCATGAATTTTTAGATTCTCCTGGAATTATGAAGGACTATAAAAACTTATGGGCACCACTCTTTAATATGTTACATGAAGGATCTATTTTATTCAATGTACTTGAAAAACTATTTGAAGTTACTTTAGAAACTACAAACAGCAGAGAATTGAAGATTACAGCCAGTTATTGGATACTAGACTTTTTTAAAACGTTCACAAAAAATAGACATATTCAAAATGAATTTAGTGACAAAGTGAGTCAGATATTAATTTTGAAAATTTTTATTACAAATTCACTTTTAGGAAATTAATAAATCTGATAACAAATTCAATAAATTTGCTTTAAAAAAAATTATGGAGAAACACCCTGAAATCAAGGACACTTTAGATATTAATATGTCAATAATACCTATTCAGGAGGCACATAATTTTCAACAGAAAATTTTAGAAAAGCCTAATGAATATATGATGATATATCTAGATAGGTATGTTTAATATTTATTATTATTGATTTTAAATATAAATATTTTTTTAGTATTCTTCATTATAATAATTGTTCAGATGAATTTATTAATGAAACACACGACTTAATTCAAAGCTATCTTATAACTAAGTACCCTCAAGGTAGCTACAGAATTATGGATTCAGTTGAATTTCTTAATGACATTAAAAATGATAATGATGAGAATCAAATTCCAGTTGTAGAAAAGGTGAATTCACAGAACACTCAATCTAAATGGAAACCTATTACAGGTATACACTGACTTGTTAAGCTTATTTAAATTTTTATGTTATATTTTATTTTTAGATGTTGAGTGCTATGATGGTTTACCATTGGGAGTATTACCTTCACAATCAAGAGAGTCAAATCCGTTAATAATATTTTAATCACAATTGTGTTCATGTTATAATTTTATCCAGTTTATAATAAATAAAATAAAGACTGTATACAGAATGTAATGTATTGACCTAAAAATACTATGGCGGAAATTCTAGTAAAAAAATATAAATAAAAAATATAATAATAACAACATGTATGTAACAAAAATATAACAAAAACGTGCAATGTACAGTTATAAATGTAAAAATAGCAGATTCAATAAAATACAATAAAATATTAACATACACAATGACCTAATAAATGTACCTAATAATGAGTTTCTATAAAATATTTATCAAAAATAAACCACAGGCACTGTTTTTGTTCGAGCTAGTACAGTTTTCAGCGATTCCGAAGTTTTTAAGCCCCATACGTTTAATGGTTCACGATTCATGCAAGCGATCCTAAAATAAAATACAATAAACAATTGGAACCAAATGAATTATTTTATCATTATTGGACAATAATGATTATTAATATGAAAAATACAAAATTGGATAATAATTTACCTTCCCCCAGATATGGAATGCAAGAATTTCCAATAACTGGGTCGCAAATTTGTTGGTTCCATTATTGCTGCATGAAACAGAATTGCTGTGCTAAAGCAGTAAAGAAATTCTGTAAAGCCGGGAACTTTTGGGACGATTCCTTTGTCAATTCCAATATTATAAGTAATCTATTAAAAAAAAACATATTATTTATTTCTAGGGAATAGAATTTATAATACCTGTGCCGCTTTCCACAACACATACAAGGATATGGTTGTATCTGGATATTTAGTAAACGCCATACCAGCGACCAATCCCGCTGGAATTGCATGGAGAGCATCATCTTTCCCTGTTGTTCTTCTTAATATACACAACACAGACTAAAACAGACAAAAGTAGTAACGTGGAGGCCCACTACTTTGTTACAAATCTTACTCTGAAAAGACCCGAAAAAGCACCTAGGAAAGAAGCAAGATTTAATATTTCCTTCTTCCATAGAATACTTTTTAAATTCTTTGGTGATTGGAATATTTTTTTCACGTTTAATAATAGTTTTAGAGTTATTTGTATTCCTAGGCCGACAGTAAACATCTTTCCAGTTCCCTTAAAAGATAAAATTCATTAAGTTAACTTGATAATATTACAAAAACTTAAACTATAGTTTAAATTTACATCAACCTACTTGCATTACATAGTACAAACAGCTGAAAGGATGCGGACAGGCGTGGTGTCTATCACAGCACTTAATTTTATTAATAATTTTCTTATACACTGATAACATTTGGTAAATTATATGTAGGACTATATTCTTTTTAGGCCTACTCTGTCGCCAACTACCAGATCTTGACCTTCCATCATTTTGGTCCTGTTGACGATAAAAGCTGTTCGCCTGACTAGATCTACTTGTTATGTAATCTTTTTCTTCATATGGTCCAACTACGAACCTACAAAAATAAATATAATATAAACCACTTATAATATTACGTGGTTTTGGGTATATTTACTTTAAAACCCGAAACATCGAATCTTCAACTTTACTGCTTCCATTTTTATGATGTCCACCTTTAAAGTACATTAATAATAGAGCAATGCTTGTACTGAAAATGGCAGCATTTCCATACTTAATGTTATGGACCCAGTTTCTGGATACTGCCATGTTCCATACCGTTTCAGTTGCCACGTTACTTACATACAGACACAATAAGGTTCTCCTTGAAGGTCTTTCAATAAGTATTGAGAACACACTGGCTAAAAAGGCAGGCAAAGCAGATACGGTCAGTATGTTAAAATGACCTAACACCCTCCTGTAAAAATAATCTATGTATTAACTGACCACTCATATTAAATTATTGTTCTATTACTTACCTGAGTGTACACAAAAATAATGAATAACCGAATCCCGTACCACTTAAGAATGCAGTTGATTGCAGTATTCCATATAATGTTTTTTTCAAGTCATCTTTAGTGGGTATTCGTCCTTTCATCAATAATGTTAACTGCAAAAAATATGGAATTAATATTTTATTGCTATAATTAAAGTTTGAACGGGAGTGGGTATTTGTACCCGTTCAATAATCTAATTAATTTTCTCGCCTTATTTACTACACTGTTGAATATTTTTTAAAACCACATATTCTCTGCACAGTTGAGAAAAAAGGTACTCTTTATTAGTTGTAATTTTTGATGTATTTCAGTTTTAATGTTTGATATTTAAACAATAAAAAACAAGTAGGTATCAATATCCCTATAGGTCGCGAAGTCTGAATTTTTTATTGTAGATTCAAATTATGTGAATGTGTGAATATGTAGGATTTGTGTAAAACGTAATCTTGATTCATGATAGATAGTGTGCTCGAGTAAATTCATTTTTTATTCCTCCTACGAAGAAATTCAAATAAACACACTTCTCAATTGTGAACAGTCATTTGAAATTACGACATGAAGAGGAATGTTAATTTTTGTACAAATATATTTCCTTCATATAATATCTTATTATTGGAGATATTTGAAAGTTACACAAATGTAAGTAAAATATGTTAACTCATTTATCTGTCATAAACTAGATACATATGTATTTACAAATGGCTAAATATCCCTCAGGACAAACAATAAACGTTTTATTGGTGAATACATTTCCTTATCGTTAATTAAATAGAACTGATTTTCAAATGAAATTGATTTTTTAACTAAAAAAAATATTATATACATCAAACAATATAATTCAGTCGCGGCATGTTCAGCAAGAACTAATTTGAGGGTATAGATAATAGGATGTATTAGACAAGGAATAAATACGTAGTTAATGGTAATAAGAAGTAAAAAATTAAAATAAACTATAACTGAAACTACAAAATAAAAATGATTCTAATTATATAAATTTAATGTGTGAAATATATTTTTCTACATAAAATATCTCACTACTCATAAAAAATAAAAGACACGGACAGTAAAATAATTTATTCATCATTGTACTTCCTGTTAGGCAATCAAATTTATATAATGTTCGAATGAAATAAAAATATTTTAGGTCTACTTATAAAACGTATTATTAAAAGTGCCTTTGAAAGACTTGCACCCAAAATACGAGTATACTTTAAAATTTATTTTAAAGAATCACAACATAAAAAATGTTTTAAAATTTTATTAATCAGATGTGTCAAAGGTTTTACGATAACGAAATAAATATTTATAAATTGTAGTTGTGTCAATCTTATTTGTAAATAGCAAAGTTTAATGAGATAGAAAAAATATTTAAAATATACTCCTGGAATGTTTTAAAAGATTTAAGTGGAAATGTGTTTAAACAAATGTGAGCTTATTTAGGAATGAATAGTCTATTCATACTAAAAAATGTTCACACTTATTCAATTAATTATTGAGAACTTTTGTAACGTCAACGACGTAAAACAAAACAGTCAAAAAACACTTTATTTCAGTATATACACAACCTGACGGCCAATTAATGGAGAGTTTTTACATATACAGTTGTGTTCATTATTATCACAACCTCTTAAAATGTTAAAGCCATAAAAGTAATATTAATTTACTTTTGTTGTTTTATACAGTATTATACATGTTTAAGTATATTTGGTTAAATCACCTTATTTTCTAATAAGGATAATAGTAATTGTCGTTAACTATGTATTATTTTCCTTTTAACCAGTTTCATTATCGTCAACAGGATATTGTAAATTTTATTTATGATTTTGTGACACAGCACTTAAGTTTATTTAAGAAATTGATCAAACAATTATAAAGAAAATGTTGGTTAGTAAATAAAACTGGATCAGATAATCAGATCAGATTAAATATAGCACATTTAAAATAATAAGAGTTCAACGTTAGAATAATAGTTTCTTACAACGTCACGCCCACAATTAATATTTATCAAGAACACAGTGTGACTATTTATAGAAGTAAATAAACGTTAACGGAAACTTATTTTATTCACTTGAAAACGAAGACAAATTCGACAACTGTAAGTTTGTATATCAGATTATAGAATATTTTATAACAAACATTTAAGAATCATAATTTTTATCACTTGTACTATTTGACAATTTGTATGCAATTGATAAAAAACTCGATTAAATAACATTTCTAAACAATTTAAATAAAATGCTTTCATCTTGGTATCAAGTTAAAATATGGTTGTGTTCATGTACCATAAATCATGTGACATAACATTGTGGAATGTGGTCACTAATTGTGAATCAATTGGCTAAAAACTATTAACAATAACTGGAACGTGCCACCTTTTATTTTCCGTCGTTCGATCCTGATATATTTTCTTAAAAATTAATGTTTTCACTATTAATTTTAGTTTGTAAATTAAAAGTACACATACAATCTGATTTTGTTAAATAAATTAAAATTATTTACAGTATTGTGGTGGTGTGATTTCAAATTTCACATAGATATTAACTAATATGATAACAGGCCATAATTCTGTAATTTATCTAAACGTTCAAATTGTGATTTGCTTTAAAATCCCACAGCAAATTAACCAGGAAAACCTACATACATTAAACCCAAGACGTTCTAAAACTATGCGTATCGTTGCCAAAAAATACATACAATTAAGCGTTGCAAATTTTAATATGTATTAATAAATTTACTGACCGCATAAACTTGGCAGTAGATTTTAAGGGAGAACAGTGCCGTTGCCATTAAGGTCCCGCTGTGAAATTGCCCGCAGGTCCTGGTCCATGAATGTATATCGCTGCACTCGACGTTCAGCGCACTGAGCTTGCTCTGCACGTGGACCATTTCAGAAAATCACTGAACACGGACTCCACACACCAAACCCGCCAATTAAAAATTGTTGTTCACATGTCAATACTCGTTTGTACGTTTTTGACGCATTGTTTGCCGTTGATAAAGATAACGGCGATCCACCTTTTTCCAAATATCGCGTCCGATACTTAAAATACTAAACGTACTAAACTGTGGGAACGTTTATCTCAGGCGATTAAGTTTTTGGTTCATTGTACAAAACGGCGCCCAAGAATAAGCGTGTAAGCAGTACGGCTCCTTCATCGATTATAAAACTAGGTTAATAACCAAGTTAAACTATCCGTGTTGCGATTTTTTAAATCAATATTTACTTAATTGTTCGTAAACACGAAAACTTTTAAGGTCAATTTCGGTTTAAGTAAGTACTAGAGTTTATTGTTTGTTAATAACTGGAAGACTGTTGCTATTAAATTTGTGGTAATAATGAATTAATTAGTTGGTTAGAATTGTAGATTGAACTATTTGTGAACTCATATTGTCCAGTCACAAAAATTAATACAATGCAAGTACAAATACAAATCAATCTACTACAATCTTCATTATTGTATAGAAATTACAAACAATAGATCTGACGAAAACGTAATTAAAATTTTAAGTTAATAGTAGAATTCTTATTGCTTACAGGTTTTGGTAGCAGTTAAAATTTATTTAAATAATTCTGTTTATTCATTCTAAAAAAATCACATATTTGAATACTTTTTCACCAAACATAAGAGGTACAGTGTTGGCCAGAGAATTAACACAAAATTAAAACCAAAGATTTTTTTTAACTAAGATATTTCGTAAAAAGATTTAATTCAAATTTTGTCCAGTCCCTATAAAAAAATACGTTTCAATATTTTTGTGTTTAACAATTATTATTGTTATTTAACAATTATTATTCCAGTAGTATCTATTCTTAGAATTTATATTATATTATTGAAGAAATTCACTTTCAGTGAAGTGAACATTGCACTCAAGAGAAGTTGGAAATAATACTGAACATTAAACATCAAGGTCTAAATATTACTGACTGCTAAAAACTTAAAATGCTTCCGAAAAATGGTTTACAATGTTAATAAGCAAATATAAAACAACATACTCAATCGAAAATACAATAAGAAAATGTCCTAACAAAAAACAACTCCTTTTACTGACTGACAAATTGAAAGTCAGTAAAGGTTATCCTTTCTTATATAAAGAATGAATTAATTGAATCAGACAATATCAGTGTGTCTAGTAGAAAAATCAGACGTTGACTGTCTGAATAAAATTTGTAAGGATATATTTTAGTAGAAAAATCATTTGTAACAAATAAGAATATCCAAAAAAGCCAAAAGTATTAATAATCCTCCAGAATTGTGATGACTGATGAAATCATGTTCAATAGTATAAGATCAAATGATAAAAGATGCGTTCCTCGACCTCCTCGACCTAAGTTTGGATCCCAGATAACATATGCTACTAAAACAGGACCAAAAAATATTTGTAAAATGAACCGTTTCGTATATAGATACATCAATAGGAATGTAATGGAACCATTTGCCAACGATATTTTGCCCAGTTATATGGATTTTTATGCATGATAATGATACAAAACATGCACCAAAAGTTATTCAAAGATGTTTAAAAACTAATCGTGAGATTCTCGATTGACTAGTGTAGAATCCGGATCTAAATACAAAAACTTGTGGAACATCTAGTTTAGATTAAAACAACAAAAAACATCAAATTTAGATATTTTGTGTTATTAATCTAAGAGTCCTAAAATTTAATTGTGGATAATTCACTGAATCGTTGCTTCATCGTTTACAGTTGGTTATATCAAACAAAGGGCACATAACTAAATAATAACAATTTTGTAAACAAATATATATGCTTCAGATGTGTGTTATTTCTGTAACCTGCATAATTAGCATTTATTTTGTTTGAGATTTATTATATATTTAGGTACAAATACTGATATAAAGAATGAAACATAAATATTTTAAATAAAATATAAAATATGTTGATTGTATTCTATTAGAAGTCAATTTCCAAATTAACATTAAATAGTAATGTGTGCTATTTCTGTGGCCATCACTGCAAATTTAATTAATATCTATATTCAAAAGAAATTTTATTTTTTAACCATGTATTGTTTTTTATCAGAAATACTGTTTCATAAAAATAGCTGTTTTTATATTTAATAATCTATTGAAAGTTTAATTTTATTTCTTAGTTTTTACATTCAATTATATTTAATATATTCCACAAACTGATTCAACAACAATATAGTTAGCAATTAAATAGAATTGTATTATCACAACAAGTAAAATTTAAAATTCTAAACAACATATGTAACACTGAAAACTTTGCTTTTTGACCAGCATATTACGAAACTAATGGATGTTTCATGTCACTCTTGATTAATTGTTATTAATCATTAAATCAAGTGTTAAAAAAATAAATTTGATAAAAATTACAATTAACGTAAAAACTAAAATCTAAGTTATATGTTAAAGAATATTTAAAAAATTGTACAAACCACATAAACAGATCCATACACCCTCAAAGAATCAAATATGCAATATAAATATAGTCCACAAATTCCTTGTAAACAACTACTTGTCCAAGGATGGACATAGTCCACACAGGTTGTTGAAATTGGTGAAGTTATTGGGATAATTTTGCTAAATGTTTGAGACATCGTGTTGATCTGAAAAAAAAATAATAAATGACACTCAACTCCAGTTTTACGCTTTCTCTTGTACAACAAATAATCACCTTGTTACAACATTTATATAACTTAGCACCCGTTTAGTAGGTCTTATTATATAGAACTCTCAACCGAACATAAACAATTGCGAATGGCGGTTAACATTGGGAGTTCTGCGGTTAACATATCTCCACTTCTTTCGTCACGGAACTAACAGTTCATTGTCGAGTGTTACTAATTTCCCAGAGATGTCGTTTATACAACGATTTATTAAAATATTTGAATGGATGTATTATAATAGAATATAACAATGACACTTTTATATATGACTGTTTTATATGCAAACATTCAATTTAAAATTGTGAATTCGTCCAATATGTGTTTTTGTTTGAATTAGATTGCAAGAGACATCTAGGAGACAAGTTCTGGAAGCAACTTGAGGTTTGTTAATTCTCCCATGGTGTGGCTAAAATAAATATTTTTGTTGTTTATATTTGGTAAATTGTGTTTATAAATTATTTTCGTCTGTATCTCTTAAGAAAAAATAATATATCTCTAATTTATGGTACATAGTTATCTTAGTTGATTGTAATTAAAATCGGTATATTTTAATTAATGTAACCACATCCAACTTAACTTTCTCCAATTGGTTTCCAGAAATTAAAACACAAAAGTGAAATGGAAGAAGAAAACGTTCTAGATGAGGAAAATTGGAGGACAGAGGCAGAATCCGTAATTAATGATGTAAAAAACCATGTGCACTCCATTGCCATATCAGAAAATATAAAGAGTACAAATAAATGTATAATTTTAAACATACAAACTTTGGAAAAACGGAAATACTGTGTTGAGTTATCCAGTTTGGGTTTTCGAGTAGTGGGCAACGATATTGATGATGTGTCTTTAGACAGTAATGAGTACTTTGAAACACCTTACAGCCTTTTATCTAAAATAAGTAGTCAATATTTATGTTCATTCAGTAATGCACTTACTGAAAAACTTACTGCATTGCAAGACAACATGGAATGATGGAAATTGGAGTGTCGAAGCAAATCAAGTTATTAGTGATATTATCTTCTAGAGACAGTATTTATCTAAATATATTAATACTGGAAGACAAGAGTTTCTGTATGGAAGTATCCAAATTAGTCTATACAATTGTTGGGGAAAAATTTGAAGAATGTAGTCTAGAATGTGAGACTTATTATGAGACACCTTATAGTTTATTAATTGCAATTAGTGATCAGTATAAAAATTCGTTTGCAGAATCATTGTCATAAAAACTTTGTAACATGAAAAATAATGAATTAAACATTTTTTTGTACTAACCTAATAATTAATTTGTTTTTTTTTTGTAAATGTTTATCAAAAACAAGCAATTTTAATATGATCTTGTAAGGTTTATTGAAAAGTGACGAAAATAAGGTGTTTCTAAAATAGATGGTCAAAATTTGAGGTAAGGTAGAACATGTTCAGTAATGACACATATTTTTTAAGATGAAATTTAAATTTCAAAAATTGTTTTTTTCTCATATTTCTGCAACCTTTGGTTCGATTTTAATTTGGTATGTACTATCCTAAAATATATACTTACAATTCAATGTAAGTTTTTCCCATAAGGATACAGTAGCATGGATTCTGGAGAGTTGTACTGTATCTCACCTCATTTTCTATGCCAATGAATATTTTTTAAAACTATTAATCCAAAATTTAGAAATCAGTTACAACTCTCTTCAAACATTAAAATGAAACACGACTGTGATAATCAAGAGAATTTTTTTCTAAATTATGCAAAGAATCTTTTTAATTTAGATTTTCATTATTATTCAAGATGTTCAACGTGATCTAAATTTTGAATACCTATTTAAGAAACACCTTGTATATATAGTATAAACAAATATTCAAATAAACTATGTAATAGGAAATAGTGTATTTATTACTATGCGATTGGTATTATAGTTTGACCTTGATCTGACCCCCCCTGTAGACTGCTGTCAACTGTACCTAACTTCGTTTCATTTAGGAACAATAATGAAGTAGTGTTGTGTGAGTGACACATTTTTGACATTATATGAACATTTAACTCTAACGTAATTTTTATATCGAATATGTGTAAACAATCTTAAAAATTGATTGTTTTGAATGACACTATGTTGTTGTGAGGCTTTTTATTGAAATCGAACGAAAACGTGTAACAATTAGGGTGTACTGTACGAAAATCCTTTGCCGAAACAGCACTGAAAAGTGCAATGAAAAAGTGTAAAATATAGGTAAGTCTTGTTGAAACTACATGTTAATAGTTGAATTATACTCATAACAAACGCAACAACAATTTTTTAATGAGGCGGAGTGTTTATATGGGGTTCTATTTTCAAGCATTGCCATAATTAATAATAATACCTTCGTTTTGTACCAGTCACACACTGTTTATGATAGTATTATTTTTTTGTTAATTTCATTAATTGTTTGCGAGAATGACGTGTTTGTCGCACCAAATGTTTAATTGTGTTTGTTATTATCGGGGTTAGAGTTCAAGTTTCTTAATTTTTTAAGGAAACGGTAACCAATTAGCTTATAGTTAATTATTTTATATCTCAAATGTATTATCTTGAACAAGTATTATTTAAGGTAACACAACAATTAGTCAACGAGGATAGTTTTATGAACTGTGTTGCTGTGTTAAAGTGTGCTGCAAGGTAGTGTTTGATTTTAACATAAAGGGAGTGTTTGGTTAATTCTAAATGTTATTCGGCCTCTCCTAATATAAATTGAGCACGAAATTAATATGTTAAATGGTTATTGCATGACTGTTATTTGTTACGTGAATGATTATTAAAAAATAATGTTATTAAAATTGTAGTAGACGTTTTAATGTTTTTGTTTTTCTTGTTGGACTGTGGTACTATCATACCGGATTGTGGGTTTTAATATATGATTGTTTCAAAGAATTTAAAACTGGTTTAAAAACACTTGTGTCAACGTTTCAAAATTCTTTTTATTTATTAGTATATAAAATAAATTATAATATTCCAAAGTATTATTATTATTATACCAATTAAAACATTACAGCAAAAGTAAAAACAATAAAATGAGGAGAACTGAATTTAAGTCTTAATCATCGTATTTAAACAAGTAAATAAATTATTAATCATCCTTATTTAATGATTTAGATAAGATTAAATATTTCAGGTAAAAACGTAATAGGAACAGGCAAATTTAACAAAATTTTTGTTGACAATCCATTACTTTGATTGAAAATTAATCAGTACATGTGATGTAGCTTTATAATTGTGAATGTTTAAAATCATACGAATTCGATTCTCTGATAAGATATGATCTAAAAATTGAGTAATGGATGCAGTGCATGTGCAACATTGTTGTTTTCGGTAATTTTGTTTCTAAATCCACTAATATTAACTGGAAAACAAAGAACAACGCACACTATTTTCTCGTTAAGCTTAGTTAGTTACAATCGTGGTTAGAGAAATAGCACACATTACTAGATACACACTTTTAATTAAATATGATAAAAATATTTTATATTTTATTTAATATAATGACACTTTTTCTTCTATTATTCATTAAACCTACAAGTACAATTTTTCTTTCTTCTCACCCAAAATGAATTTATTTAATAAAATAATATAAATCTTACTAAGAATAAATTCTGATTATTAAGAGTATTTTTAATAAATAAATATAATTGTTTGGTTTTAAATTTTGTGCTATTTCTCTGGTCACCACTGTATATAAGCAGTTCTGAAAAGATGTTATTTTTAAATACGAAAATGCGTCGTTCACTGGCACCCTAAACTTTCCGACCCCTGAATGACTCATATTTTGGCGGTAAAGATGTACCCCAGAGATTTCATGGGCTCGTTTCAGGTAATGTGGAAGCAGACCGTTAATTAATTCAATAGGTAATCGAACAAATGCGAAAAGTGAACGCCCGAAAATTCGCCCTTGGTAACGTTACCGATCCCATATACACGAACCAGTGTAACAAAATTCAACGAGACAATAACATTGTCCTCGTGCAATTCCAACGCGATATAAATCCATCTGATAGGACGCGAATGTTCCGAATGTGTGCGCTTGGCGAATTTCATTCGTTGTGACGTTTCCGGATTCCGCAACACACGAAATGGCATTGGCACTGATTTCGGGACAACGGAAAACTAGTTGTGAATCATTCGAGTTTATAATTTATAAAATAAATGTATTAAAGTTTTATGTGGCTGATGCCAATTTGAAATAAATGGTTAATGAGTAATATTAATAAGCAAGATCTATGATTAATTGGTAGTAGTACTGGTGAGCGTAAGCGCAAGAGTTCATTTCGTGTTATCTTCTAATATTGTTTATGGCAACATTTATAAACACATTAAAAATTTTAAATTCCGGTTAGTTTATCTTTCGAACGACGTATCATTGTGATTTAAAGTTTCTTTGCGTCTTGGTCGCCTTCTGCGGTTTGATTTGTTCGTGTAATATGTTTGTTCATATTGTTATTAGTTATGTTAGTTTTAAATTGTTTTAAATAGTAACATGCAGTTAAGCTTGTGGAGTTTTTGGAGGTTTGTATAAAGTAATTTTACACAATTCGAATTGTCCCATTTTTAATAGTAGTAGGCTTTAGGAATTTAAAAAAATGTTCGTCATTTATTTTAAAAATGTGCCATAAAACTCTTCTTCCTGGACATTATTTTATTGCACTGGATGACTCATGAACCAGGTAGCTCAATAGAGGTAGCAATCTTTCTTAAAATTATATGTAACATTTTTGGACGATTATAAAGTGACCTTAAATAGAAACTACTCTTTTTATCATTTTATTTACTGATAATATTTATAAATCATAATTTTTACTTGCTTTCATGAAGATTATACAGAATGATTAAAAATTTTATGTGTATGTATATTTTAAGAATCAAAATAAGTCCTTTTTTTCCATGAACACGTGTTCCTACCTTCGAACTACAGGGATTAAAAATCGATTATTTCAAATTCCGGTTAAAATCACGAATCCTATTTTTTCAAAATTTGCATTCTCCGGTTTTCTTAGTCACCTCATTTATTTTCTGTTTATAAAATAAGGTAAACTTAGTTATTCGAGGAATTAGGGAGTGTTCACAGTTTTATTGGTCATAATTTTATGTTTACAATGCGAAACTGTAAATTTTAATATTGCCCTCTTGCTGGCCATGAAAAATATAATATTTTAGTATGGTATTTTTTTTTTAATTCAGTTATTCGTTTCGTGGAAATTGTGGAAAACCAAAGGGGGAGTATTTTCAAAAGTAAGAATAAAAAATTATGGAAACGTTGATTTTAATCCTTGTTACCAATTTTTGATTATTTTGATACTTTAGTGCCCTTTGGTTTAATAATTTTGGATAATTAAAAAAATCTTAAACTATTACTCGTGTATACATTAAAAATTTAAATAGAAATCATCAAAAACCGATTATTTGAAATTGTGGGTGCAATCACGGATAATATCGACGATTTTTGAGAAGAGTGTACACATTTATTATTCGAAATTTTATGTTTACAGTTAGAAATCCTAAACATTAACGTCATCATCTTATTGGTCATAAAAAAATTGTGGAAAATCAAAGGGAGTATTTAGAAATATCAAATCAACAAAACAATTAAAATCATAACAAATATTGGAACTATTCTCCTCTTGTTACTCTGTAAGCCTCCATTTGATTTTAATTGTTGTTTACTAATTTTTGATATTTTGGTGCTCCCCATCGGTTTAATAATTTTGGACAATTAAAAAATTATCTTAAACTATTACTATTTTTATTGTCTTCTACACGAAAAATTTAAATAAAATCAACATTTTTTACTTGTATTCACTTGTATTATATAGTGTCATTAAAAATTAAATGTCCGTATTTTAAGAGATTGTATTTTGAGCCAAAATAAAATTCTTATGTTCTATAAAAACCGATTATTTGAAATTGTGGGCGCAATCACGGATAAAATCGATGATTTTTGAGATGTGTGTACACATTTATTGGCCAAAATTTTATGTTTGAGACGTCATCATTTTGTTGGTCATGAAAAAATTTAAAATTTTGGCTTCTTATTTTAATTCAATTTTCTGGAAGAAATTGAGGAAAACTAAAAGAAAAATATTTACATAATATCAGATCATATCAAATATTGGAAATGTACTCTCTTGTTGCTCTACAAACCTCCATTTGATTTTAATTGTTGTTTTCCAGCAAAGAATTAGTTGTATCATAAAATGTAACAAACCAAAATTTTAGATATTTTCATGTTCAATTAGAGGTGTTTTTAAAATTTAGAGTTTTAGAGCATACAAATTTAACTACTAGAAACTAGGTTAACATAATTTTTTTAACAGAAAAATAAATGAAGTACTTAAACATTATACCCACAATTTCAAATAATCGATAGGAAAAATTTTTTATGCTCTTATAATTCACTGTTTTATTAGTTTTCTTATATATTTTTATTTAAATTTACTATAATTACCGAGAAAACGTACAAAGGAAAATGTTTTTTTTTATAGTTTATAGCAAATCGATTGTGAATATGTATATCAGATCAATGACTTTTATTTACTATTTTACTAAAGATTTCACATTTAATCGAATTCCTGCGGTATTAATTATTTGAAAGTAAGTGATATTGGAGACCGTTAACGGGGATAATTGAATTATTCAAAACAGATTTCTTAAAGTACGCAATAATTTGTTATTGCGGTATCGACTATAATCATTGCTTCCAACACTACATTAAAAGTGCAATAAAAATGTCGTAAATTTCTAAAAATTTCCCATGTTGTTCCATATAATGATAAATAGCACAATAAATTTTAAATAAGTTCGTTCAAAATTGCGTGGAAATTTTTTGGTCTGTCCAATTTAATAAAATAAATATATAATATAGAATAGTTAAACCAACGATCGTACAATAATAATTTAGATCTTGAACACAGGATGTAACTATCTCAAGTTATTTGCATTATCGCACCGACTCATTTCAGGTATTCGATCACTAAATACTTTCTCTTTCGACAGAACTGTCCGAACGAGATCTTACCGCATTCAGTTGTGAATCAGTTTATTCTCGTGCACGAATTTTCGCACCGCCGTTTCCATTCTGTCGCATGTGTCGTGCGTGATTTTGTGGTCGATTGTGAAATGTGTACGGCTCGGCGGGTGTTCCGGTGATTTCGTTCAAGATGTTCGTTTTATTGGATATGTGGATTCTGCCGCAAAAAATGTATGTAATAAGTTGTGTGAGGTGTTACAGTCAATTTGGCTTTATTATGTCTTCAATTATATATGGCTTGATTTACCAAACTGATTTATTTGAGGTTTGTAACGAACTAAATGAGACGTCAATATAAATCTTTTGCTTATAACAAACAGTTCAATCGGAAATGATATATTTTGTTTTTTTAAGTAGAACCTCAACAAAATTTGAGACCTATTACACGTTGAATTGTTTTACAATCTTCATTTGTTTTTAAAATATTTAATTTTTTCAAAGTGTCTATTCAAAAGTTGTATTATAAAATGTTATACGGAGTGTTTGGAATTTCCATTTTAAATATGAATTACTCTTATTTCAAATGAAAGTGCTATAAAATTTTTACCTTATTTGATACAGAAATCAATCAGTATTATAAATAAAATGAATATTTATCAAAATATTACAAAATGTGTGAAAAACTGTCTTCTATATTGTAAATCTGTTCTAGAAAGTTTTTTAAATTTTTTATTGATAATTTTTAATTAACCAAATTCCCTGTATAATTATTTGAAAAAGCTTCAGATCTTAAAAAAAAATAAATTAAATTAAATATTTCAACATGATGCTATTAAACATAAAATTTTAAATCTTGCACTTTAATTCATTTTACTATTTTCATTTGTTTTTAAGATATTTAATTTTTCAAAAAGTAAATTTCCATTTAAAATATCTGTTTTATTAAATATTCATTTATTTTTTCCATTTTAAATATTTACCACTCAATTATTTCAAATGGAATTAGTATAAAATTTTTATATTATTATTTTTGTTAATATTCACATAAAAAATGACTTAAGATATATGTTATACAACTACGTATCAAAAGAAAATAAAATTCTCTAATGTTGAATGTCGAAAATTAAAATAACATATTGAATTTTAAAGTAAGAAAAAAGTAAATATGAATACCAAATACCCTGTATAATTATTTGGAATACCATCAAAGGTTTCTGATGAGATATATTTTTGTTAATGTTTATACCAATAACAATTGATGGTATTATGGACATTTTTATTAGTCAAACAATAATAAAATTATTGTAAAAAACAGAAAAATATTGCCAAAAAATATTTGTTTTTTTTTAAATATAATCTGACCATTTTGAATTTTCTTAATATGTATGTAGTTTTTACTGAAATCAATAATTTAGAGAAAAAGAAACTAGAATGAAGATTTTTTGACTTATTATCTTTTTTATTTTTTCGTGTATTTTAATATATTTTATAAAATTATTGTTTGTTGAAACTTTTTAGTGAAAAAAGATACAGTTATTAAACATTTTTTAAAATATACAATTTTTGTAATGATTGACATTACATTTACAGGACAAACTTTTAACTTTTGACAAATGTGTCATTCAATCCTTTGCTTTCGCTTACATATACGTTAAAGAATTTAGTTTAACATCAAATGGAAAGAATAATTTTTGTAAAATATTGTTATTATAAAAGAACCAATAATTTTTATTGGTTGAACTGAATATCTAAAGTTAAACAACAATATTGCCAAATAGAAATAAAATATTTAAAAAGAGGAACATCTTAAAATATTTTATTGTGCATAATATTAAACAATTATTGTTATTTGGTTTATTACAATTTATCTGTGAACCGCTTGTAGCGTGTAGAGTTGTAAATAAACAATGACTCTCTGTTTTACCCGTCTTAGTTTTCTGGCCCGACCTATTTAAAGATTGTGACTTAGGAACTTCCATGTAGCATCTCATTCTCAACGAGGGTGACAATGCTTCGGTTCCCAAAACTTGTGGCACATCTTTTTATAGCTAGAAACATAAATTGTATATTAACATAAATTTTAGCATTATGAGAAGTTGTCTTAACAGTGCGAAAATAGAACGTGAAGTATAAATCTGTGCCCGAGTGAAAATACCCAGAACATTATAAAGCCTATATTATTAATAAATTACGAAGAAATAATTTAATTTTAGAGGATGATTGTGAAATTATAAATTTATGTTTTTGTAATTAAAATCACATGGTCTTTTAACATAGGTAAATGTTAACGCGTTTGTTTAGTTTAATTGAACGGATGTTTGACTTTGTTACGCTATCAACGAGCCTAAGTTATTTTCTTTTAAAACTTCAGTACCGTCCCAGTTTCGGCATCATGCATTCTCAGCCCATGGAAATTTGGATGATACCTTATAAAAAGTAAATAAATTAATAATTGAAAGTTGTATTAGTGTAGTTTTCAGTATTAAATGTGTGGTTGTGTTCTCGTGAGAATGAAACGTGTGCACAATGCAAGGTGACGATTATTAAAATTATGGTAATGCCTTAGGACTAGGAATAATTAGTGTATTTAATCGCACATCAAGAGGTCAAGGTAAATCGTACAAAGTTTTCGAACCAAGTGGATTTTACTCGTACGTAACACGTTTTATACAAGAATATTATTTTAATAACGCATATTAAGTATAATAATATAAAAACTGATATCGTTATTAATATTTACATACAGTTAATAATCTCATTCATGTATTATTCCATTATGTAAATGTGTACAATATTGGTGTAATAAAGAGGATAAAACACGACTTAATTTTGTTTAGAGTAAAGTGTTTATGATCTGGGTACATTCATCTCTTTAATAAAATTAATACAATCACAGCGAAATGAACGTGAGTTCTATTAAGCGAGGCCATAATTGGAAACACTGACTGAGTCAAGTTCATGGAATGTGTTCTTTGTTTGGTGGTTCGATCTCGTCGTCTAGCAAGATTAATTTAACGAATTAATGACCAAGTTACTACAGTTAACCTTAAAAGGGTTTAATGTGAATGTTAACTTTATTTTAGATCATGAAAAGTGCCATTTGGGAACTAAATTTAACCCGTTGCGTTAAATAAAATGAATGCAGATATTCCATATTTATTTTACTTAGTTCATTTTTACTAGAATAATTACTTTATAGTATATACTAAAGTATATTATATTATCTGCTTTTTAATTAAAATTTTTGATTTATTATGTGTAAATATTTATTTCAATGAATAAAATTTATTAAAATAATAAAAAATTAAGATAAAATTTAAATTTTAAAAACTAAAAACAATTTCTAAAAAAACTACATACAAAAATACATGTATGTAATGGTCATTATTATAGTAACTTTCTAAAATATTAAATATTTTAGTTTAAATAATAATAATTTACTAGTGTTGTTTTGTTGAAACGCTGTAATTCATTTAAATTTGTAAAATTTTTATGTCGAATTTGGTTATAAACGTGATACCCTCACGTTTTCTGCTCTGGACATTCATGTTTTTAGTAGAAAACAAAGTTTTTCTTGTAAGTCTGGGTTCAAACCCCCACCCTCTCAGCATCTTCTCGCAGTCCTTGAACTAATTTCAGCAAGTCCCAATTCCTCCAGATTAGCATTAATTTCAGTTGACGATAAGATTGGACTGTTTTTTGTCATTCGAATTATCCAGTTCAAGTTATCGATTTTCTTTCAAGTTTTTCAAACAAAGTAATACGAGAAACTATTGACTTATTTAATCGTAAACTACTTGTTTCTCTCGGGCTTTTACAACGCTGAATTATAAGTTTTAACAATTCCACTTCGACCAGTGAATGATAATAACCGAAAGACCTCTAGTAAATAATCAATTTAAATTCACAAAGAGCAATGAAAGACCATAAGTACGCAATATTTTAAAGAATTAAATTAGGTTCACCAGTTGCATAGTAAACAAAACAATAAACATTATAGGTATTGGTACTCAACTGTACTGCTGTTCATATTTTTAATATATTTATATAATATATAAGATGCTATCAATACGGCTGCTATTATAAATGGTACATTTTTATTTTTATAACATATTAATAAATTAAGAAAACATTTAATTTTAAAAAATAAATCAGTAACGTTATTATTTTTTTACAGGGTATGTGAATACAAATTCTCTGAATTAGCAGTTTCATATTTCAAAACATGTTTTTAAAATTAAATTTATTTAACTCGGTTCAAAATATTGTTAATATGTCACAAATATTTCTCTTTATTAGATATATTATAATTTATAATAAATAAAGTTTAAGAATTATGTCGTTTAAATAAACATAATTAGAATTATATAATGTATAAAAAATAGATAATCATGAATATAATTAATTTTTTACCTATTAAATTGTAACTAATGTTAATAAAAAAATGCATTGCATTCCTGAATACAAGTGTTAGTCATCGATTTGAGAAATATCTCGCTATAAAGTAGTAGTAAATTCTACAAATACCACCGATTAATTTAATGATCCCACTATTCATTCATAATGACTCATTCATCAATTTAACCAATATAAATAAATTATTTTTAAAATAGTGCGACGTGTTTAAAATTTTAAATGCAATTAAACGGCCTCGCAAAAATATTTATGACATTTTGATCGTCGTCAAATAAAAGAACGTGAATGAAATAACTGGGATCGAAACAAGAGTAACTAAACTGAATGGTTAGCGAGAGTTCAATTGCTACGGGTTATATTTAGAAATCTTTCGAGTATGCATACACGAAGATTTTCATTGTTCTCTAATATGATTATTCATGTGCATTGCTTTCACAAGCAAGATGTTACTACAATTGTATTTTTTCATAACATTTACTTAGAAATTCTATGAAAATCGATATAATCTTCCGTTTGTATCTGTACGATCGGTTGATATTGTCCTATATATTTATTCTGTATCTAGTGAATTTTGATCATGGTTTTGTTTCCGTGTTATTTTACATCATAGCTCTAACAAAGGAATAGTTTACCGCTTTAATCACGAATCTAGGCGCATTATCACATCACATCGTGATTCATAAGCTTAATGAATATACACATATATTTTTTTAACTAAATGTGATTGTTCTCAATTTCAGTTGGCGTAAATTAATTACATATTGGTTTTTTGGTATTTAATATGCTTAAAGTAATGCTTTAGTTATCATACATTGACTTAGCTACATTATCTCGACGGATCAAACTGACTCACTTTAATTATAAACTTTAATCTAAACTTAAAAATAATTAATATTATTAAACTGATATCACTACTATTATTTGATGCCCCACCTTATAACAATTGTAAATACATAATAATTATTCGGTTCAATGATTTGTCTTGTTTCTTTTACTACAATTAAGTGATTGATTGATATATATATATTTTTAAATTAACGATAATTTACAACTTTACTGAACATTCACATATATGTTTAATCTTTATAGTGGTTGTTTAATTATAATCCGAATCAGTCATTTCTGTTATTTGTGGTTAATGTAAGTAATTTTACATGTAATTATTATCGATTTTGATTCATTAACATTCTGCCTTTAGATTACATATATATGTATTTCTATTTTATTGACCAATATGACTTGTAACATGAAGAAAATTAAGTTAAATAAACTACAAAACTAATTAATTTCAAATAGTTTTAAAATCCTATTTATTTTTCTTTAAATCTGTATAAACAATAATGAATGTGATTAGTGTTCAATAAAAACTAAGCATTTTTTATTAGGATGGTGTACAAACTACAACACAACAATAATTTGTACTTGTAGATTGTTTATATATGAATTCAGTAATTGGAGAGGCCACAGATTATAACATAAAGAAAATTAAACAATTATTCCCGTCGTTGCATATGTTTTTTTATATATAAAGTATTTTTTTTTTTATTTTAATATTGTATAAGAATGATCTTTTAAAATATTATTTTACTAAACTTAGGAAATCTATATAAATATTAATAAGTGTAAAATTGTGAATTAAATGTTATTGTATATATTTTTAATCGTTTATAAATTTTAAAATGTTTTTATCTTTTAACAAATGTACTTATTTTAAATTAAAACAAATTTCTATCTATCTATCTTTCTTTAAATCTATATAAATGATAATAAATATAATGTCAAGATTAAAATAATTAATCTCAAATTATATGAACAGTTTTAATAAAACATGTATTCAATTCATAAAATTATATTCAATATACATTCAGAGGTGAATCGAAATATGAATGAAAATGACCATCGGTGTGAATTTTCTAAATTATTTGAGATAATTTTTTATTTGTAAAAAAGTGTTAACAGATTCGTAAATATATTAATCAACAATTTTTTTGAGTGTCTTGTAAAATTGTTGAATATTATTTATTTCAAAATGAAATTTTGATATTTTTTTAAATTAAATCATCTAAATCATTATAGAAAATATAAAGTTAATAAATATTTTTGCTTTAAATCTATATAAAAAGTTCTGAAAATTGTTTAATACTTTTTTTTTTCAGTTTAAAATAAAAATATTTTTAATATTGATTTTCATTCGTCATTCAAAAATGTTTAATGAACCCCAGGATAACTTTTTTTTTGATTTTTACTTTTATAACTTTATACTTTGTGATTCAAAATTAAAAAAATTAATTTATTTTTTTTTTGTTTTCATTTTGAATAAAAATTCAATCAAATCTTTTAAAATATTCATAAATTTTTGAAACAAATTATCTAAATAAACTACTACTAAATTAACTTATTTTAATCTAAGAAATATTTTCTAAAAATCAACATAATTATAACTTTTCTTTTAAACTATATAAATATTAATAATATTTTTAAACAGATTTTGTAATGTTTAAGATTAATGAATGTTATTGTTCTCATATATATTTTTAGCGACCACTTTATTTAATTGTATTCTAAATTTTAGTTTTTAAATTAGTACATATAATTTTATAGTAATTATGTGTTTATATAGTCATTTAATATTTGGAGTTATAGAATCGTTGTATATATGTGTTTTAAATATTTTGTTTCATATGTTCCATATAATAATTAATTTTTTTTTTTAAATTTTGAATAAAAACTAAATTCATATAAGAAATAATTTAACCTGGGTTTCTTTTTGAAAATTTGTATTCGTATATAATATATATTATATATTTTTAACTACTACTTTATTTTTGAGTATTATGAATATAATATGATGATGATGATTTTTTTAATAAATTTTAAATAATATTTACATAATGTACGTAAACTTGAACAATTTATAAATCAAATATACAAAAATTTGATTATTTTAAACTAGAATTATATAAATCAAAAGTGTAAATAGTTTTAAAATTTTATATAAAATATTTTCTATTTTTTATATCAATATTTGTAAGAACGTCAGTAACTATTTTCAAGGACTCTCAAGAAAACTTTTACATAATTTTTCTCTTTAAAATACTTGATATGTTAAATTTTCTTATATCAAATAAAAAGTAATTTTGTTTAATTTTATCACTTTTATTGAAGGAATATGCTCCTTTTTGTTTTTTTTTAATGCAAAGCCTTTAATACATTCTCTTATTATAACACCGTGCATACTGCACACTGATCTTTCTACCTTGTCCTACTTTATATTTCATCGCTATTGTTCTCTTAAAACTCCATATGCCATTACAGAAAGTCATTGACGGAATACTTTCTTTCCATGGGTTATTTACAGTCGCATTCATTATTTCTGACTTCATCAAAATGTACGTGTGTACCATCAATTTTAATCATCGTAAAACACGCCAACATTTTGTTAACGACCAGTATCGTGGACACAACAGTTTTTAATATTAAGTTGATTAATGTTTGTTTACAATTAAATTAGACACAATTGTTTATGCATAAATATTATCGTTATTATTTCAGGTTGGGCGAAATGGACAGCTTGCACGTGAGCTCGGCGGTCAATCAGCAACAGCAGTCCGGCAGCAAGACGTCGAGCCGGAGCACGTCGCCGTGCCGGCCGCGCGATCTTCATCCGATCGGCGGCGCGGTCGCCTCCAGCACGCCGACGACGGCCGCCGCGGCCGCCACCACGTCCACTGTTCCGTCACATCGACCCCATCACACGAAAACGCTGAGCCACGGTTCGGTCGAGAGTGCCAAAGTGAGTTTTCGTCGAATTTTATTTGAGCGGCACATTCCACGTCGATCGGTGTGTCGAACACGACCCGGCGGTCGGGTGGACACGAGGGAAATTCATTTTATCGTTCGTCATTATCGTCACGATTTTCTAATTTATCGGTTCGCGCTTCCGTGCCCTCCATTGACGGTAATGTTCGTTAGTCACATCGTATTTTTAGGAACTTCTGTTTGCTAATGTGCTCTCCTATTAAATATTAATTAAACTGTCTCGCATACGTGTATGTATTGTGTGCGGATTGCGTCATGTTGTAAGGAATGCTAGAAATTTGAACTAAAATAATTAATTTCACATATCATTTAAACACAAGACACATGTGATAAACTTTCAGTTTTAATGAATAAATTTTTGAACAAATTTTTAATTTAAAAATTAGAAATTGATCATTGATGGACATTAATAATTAGTCAATATTATTAAAATTTGTTTATTTAATGGCCCATAACAAACGAATAAAACAGTTTTGAGAGAAATTCTATTGAAAAATTCAACTAATATTCATTACTTTATAATCAAAAGCCATAAAAATTTGAAATTGTGAGAAAGTAATCAATTCTAGGACAAATTTTCTTTAAAATTGACAATTTTAATAGTAAATTCCGACACTATTATTAAATTTTCACAAAGAAAAAAGAAATTTCACTAAAATTATACAATTTTGCTATAAACATCCACCAAAATTGAAAAATTTAATGAAAAATCTAAGTAAGGCTTATCAGTTTTGATTCAAAAATTACATTCATTTTAAAATTTCAAAAATTAAACAGTTTTGAGAGAAAATTTCAATAAAATTGATGATTCTACTGAAAAAGTCAACTAATATTCATTAATTTATAATCAAAAGTCATAAGAATTTGAAATTATGAGAAATTAATCAATTCTAGGACAAATTTCTTTTAAAATTGACAATTTTAATTGTAAATTCCGACACTATTATTAAATTTTCACAAAGAAATAAGATATTTCACTAAAATTATACAATTTTGCTATAAACATCCACCAAAATTGAAAAATTTAATGAAAAATCTATGTAAGGCTTATCAGTTTTTATTCAAAAATTACATTCATTTAAAAATTTCAAAAATTAAACAGTTTTGAGAGAAAATTTCAATAAAATTGATGATTCTACTGACAAATTCAATTAATATTCATTAATTTATAATCAAAAGTCATAAAAATTTGAAATTGTGAGAAATTAATCAATTCTAGGACAAATTTCTTTTAAAATGGACAATTTTAATAGAAAATTCCGACACTATTATTAAATTTTCACAAAGAAAAAAGAAATTTCACTAAAATTATACAATTTTGCTATAAACATCCACCAAAATTGAAAAATTTAATGAAAAATCTAAGTAAGGCTTATCAGTTTTGATTCAAAAATTACATCCAGTTAAAAATTTCAAAAATTAAACAGTTTTGGGAGAAAATTTAAATAAGATTCAAAGAAATTTCACTAAAATTATACAATTTTGCTATAAACATCCATCAAAATTGAAAAATTTAATGAAAAATCTATGTAAGGCTTATCAGTTTTGATTCAAAAATTACATTCATTTAAAAATTTCAAAAATTACACTGTTTTCAGGGAAAATTTCAATAAAATTGATGATTCTTCTGAAAAAATCAATTAATATTCATTAATTTATAATCAAAAGTCATAAAAATTTGAAATTGTGAGAAATTAATCAATTCGAAGACAAATTTCCTTTAAAATTGACAGTTTTAATAGAGATTTCCAATAATACTATTAAATTTTCACAAAAAAAATAAATAAAATTTCACTAAAATTATACAATTTTTATATAAACATGAAACTCCAATAAAAATGGACGGTTTTAATGAAAAATTAAACTAATATTCATTCATCAATTTATAATCAAGTTATGAAAATTTGGAATTGTAAGAAATTAATCAATTCTAGAATAATTTTTCTTTAAAAATGATGGAAATTAGGAAAATTTGTTATAATATTATCTTTAATTAATCTGTTAAATTGTCTTGATCACAAAAACTACTCGTAAATTTTAAAAATACTCTAAAAATTTGCAAAAAAAAGTGTGAAAATAAATAGATAAAGACACATGAATATAAAATATAGAAATATTAACTTTTATTTTAAAAATAAAATATTTGATTTAAAAAAAATGTTATGAGTAAATATCCTGTAAACAATAGAAAAGTTAATAGTTGCTGAGTATGTCGCAATTTACCATAAAAAATGGATGTAAAATCACAAATCGTTTTTAAATTAAATAACGGTTCCAAAATATATACAATCCTGAAAGACTGAATAATATTAAAAATCAGGTATTAAACAAATTTATTATTATTTTTCGTATTTTCATCAATAAATATTTAAGAAAACGTTTTTATTCAAACAAAATTTTAGTGTCTTATTTTTGTAGTTTTGCATAATTTTAGAAATAAAATTAAATTATCATGACTCATTTTATTTTATTTAAATACTATAGTATTATAGTTAATTAAGAAATATAAAGCTGTTCACAATATTTTTAACCTCGATCCCAGGAAATTAGTCGCATTTTTATTAAAAATTTCTACGACGTTTCTATGACCTATAATAGACGAATATAAAATACTATTTGGTATCCAAAAATATAAGAACTATTTTTGACACACATAGTTTAAAACTGTATTAGCATCCGTATTAGTGGAATTTTGCTAAAAACTGATACAATTCCAACAGTTATGTAAACACTGGAAAATGAACAAAACATTTGAATTCATTTAGAATCCGCAATGATAAACGTCGGCATTATGACGGCAGTATAATCGAAGCGTGTGTACTTGCTCCAATCTCAAAACACTGCATTCCTGAAACTACATTAAACAATTTACGTTACAAATTTAGTACATTTTAAATTCATCAAGATTTTGTTAGAAATATTGCATTAAGATCTTTAACATGAAATTTATTTAACGACAAACAATTATTAATTTATCGTGTCTTACACACGTCATGGGAACAATATGCGAACAATTAATTTGAACTCGCCATTAATCGTGACAAATTAAAGGTACTGTTGTGCGTCGTCTACTAGGAATTCGACGTCCTAAAATAAAAATACACGAGCAATTATATAATTGTTGTTTAGAAATCGAAACTGCAACATTTCAGTTTAAAAATAACTAATTTGATAATGCGAAGTAGCATCTAAAGTTTGTCAACCTTGTTGCAAATCTGATAAATCCCAGATAATTGTGTAAATATTGGTTGATAATAAAATCAATACATTGTATTGAATTCTACAATATATGTAAAATTGACAGAGGCAGGACCGAATTTAATAAATGTAAATATTTATATTTATAATTAGGTTTTATTTATCACTCTGGTTTAATTTGCATATCCCACCGTTGTGATTCTGCAACTGATAAATAAACCACATCCATTCTACAGAATGAAGGAAAAAACAAATTAAATAACAAAATGTTTTAAACTATTACAATTAATGATGGACATTGATTATTTCATAAGAATTTATCTCCGGGTTTTTTGTGGCGATGCGCCAATTTTGGGTAATTGAACAATGGTTACGATTAGATAAGTATTTTATACACGAGCGTAATTATTGGGAAACCGATATTATTGTACTATTTACAGTGGTACGGTTTAATTTTGAACTTGGCAATGGCCATAATGCAATATGCAGGACATTCAGTGCAGTTACATATCCAAACATAATGGAATATTATTCGTGTTTTAATTGTGCTTTATGAGTTTAATTCGAAATGGTTCAGGATGACCGGATAGAATATACCCTGTTTATCACATCAGAAGAGGTATTTAAATCATATTGATTTCTATTTTTTTTTATTATATTGGTTTACACCAAAGATATAGAAACTTTCTTTTACGTCTATTTAATTTAAGGAAATTCGGGTGTGTTAGACATATTAATTTTTTTCATTCGGTTCAATCACCTAGATCAGGCAAATTTGTATTTTTTATTGCATCAATTTACTTAATACAGTGTTCATTAACTTTCCCCATTTGATTAATATTTAACAACAACAAATATTTTCAATATACTAAGTTATATAATTAAAAAGATTTCAAAAAACAAACAAACAAAAAGACAGTGTGTGATTTTGTTTGTTCAATCTCGATATTATATATTCATATAAACTGTGTAAGCACATTAAAAATTGTTACTTGAAATTCTTTCTTATTTTTTTAATAAAAATTACGAAAATTCATTAATTTTATTGATAATGTTAAATTAAAAAAAACATTTAGTTCAAAATAAAAAAATACAATTTTTATATAAATATTCACTAAGATTGAAAAATTTAATGTAAAGGTTAGTTCTTTCAGTAAATCAAGTAAATTTTAAAAAATCCGAAATTAGATAATTCTGATATAATTTTCAATAAAAATGGGCAATTCTAATGGAAAATTCAAATAATATTCATTAACTTATAATCAAAGGTCATAAAAATTTTAAATTGTAAGAAATTAATCAATTTTAGAATAAATTTTCACTAAAAAATAATGAAATTTCACAAAAATAATATGTTTTTAAATTTTCAAAAAAAAAAATTGAATTTCATTTATTTTCATCAGACATAAATGGACAACTCTAATAAAAATTTCAAATAATATATAATACAATTTATTTAAATTCTATAACATTTTCCTTTAAAATTACCGATTCTAATAGAAAATTTAGGTAATATTTTTAAATTTTACAAAAAATAATGAAATTTTTCTAAAACAATTTTGGTATAAAAATCTATTAAAATTGAATTGAAAAATTAATGATAAATTCAATTAAGATTTTGTTTTAAAACTCATGAAAACATGAAATAATTAAATTGTCAGACTGTTTTCTATATAGAAACGAATTTGGCACCAATGAATACATAATATACTCACCTTTCTGACGAAATAATATTTCACCTCGAACGAGAATTGTCGTTTATTTTGGTTGCCCTGAAAATATGTAATAAAATGTTTTTTTATGTAATGTGGTGTTTGAGTGACCATACATTTTTATTATTTATTTTTTATATTGCACTACTACTCATCGATTTTTCTTTTCCAAATAAAAAATCATATTCTCGACACGTGTTTCCATTTGCTTTGATTATTATTCAATAAATGCTTGATCTAATAACCCCCTTATGGAGTTCTTGTTTACATTGCGAGATGGCCCGAAAATATATACGGTTCAAATGTCATAATCCTTGGATTTTATCGAATTACACCATTACGAACCGCGTGCTTTTCGAATTCAATGAACTTTATCGCAAAAGATGTTTTTACCATATTTAGATGGAATTTATGATTGGCAATTATTCATTAGAAATGTTTGGTAATTTAATATTTATGTAGCAAGACGCTGTGAGAAAAATGTAATTCTTCCACAGACTTCACATATCATATATCATATTTACTAATGAAGGTAAATAAAGATTTCATTGTTTACACAATCTCTTTATCAGATATGTACTTATTTTTAAAAATTAAGAGAAATATTTCTTTTTATATGTCGAAAATATTTTAAAATTCTTATTTATCATAGATATTCGATAAATAAAAGAAATGTGACCTTCACTGTTACAGTCTAATCGTCTATTATCAATTACGATTTCAATCAATTACATTTAATATAGTAAGATGTTCACGTGTTGAACCCGCATTAGCACATTTCTTGCATTAATTGCAAGTTTCAGATATAAGTAACAAGTATGTCAGTTATCGTTAATATATATTAGTTATCGGAAAAAATAATTTACTCTAGTAATCTTTAATCAACATTAAGACATCCTTCAAAATAAATTTATTCAACAAAGTAATCAACAATTTTTTATCAATATTATAAGATCAAATACTCACGAAGAGAAAAGTGGGCTCTTGAGACTAAAGAAAAGGTCTGTAAGGATTATTTGAATCTATGATTCAAAGGGCACATAAAGAATCTCGTTTTTGAATGGATTTTTCATGATGTCGATCAATTTACGTTCACAATACAGTTTCACTAAGTGTTTTACCTCTTGGTAGGTATTAACGTATAAAATTCAACGTACACTCCACCACATCCATCAAAATCTTAAGTTAATCTTAGGTTAAGACTAAGAATTTGTTCTACGAGATTACATAACTTCATCCCTGGGTCAGAAGGCTAGAATTATTGTAATCATATTTGATTATTCGCAGATTAAGTTATGATCAAAAACCTAAATTACTTTTTTCGATACCTAAAATATAAAATATAAAATTTGAAAAGGTTTTAAATTATGAACCATTTATGCCAGATTTAAAATGTTTTATTTTTATATTAATCTGAGACTTATATAAATTATTATGATATGTGATCTGAAAACAATATTTGATATTGTACGCATAATTGTTGATACAAGGCCATTTCTTGATATTTAATATTTTCATAATTTAATTTTAATTGTTTGTAATAACGAAGTCCAATATATGATATTTCCAGTGATACTAACTAACGATTCAGTTTTTTATTTCTATAAGTCAGATAGAAAAAACTACCAAAAAATAAAGTAATAAATAATATTAAAATTTAGAAACAAGTAAAATAATACTTAATTAAATTCAGTCATATTAATGACAAGTAAACTCATGAGTTTTGCGTGACTCGTAAAATGTTCAATATTGGATAGGTAGTGGTTACTAATTACACTCCCGTGAACCTATGGATCCTTTCAAAGTTTATTTTGATATCAGAATGATATACATATTTATACCAAACATAATAATTATCTAGTCATAATCTGATTGAAAGTCCGTTTAATTAGTTCGATACGTGAGATTATTTTCCATTGTTTAAAATAATGAATTTCCTGCAAGTGATTTCCGTGGCACTGTCCAAATATCCAGTGATCAAACAAAAAATTTTGTTCAAATTGTTGTTAGTGATTGCTAATTTGTTGGCGGATAAATTAATGAAAAGAATTCGTCGGTCGTGATTATCTGGTGTTGCAGAAATGGGTGAGTTGTTGGTAATTCAGTATATATTTTTCGAGCTTAAGTATGTCTATGGTTTATTTCCATATTTGCAAATTGTTTACATAAAGAATGATAAATTTGTTTATTACACTTTGTTATTTTCATTGTTTTCTAATATATACTATATCTATTAAATGTATCAATAATATTTTTGTTTAAAGTTAGGAAAAAGCATATGGTAACAAACAGTTTTACAAATAAACCACTTTTACTAATTAAGTATAATTTACATATAAATTATTTTTATATATAAAAAATATAAAATCTTATCATATAAAATAATATAAAATATAAAAAGTATTATGTATAAAATATAAAATATGATATAGTCGTAAAAGGTATAATAGAATTTAATAGGGAATAAAAATACTTTTCAAGATTATCTTTTCCATTAAAAAAAATAATTGATAGTGCCCATACGATAATGGGCAATTTGGCACAAGTCATCTTTGTGGCAAAATATAATTAGATACATAAGTACATATATAGCCTATTCCATATCTGCATCAACTATTGTATTTATGGTGCAAAATTATTGTGATTTAGCCAAGTTTACCTTGTTTAGTAGTTATTATATAATAACAGATATACCAGTGGTCCAGTATAAGTATACTTACTTTCGATTTCCTAATATAACATATTAAAATAATATTTATGAAAATATTATGGGTCTAAGATTTTTAGTTGAAAAAGAGAAAAAAAAATTTAGTAAAATTATTAAAAGTATTATTTTAAATTTTCTTCCTGTCTGAATCACATTATTTCTAAACCATAAAGATAGTAATTAACTATCATCCATTAGTTATGGAACACCTTGTGAGTATAAAATAATTAACACTCATCAACTAGTCGCTAATTAGGTGAAAAATTTCATGGACACATTCAAAAAACATCACCTTAATCACAACAAATTCCATCGACGTTCCCAAATCACAAATGACGAAATCATCTGTCCAACTCCTCGTACCCCCGACTTTCTGATCGACCCACAACATGGATCGCGATTGACCGTAGAACCGCGACGGCGCTTTTGAAAATCGGTTTTCTCAACGAGAAACGGTGAAGGGATTTTTCACGCGTGGTTCAACTAATTTTGTTTTCGGTTGCGGTTTGTATGGTCGTTCCTCTTGCGGCGAGAGGATGAAGATGCACGTTGTCCTAACGAAAAACTCCATGCGAGGGTTCATACCTTTTTTGGGGGTTTGCTAATAGTTTGTCTGGAGAAAAATTATTTGTTTGTCGGCGAAAATGGATAAGGAGAATATTTTTGCTTTTTACGGTATTGTTGTATGTATATTTTCTTATATTTCTTCACCTGTGTCCTGTGTTTAACAATTAATTACATATTTAAGATTAACTTTTAAAAGCCTAATTAAAACATTTTTCGAATATTTTCTTTTCGTTCAGTGCATTACTGTGAAATTGTTTTAAATGTTATCACTAACTCCAGCCACACCATTCGATTCGAGTATAGCAAAAAATATTTCGAATCAAATCAATAGTGGTCGTCGTCGATCATTCTGAATTATTTAGTATATCACCTCGATTCTCGATTTAGAAATATATTTTAAGTATATTTTTAATGCCATAAATAGGTTAAACTATTATTAAATACATAAATGTATAATGTTAATGTTAATTGTGTATTTAAAAATATTATAGGAACTTACTTAACTCATGAAAATTCTTTGGTACCGGAATTACTAACTTTGTTTAATGAGTTTATCTATATTAAAAAAATCAATTTAAAGGAATTATTAAAAATTGATTATCTAAACAATATTTGCTGTTTGTTTATTCAGTTAAATTTCTGATCTGTTCATAAAAACTCATAAGAATTTTTTGACACACTGATACTTCCGGAAGCATATTGTTTGTCAATATTAAAAACAATTAAAATTTTAATAAAAGGGACATTTATAAGAAATAGGAAATTATCTGGATAATTACAAAAATTGATAATTGTGAAAAATAATTTCTGATAATTAATCAGACATTTACTAATTTTATTTTCTATTCAAAACACTTAGGAAAAATTATATATTTTTAATTTTTTATTTTTTAAAAGTTCAATAAACTATTATTTCTGGAAGCTTTCCAGACCAATTTTTAGGAAATACAAAAATTCTTAATAAATTTTGATATAATTATTAAATTATCTATCAGTTTTATCACCATTTGGACCTTTAATATTTTAATAAGAGATTATAGAAATTCTATATTTATAATAAATTATGATGACGATAATTAAGATAATCAGTCTTTTAAAAATTGAAATTTTTTATTTCTTAAACTTTTCTATTCGATGAATTATTATTTCTAGACAAATTTTTGAAGAACACAGAATATCTTGATAGATTTTGATATAATTATCAATTGATAATTTTGATATAATTATTAATTGACCATTTTCAGTTTCATCATAAGTTTCTTATTATTAAAACTATTATATCTCTTATAACAGGATGCATAAATTTGATTTATTTGTAATAAATCATAAATTATTTGGATAATTATAAAAAATTATTAATTGTTGATAATAATTTAGGTAATTTTTTATCTCTTTAAAACAATTTGACTCAGTGTCATGAAAATGAATAAATTTTTTAATTTTTTTACAATTATTAATTGATAATTTTCCGTTTTATCATTATGAGTTTCTCAATAATTATTTAGTTAATTAATTGAGTAATTCAAATTAATTTTTTTAATCAGTATCATAAACAAATTTTGGGAATATATTAATATTTTTGTCGGATCTCATGAATGTTTATTTGTTTTCTTATAGGCAAATTTTGAAGGAATACAAAATTTCTTGATGAAGTTTGATATAATACTAGTAGATATCAGGATATGATGCTTTTAATTTTAAGTCTATATAATTGTAACAAAATATTATCGATTTTTTTAAACAAATATTTAAAATGACATTGACATAGAGTTGGTGTAACTGTAATTACTATGATATGACTTTGATAATTTAAATTTTTTGACTTGAAGTCGTTTACTCTCACATTTTACATAATTTCTACACAATATTTTCCGACCAATGTGAAACACGGGAAAATTCTTATTAAAATATGTTCGTCATTAGTCTGTCAAACCTAGCACGAATTACCGAAGGAACCTATTTCATAGTACGTAATAATAAACTTATCTAATGTTCGTTAAGCAGACATTAAAAGGCATCTTTCCCTGTTTCAGTCCCAAGATGGAGGCGGGGTGAGCTATGCACACCGGACGTCGCGACACCGCTCACCGACCACCAGCTCGTCGCGCACCGGCCCGCCAGACCCGGACGATTCGACGACATCGGTGGCGGCATCGGCGACGGCCGCGGTGGCCATGTCCGCGTCCGGCCTCGACGACAGCCTGGCCATCGCCCTTGCCGCCGACACGTCGGCGTCCGGTTGTCTCACGACGGCCGACCATCTCGAACACTCATCTTTCCTATCGAACGGCAGTTCGGAGCACGGGCGGCAGGCCACCGATGACGAGGTTGATCGCGTCGATATCAAAACCAACACCGTGCTCGATCAGCTCAAGGAGAAGATGAACAGGGTTAAAAATCTGATGAAAACCGAACAGAAACTTCGAGACGGTACGTTGGAAAATGCTGACAGCGAAGGGTAAATCGCTGTAGACGAAAAATTATTCATTTTCTCTTATTTGAGGAATGTGTCTAGATAAGGATATTTTATAGTAAACGGGCAAGTTCGATGAAGATGATTGTAGATATTCTATAGATTTCATTGAATTTTTGTCCAGTTTTATTATTTGATTATTGTACTGTTTTCCTCCCTTCAGATGTTTATGAGATACCTAATTATTTCAAACAATGTTTACATTTTTCATTTATCTGATGTGTTAAAGACCTTCAATTTAAACTTTCTAGAACTATTATTCATTTGGTTTTTCGGTTTCAGATAACGTAAACGAATACCTTAAACTTGCGTCCAATGCTGACAAGCAACAGGTCCAAAGGATAAAGGCTGTGTTCGAAAAGAAAAATCAAAAGAGTGCACAGGTCATATCGCAGCTGCAAAAGAAGCTGGACTCGTACCAGAAGCGGTTCAACGAACTGGAAACGCACGGCCTGTCCCAGAGCCATAGACCGCCGAGGGAAGTGTTACGCGATATGGGACAAGGATTAAAGTAACTAATTTTTCTTTATCTAATTTTAATTCTAAAATATGTTTTTATTTACTTATTTAATTAACATTTTGTGCTTTTTAGAAACGTGGGAGGGAACATCCGGGATGGTATAACCGGATTCAGCGGTTCCGTAATGTCAAAGCCGAGGGAGTTTGCGCATTTAATCAAAAATAAATTTGGCAGTGCAGATAATATTAGTCAGTTGTCAAGTAAGTATACGTTTAAATAATTTAACTTAACATGATTACACTAGTGTACAAATATTAACAAATCAGCAATTAACAGTACATTGGTTTGAAATTTATTATTTGTATACATAGTTGAGATTTAAACAGATTTAACTGCTAAGCTTTGACTTAGACTAATCAAAAGAATTTATTACAAAATTGTATGTTTCTTTTCATTCCTACCTTAATATCTGGGAAACTTTTATATAAGTATATATACTAAAGTTGAAGGTAATGATGGAGTTTGGTGTTTAGGATTTCAAAATTTCATTTACATACATTAAGTTATTATAACAATTGTTTATAACAAACTATAAAATATGCTGAGGCTACTTTCAGTATATTTTATATTGTATTTCGTGCAAATTTTAATAACTTAATGTTACATTGTAGTGCATGGTTTTGCCTATATTTTAGATCAAAAATTGCTTTAGGGCAACTGTATATATACCGACTGCATATAATTGTACATTATCAGCCCTTTTAAAATGTATGTTTTTGCATAGGCGGCGTTTTGGTCCCTTTTTCTTTCCGTAATTTACATATTAGCTCAAGTAAGAAATATATCGTTGTGTGTGTTTACATTCTCTTTATAAATATTAAATAAAGCACTAAAATATTATTGTAATGAAAACAAGGATATTGTATATATTTTTTAAATGCACAGAATTTTTAATTTAATTTTAATAGAATATAAATCATGAAGGTATATTAAAAGAACATTAAACATGTTTTATGAAGAATAAAATTGTAGTAAAAATTTCCAATACAGTAGTGGCCTTAATTAAGTATGTAAAATCGTTGTCATTGACTTTTCGTTATTTTATCTTTTAGAAATTTTTAATTAAAATTTATTTCTTGAGAATATAAAAAAAAATAAAATTTATTTAGTAAATAAACTTTAATGTAGATCTGTAATTTTTATTTTTTATCAAATTTATATAAACATGAAATTTAATATATTGACACTGATGACTGTTTGATCTCTTCAGCATGCCTCAAGCATATTCAGTTCTTGTTGGGGTATATGCAGGCTCTGCTGGTGTTGATTGCTTGAAACCCGTTGTTTTAGCATATCCGATGGATGCTCGATAGATCAGGTGACCTGGGGAGAAATTGTAAGGATCATTGACAATGCCCCTTTGGTAATGGAATTATAAACTAAATCCACTTAGTATTGACTTCTTTAAAAATGAATGTAAAGTTTTTTTTTATATTTGTGTCAAATTTCATAAAAATAAATAGAATAAATACAGCGTATATATACAGTCAGGTAATTTTAATTCAAACAAGATTTATAATTTAATAACTTTTGAACATGAGTTTATATTAAAAATAAGCTGTAGTACTAGAATTTTATGCCTGTATATATAATAAAACCAGACCCGCAAAAAACTAAATTTAATTTATTGAAAATTAAAGTCTTAGTTACATTTTTAAGTTAAATAACAGATTGTTAAGTACAGTTGTTTTATATTGACCACTACTGTATAAGAAATGTTTTGGTAAATGTAGTCTGTAAAGACTGTGCATTTAAAAGGTGATTTGTTTAATATTTTCGTGGAGTTATTTGTTGTTTCTAACCGATGATTTCTATACTATGTCCTAATCATTAACACATGCACTTTTCTAAATTTTATTATTTTACGGAAAACATTGGGTGCTCAAAATTCACAAGTTTTTTACATCATTTATCTTTTACAATTACGTCAATTTGCGATGATAACAGCACACATCTGTTTGAAATCAGGAAACAATCGAGACAGACTATTAGAATGTTTGAGCAGTTTCAAAATTCCGTGTGTCGTCACTCCCACCACCCCCAAAATGGAAATGTAACCCCCGAACTAACAATGCATGTCGCTTGCACCGCACTGTAACACCCCCCGATTATAATCCGTAGCGTGGTACATAGGGCCTGGTGCGACGGGATCGGAGGGCAGCGGCGGCGGAGGCGCCAACGGCGGCAGCGACCAAGGCGAGAAGGTCCATCACGGATCGGCAACGCTACCGGCCACCTTACACATTGTAACGTCGCAGAGCTCCATGACGAGGGCGCATGCGGCGAAGTTTCCCAGCGACGAGGGTAGCGAGTGCAGCAGTGACAGTATTGAGAGGTGGGTCCTTGTCGGATTCCGGTTTGCAATCGTTCACCAACTTTATTGACTCTAAAGCTTTGCACATTTATTTAAAATTGGCAACAAGTTTATTATGTATTTATCTTTATTCAATAAACCAATGAAACTCAATAAGTTGAACACTGAAAACTTTCACACGAGTTGTGATCAACTTATTTCATTATACTTTATTCTAAAGGTCTATTTTCTTTTCTAATTACAAACAGTTTAAAGGAAGACGAGTAAGTTTCGATGGTAGATCGCTTTGTACAATTTAGCAAAATTAGTTGTAGTTGAAGATACAGATGTAAGTCGTCCAGTTTTAAAAATGAAACTGTCAAATCTTTTCCCAAGCGGTACACTATATTAATGTGGCTAAGAGCATAAAATTTATTTGATTGAACTTATGCTGGACATTTTCCAACTGAAATATAGTAATGCCAGAGATTTGCCGTTATTAATTCCAGACAAACAACGATATGTGAACGTAACAACTCAACGTTTTATGCTAATGCCATTCTTTCGAAAGTGAAATGCATGTTTTGGTCTTACTGAGTTTTATAATAAAGTTAATTTTTGGTATTTTTTAAGGTACCGACCAACAGACAGTGGGAACCAAGAAGCTCAATTTAAAACAGTTTACAGTCAATTACATATTAAGCAGCTAGAAATAGAACATTTAAAAAAGAAATTAGAAAGTTTAGGAGCCAAATTAGAGAGTATGAGAACGTGTGAGAATGATATTAGTATATTAACAGCAGCATTACAGGTAAAAAAATCTATATATAAATAAGTACATTTATTTATTACCTATTATGTTCATTCAGGATGAAAAATATAGACGGGAATCGCTAGAAGAACAAGTTAACGATTTGACGGAGCTCCATCAAAACGAAGTTGAAAATTTGAAACAAGCAATGGCCGATATGGAGGAGAAAGTGCAATACCAAAGTGAAGAGAGACTTCGAGATATACACGAAATGTTGGAACATTGCCAAACAAAGGTAAAAATACGGTTATTTGTACTGATTCAAATATTGACGTAAGCGTAAACTTTCAGATACAAAAAATGGAACACCAAGCTCTGCAGCAGCAACAATATGTTACACTGGAGGGACTAGACAATTCGAATGCGAGAGCTCTTGTCGTAAAACTCATTAACATCTTACTGACAGTGCTACAAGTAGTATTACTTTTGGTAGCCACCGGTGCAGGCATAATCATGCCTTTCCTGAGGACAAGGTAAAAACAATTGTTATTTGTTGCTATGTAAATGCTTATGCATCTTATTGTTATATATTGTGGAACGTTTCATTCATTTTATTTCTACAATATATCATCACGTCAGTCTTGGTTTATAATCCTCTTTTTTGTTTGTTCACTCATCATTATTATCATTTTATGTTTTAAAATAGGGATAGCAATAGAACTGTAACAGTAACTGAAATAGTGGATGGAACAGAGAAATACTCATTAAGTGCCAGTAGGTCAGCAATTTTTTCCAGGACGAAAACGTGATAGGTAAAGACATTTTTCATTAGTTAACTAAAACTATACAAATAGTGAAATTTCTAACAATATTTGGTAATTGTATATACATTTTAATAAACCTAGACTGACTTGTAATTATATGTTTTGAGTGTCAGTGGCGTTTGATTATTTTTTATATTAAATTATTATTATTATATTATATTATTAAATAACATATAAACTGAAACTACTGATGAAATAGTGATACACAAGGTATTTCTAAAATAAGTGGACAAAACTTGGGAATAAGTAGAAGACGTCTAATAATGGAGAAAATCGTAAACAAAGGCTATTAAAATGTAAGAAATAAACAATTTTTGAAACTTGAAGACCTTTATTTACTTCAAAAACAGCTTAAAATAAAATTAATTTGTATAAACCTATTTTAGAAACATTTTGCATATTTTATCTTCAATGGAATTTTATGTGTAAATATTGAATAAAATATTATATGTACATGTTCTTTTGTTTTGTTGTAAAATATTTGTGAGTTTTATTTTGTATTGTAACAAACTTGCTTCTGCTTATGCTCTATTTGTATTTGTAACAAAATATTAAAATAGTTCTGGTTTTTTTTTCTTGCAGAGTAAGGATTCTGACAACTGTGGCTATAGTGTTAGCATCTGTTTTTATATTGAGACAATGGCCCGAGGTACAAGATATAGGTTCGCACGTGATGAAGCGTTTAAAAGATACTCTGGATCCGGTTCAATAGCATTTATGGAACGTTTTTAGCGAATAATCTCTCTACGTTTGCAAATATGATACATTTGTGAATACAAACTTAAATGAATATATTATAACTAGGGAATTGTTATACGTTATCGTTGAGATTTTATAAGAAACAATAACAAAGTAATTTGTTGTATGATAAACTGTCACGGAAAATGTGACACACACATTTTTGCAATAAGAAATTGAGATTTTTGTTTTCAACATTTGAATATTTATTTTATGCGAAATAAGTATGATTAAGACTTGGTTCACAAATCAAAAACAGTTTGCAAACCTAATTTGACTGAAAATGTCAATGGATTGTGATTTTAGTTCATTTTTAAGTAGATTAAGAGATATCCCCATTTTTAAAAACGTATAGGTCTAGTGCATAGCACGTGCACTATTTTTATTTTATTTGCAATTCAACCGAATTTGTAAATATATTCAGTTTAGGAAATCGTAGGAGTATAATTTTTTACACGATATAAAATAAGAACGTTTATAGCAATATTAATTTTACGTTTAAGGACATAAATCAAAGATGAAATTGTTTGCAAAGATTCATGGAACAAATATATAATGTGATTATATTTATTTCTTTGTTTTTCTTTGTTGTAATATTTAGAAGTGATTTGACAATATGTATCCTGTATTTTATTTTAAAGGGCAATTTTTTTCCTAAATATGTATTTTAGTAATGTGTTTGTTATAATTCAGATGTATTGTTTTGCCAAATTAGATGTAGAATAGTAGGTGATAGGTATTGTAAAGTATGGCAAATGATATTGAAATATTTGTAACGAATACATGTGTATATGAAACTTTCCATTGGAATTGCAAGTAAAATTAAATTTTGCAATATTCGTCCATGTAGATATAGGTAATTTTAAAAATATCTTGGTTGTCATAATTATTGTAATTATTTATTCAATGTATTTAAATTTTGATTCGTTTATTTATAAATTATTTAATTTTACCAAATATACTTTATATTTTTGTCTATTTACAATAAAATTTTATTTTTTCTGTTGTATTCGTTTTATTATTTTTTGAGATACTTTATTCAATAATGACTTGTATTGAGTAACACCACAATTTTATAAAAATAAAGCTATTGTAAAAAAGATTTAGTTTTGGTTGTACCTGTGATAATAAAAATTTGTTTGTTCCAAAAATAAATGTGCCATGAATAATTATAGTTAAAATACAAATGCCTTTTAATTAAGGAAACAAGTTTGAAATTGACATCATCTAGTGCTAGAGTAATTTTTATTTTATACATTAACTGTCCAAATTTATTCCATTAAAATTAACAGATATCTTAAGATTTTTTTCTGATTAAACTACTAAAGATGACACACTCAAACAATATAAAATATAAAAAATAAACGTGACGTCTTCCTACAGAAAAGTTTTAAACCTTTCTAGACATGGCTTACAAAATAAAATATATGCTAATACCCTATCTTTAGACGCACTTCAAAAAGTACAATAAAAAATAGAAATATAATATATTTCATAAGTTTTTCTTCAAATTCTCAAATTTAAATTCCAAAAATTGTTTTTTCTCATATTTCCGCAATCTTTGGTCCAATCGTGTTTAAATTTGATATGTATTATCCTAAAATACATATCTACAACTTAATATAATTAACTTTTTCCATGTTGATACATAGTTTCTAGAGGATTCTCCTCTGTTCTCCCATATTTTCTACAACACTGAATAATCTAGTAGATATAATATAATGGAATAAATTTGATTAGAATTTTATTATTGGATGAGTTCTATCTACTAATAAATTTTGACCCCCAATTTTAGGGAGACTGGGAAGGCGTAAGTTGTTTAGAATTTTACTGAAACTGCATTTTATAATTATTTGTTATAAATTCACTTACATATTCTAATTCAAAATCGAAAAGGATGCTTCCTATTTAATAATACTGTTGTACAGATTATCAAAGACATTAAAACCATTAAAACAAATGTTGCTTCATCGGAAAACTGAATTTTTTCAACGAATTTGTCAACCTTGTCGATTTTGTTTATCACGGTTTCACAAAAATTAATACTTCTGTTGAAATCGTCTTATTTAACCCTTGAACTAAATGTAGTTTGTACTGACGATAATACGTTGGTTTTGTTATTTTTTGGATCATGGTTTATTGCCAGTTGTGAAGATGTGATTATAAGTTTTTCAATTATATCCAAAACAACCTTCTTCTTTTTTGTTGCCATTTAATTTTCATCACAATTTTCATGTTTTCAATTTCATTTAAAAAACATTTTTAAACTGATGTTGAAATGTATACAAATATGGCGACTAAAACAAGTGAAACTGTATGACAATCGGTTCATGTCAATTAATATAATTTCTTTTCAAATACAATTTATTTTAATTATTTAAAGAGTGTTTGTACGACACACTCCTCGATAATTAAAAAAGAATACAATAATAAAATAATCAAATATATTCATTTTAAACAACATAATTTAAGTTAAATTATATCACTTCGTGTTTTCCAATGATACTGTAATATGTTTATGCTTACGTATAAAAATGTTTTTCATTTTATTTGCAATTTTAAAAACAACCGATCGTCCCCACACTTATCATCCACGCTACATCATTAAGTAGCACATGTTATATTGATAAAATGCGGTAACACCGAAATTCAATACAATAATGTCAAAAAAAAACATAAAAGCATTTTTGCTAAATTATTGGTGAATTCAACAACCGCCTTCTTAATTCCATTGCAATTTAAATATAATATCTGATCTATTCATATCTATAAATATTAACACTGTTTATTTATTTTTTCTATTTAATTAAAAAATTATCACAACTAAATAAATAATGTGACATTGTGATTATTATTCCAATCCAAACTTGGGCAAGATCAGTTACACCGGGACACATAAAATACAAGTTGAGGTCACCTTTGGTTCTGTACAATTTATGTATAGAAATGTTTAAAATTGACAAAGATGACATGACGTTTCAAACATTTATAAATTGCGCATATGTATGTATTTTTAGCATTAGACGATCTTTTGACCTAACAAAGTTCATTGCTGATACGTTGAGATTGTAATATTCCATAAGATATTTCTAAATTTGTTTGCCTGGTGCGGAAATTAAGTCTGTACATTGTACATTACTTTTAGGCATTATAGTTTTGCGCTTAATATTATATAATAATTCATTGCTCAAAATATCAGGAATTTGCGTCGTTTTATTTCAAGAAATTTAAATTTTACTCATGTTTATTATTATCGTTGATGGAATATTTTTAAAATGAACAATTTCACTGGGTTATCTATCTATTAAAAAAAGTTCTTCATAATTTTAGATTAATTAATAAAGCTACGTGGGTGAAATATTTTATTTTACAGGGCTATTTAGAAAACACAATTAATACAAAAATTGAATTTGATTGTTGTTTATTTACCTTGTCTTATTAACAAATAAATGCCGAAAAATCAGCTGGAATAGATAAAATTTGTTGTTTGTGTACCAATAATATTTATTATTTGATAACAATATTGATGTTCAATCTCAAAGACCAAAATTATATAGTATTAAGCGAGTTGTTGAGTGGAGTGTGGAAATATGTCGAGTAAATTATTGAAAATTGGCTTTATTGGGGGCGGAAAGATGGCCCAAGCCATGGCAAAAGGATTCATATCAGCAGGTTGGTACCCAATCAAACTTTAATTATTGGGAAATATTTTAATTGTGGTGAAATATTGGATAATAAATTATGTAAACTACGTGCATATATTATGTATAAACATAGTAGCAATATAAATAACACCTACATTATGTAATATTATTTGATATACCGTATTATACTATTGTTTTCTCATTTTAGAAGTATAAATTATTTATATATAGTGGACAATTAGATACATACATATTTTTTTAAAACCTTTTTTACAAAAATCTATTACCCATATATTTAATTCATTACCTAAACTCATTGATATATTTATTTCGTTAGGTTTAACAAAAGGTGACTCAATGATTTCAAGTTGTCATCCATCTGATTTGGCATCAGCAGCAGCCTTCAAAGTATGTAATTTAACAAATCAATTTCTATTATAAATTGCGTCTATTATCATTAAACTTTTCAGGAATTAGGGGCCGAATCAATATTTGAAAATGTGCCAGTTGTTGAAAAGTCTGAAGTTGTGATAATTTCTGTAAAACCTTCTATAGTACCTGTAGCTCTGGGAGATATAAAGAAAGCTGGAATTAAAGCAGATAAATTATTTATGTCAATAGCGATGGGAGTTACAACCAAACAATTAGAAACGGTAACTTGAAGTTAATTAAATGCCCATATTTGTTCTAGTTTGTAGGTATTTACACAAAAGTCACAAAGACCTTAACCTTTACATTGATTAAATTAAAATAACTTATCTTGCTTAATAGTTATTATTTCCAATGTTGAAAAATTGAAGTTTTTGAACACGTGACGTTTTGTAGTTCCTCCCATGTGAGTCCAGAGTAATTAGAGTGATGCCCAATACACCAGCTTTAGTTAGAAATGCTGCGTCCGTTTTCGTAACGGGGGTTAATGCTACGGAAAACGATGCTGTACTTGCAAAAAAACTACTGAAATCTATTGGTACATGCGAACAGGTGCCCGAATATTTCTTGGATCCCATTACTGCTTTGAGTGGATCTGGACCTGCTTATGTACTTAAATCATAAACGTTAAAAGCTTAGTATTACACATTTAATTTGTAGATATTCGTTCTTATAGAAGCTTTGGCTGACGGTGGTGTTAAAATGGGTTTGCCAAGAGATTTAGCTTATAGACTTGCATCACAGACAGTCTTGGGTGCTGGCCAAATGGTCAGGGATACTAAAGTACATCCTGGACAACTTAAGGACGATGTCACTTCGCCTGCCGGTTCCACTGCTGCCGGATTACATGTTCTAGAGCAAAAAGGTGAGTTGTGTACAGACAATTTTATCTTGGGGTGCTAAATTTGTTTGTCCAATAGGTTTTAGGGCGGCTGTTATTGGAGCTATTCAGGCAGCCACTGAAAGATGTCGGGAAGTTTCCAGTATTGATGTGACGAAACAGTGATCACTTTCTCAATCTGACTGATTAGATTTAGCAATTGTACGATATTCAAAAATAAATTTTATTTTTTTTTTCTTAAAAATGTTTATCTTCTATACAAATTTTATTTCAAATATTGATTGTTATTTACCTTAAGTATTATTGGAACATTTTTATCTATTATGTAAGTACATAGTCAATAAGTGGAAGATAGTGAAAATAGTTGTTATTAAAATACTTAGAAAAAAATTCCATATACATATTTTTTTAAATTCTTCAGTAAGGTTACAATAAATAATTGTATGTGCTATCAGATGAATGACATTGGTCTGTAAAAGTTTACTCTGTACAATCAAACAAACCAAATATTTTTTTGGCCATTTTCTGTGCAAAATGTAACGAAAGATTATTTAGACCATATTATATTGATATTCATTCTCTCATGGTCACAAAATATATACAGTTATGTGTCTAATAATACTTTAAAATGTCTATTTGTCTTCCACAATTAAAAAAAACTTCACTTTTGATTTTAAAAGAAGATAAATTTTATTGAAATCTACGGAAAATTTTACTATTTAAATGACTTAAATTTCATAATGAATTTTTTATGGGAATTAAATGATTTTAATACAACAGTATCAGTCATTTTTAAATTAACTTTTTAAAATGTTACATTATTGTAGCCATAACTATTTATAAACTCTTGAATTAATTATTAATTTACTGTTTATTTTTTGTTTATGTTTTTATTCTATAAAATGTTACGTATATTCTTCTGGATTGAACTAAACACAAACTTTTGAAAATAATTTTTATTGACTAAAAATATATATTTACCAAGCATCTTGCACCTCGTCTGAGCCAGACACAAACTCGACGATCCTCATTGTACAGCCCAATTCTATTTTCATCTGTGAAAACTGTAGATTTCCATTCCTCCATCCAATTTACATGAGACCTTACTCATCCCAATCGTGTTGTTTATAGTCGTGGATCAAATGTAAGAATGGTCTTTTTGAACGATAACCTGCATTTGCCAAGGTCCCCCGTACAATAACAGGAACCTATTCCAAACCTAAAACATAAATTTTCTAACTGGCCAGCCAATTGTGAGGAGCATGTTGCAGAATCCGTAATGGATCTCAATTGAAATTATTGTCTTTCATTTGTGGTTTATTTTTCTTGGTCTATAATTTCTTGATATTTTTTAAGTAGAACAGTTTGATAAAATCGAATACACAAAAGAAAAATAATACTATATCCAACATTGATAGCTGCGATTTCGATCTGACTGATCCCATATTCTAACATTTCAATTGCTCTATCCTTATGATCTGGAATTAATTTATTTCTAGGCCTAAGTTTCAGAGCAAATTTCGACATTTATCCGTGCAAACACTATATCAATTATAAACCAAATGCACATAGTATTGTCCTCTTTAAAGATGTATAAAGTTTTTTTTTCTTTATTTTTTTGTGCCATATTTCATAAAAATTAATAAAATTATCACTACCTACTGTACAAGCAAATGCAATTAAGTTGGATCCATTTTAATTCTTTAAAGTTCAATATCTCTAACTTGAACATGAATTATTTTAAGTTGCTGTAGTTATGGCTCTACTAACATATATGTATTTAAGGTATTTTAAGTAGTGTTCTAAATCAAACATCTAAAATATTAAAAAATTGAAATATTTGAAATCATTTTTAAAATAAACAAAAATCAATGTCTTTTATTTTCTAATTTCTTATAAATCATTACAGAATGATTCAATGTAGTACTAACTATTGCAGTTGGGAACAACAATTACATTCCACACATCTTTATCTCACTTCCAATTTGTGTCGTAATTACTTATAATAATTCTGCAATACATGTATTTAAAGCATATAAATATTATTGTTGATATGCAGTGTACGAAGAAACAAAGGAAGTTTCATTAATACGCAGTTACAAAAATGTTTGTTAAAACTATCAGTTTAAACTTTAAACAATTGAACTTTGAACCAAAATAATAATCTCGAAATACCTTAGTATTTTGTTCTCGGTTTCCCTATTACTAGAAATGAAAAATAAATTATTTGACTAACAATTTATTTCAATTACAGTAACACATCTTTCATGACCTGTCTTCTCACAATAATATATGTAGAAACTCCGTAAATAGGTATATTCCATGCGTTGCAACGCGTTGCCACATTTTTCAACTTTAATTGCTACAATTAATAAATACCTAATATATTAATTACAACATGATCTCACGTCACCCACTAAGGCGGCGATTCGTGAACAATACTGAAAATTTTGAGCCGATTTCCAAAAAGAAAACGAATTAACTCAGTTGCCTCCAATGAGTATGTACCAAGGCAGTATTACTGTAACAGCAATACAAAACACGCAGGTGACTCCAACAGTAAAAGTATTGTTGCCCTGCAAGTTGTTGACCCAGTCAGCCTCTTCTAGTTCATGGTCGGGCCTGCAGAATTCCTTCACCTCGACATCATCGCGAAACTTGACTCTAAAAATGTACATTTATGCAATTACCAGTATCAGTTAATTTAATGTTGAAACGTTACCTTTGTTTAGTTTCGTCGTCTCTTCTCCAATATGCCGGGCCACTTCCGGTCTTATCCAGGATCCATTGTGGTTCAGGAACGACGATTTTATCCATAACTTCCATCGCAAATTAACCTTGGGTCGTTTTTAATTACTTGAAACTGAAATTAAATTTAATTATGCATCAGTTATGAAACAACGGTGGACATACAATTTTAGCAATGAAAATGTAAATTTACAAAAGAGTTTAGTAGCCCCATTGAATATTGTTAAAACTTACTTGTATGCAGTGAATAATTGAATTTACACAAGTAGGTAATTTATATTTTGATTGTTTTATATAAACATATGTACGGTTTTGATAAACCTTATCATTGAATGCAGCTGGTCATACTTAAAAACGATTTCGGTGGAATCTATTACTTTGAACTCGTATCGTCGGTTATCAAATATCAATTAAGATTAAAACAAATTGAAAGATAATTTTTTAATGATTTTTTTGCATTTAATTAAGGTAATTACAATGTTTACATTGTTTACCTATAGTTATAATAATAATGTATCTGGTGGTGAATGTAAAAAGCTAATTATAATTTTTTAAATTCCTTAAACCAAATCTATGTTAATTAGTTTGCATTAATGACAAAAAAATGTTAATCACTAATATGTATATGTATTGGAAACTATAAACAATCATTGATTACAATGCTCGAATAGTACATTGTAATTAAACGACCTATATTTTATATTTATTCAAAATAACGTAATGAACTTTAGAACAATGACATATTCAAATTTAAAAATGTCAGAATTTTTTTTATAAATTTATTAATTATTTTATCATGGTAAAAGTATTACAAGTATATTTATTTTATTAAAATACCACGATTGATTAAAATGATTTTGATTAATACAATGTAATGATAATGTCATTTATGACCTCACTAAATTTAAAGAACGTAAGATAAACTTAACTAGCACTTGTTTATAAACACTATAAATCACCATACATGTGCATATAATCATAATAAGTTATTAGTCATATAAATAATGCGATATACCTTTTTATTTATAGATATTTGCAAAGCTTTTATATAATATTTTTTTGTTTTTTTTTTTTTTCATCAATATAGTGTTACGTTGTTGGGTTAATACTAGATTTTGTTAACAAAGTTAATTTAGCTAAACTACTGACCTTCACGATGGTTGAGCTATTACTTCGCTTTGTATTCCGTTTAGAGAAGTTTAAAGTAATGATTTAATGCGCAGGTAATAATAATAATGTTTTAAATATAAGTACATAATGCTTCAAGGTAAGAAATGATAATAATAAAAGTATAATTACATTTACGTCATAAAAAGAAAAAAATTTTTTGACAAAAAATATATAAAACAATTATAACAAGACGCAGTTAATAATTAAATGAGGCAACTAATTTTGTACGTATAATTTATACGTTACTCGTACATCAATAAAAATTAACTTATTACATATTTCCAATGTTAAAACATTTAACAGAGTTGTAAAAATATATTTTTTACAATATATTATTGTTTGAAACTGTGCAACGAATGTATTAATCGGTTTAATTTAAAAAAAAACTAATGTGTCGAATGTCATTTTTAAAAAATATAATTTAATATATTAATAATAAAATGTAATTATTACGTCAGTTTGGAAATCATATTCTTTTCTTACCTAATTTGAGAGTACAGTAGTTCTTATTTAGAAGAATTCAAAATTCACCAATTTTAGCAGAAGCAATCTAAAGCAACATAATACTTTCAAATGTCATATAAAACTGTCATTATTTTGAAATAAATATTAAATAATAATATATATCAAGCTGACCATGCGTGTTTCATTCATTTGTGAATTTCCTTTGCGCAATTTTACTGAGATAACTTCTATAACCTACGATTGAGGTTAATGATACTGATTATGCTAGTTATCTTGCTGATATTTATTTATATTGGGGTTGTAATTTTAACCAATAATAGCCCCATTAAGTTTATACTAACGCCATTAATTTATTAAAAAAATATAATTAAAAAATAAGACCAAAAACTAACATAATAATAAATTCTAACAGAAATGAGAACAATCAAATAATACTATTTACTTACTTAAATAATTAGGTTCTAGTTGATTTTAGTGTAATATTTTACTGAGTAACTGATTGTAAATAAACAGTTTTTCAAGGTATTTTACCTGTAAATTTCTTCGAATTAATTAACCAATGCACCACACTACATCAACTCGGCAATTTTATAACATACCTAAATGTTATAAACTAATGCGGTCCGAGTTCAAGACTTGACCATGCGCATTGATTCCTTAAGTGTGTTAGCACGCTCTTATTCTTTGACTTTGATATTTCTTGGAGGCAATCATTTTGACACGCCTTCAATCTAAAGGAATTATTTAATACTTAATTTATATTATCAATATTACGTATTTACCTAAGAAGTAAACAATCACATATTCATTAAAAATTCAGTCAAGTTGATTCAGTCAACAAAATATCTGTTTGCATGATTAACGGTCCGCAGTTCAACGAAATCTAAAGTGAAGGTGAAGGTGAAAACGATAAAGAAAGTGTTTTTTATTAATGTTAAATTACCAACCATACCTATGGTAATAATAGTGTGATACATTAAATATAAATATTTGAATAAACTAGTTTACAGTGAACAAATAGATACTTTCTTTTTATATATTTTTAGGATAATTCGAGAGTGCTAGTTTATCATTGTACTTAATACGTTGTTCAGAATATATAACATGAAATAGGTTTCAATTTGAAGAAAAAAAAAACTAAGATATAGCTGGTGAAAGTTCAAATTAAAGTTAGTTTCACACATTTAAGTAATTCAACAACAAATAATTCCAAAATGTTAAGTTTTACATTTATATTCCACAAATTATTCACATAAGTCCAGGTGAATCAGATATACAGCCTGTCTCTTTGTATTCAAAAATTGTTGATCTCAAATAAAAGAAACGGGTAAGCAAATCGTAATTTTCATTTAATATTATTGGAGGTACTCCTTCACCATTTTTAAAACGTCGGAATCATCAGTAAAACGATTCAATACATAGTTGGAAGTTACTCTTTGGGATCTTTTCTAGGACTCATGTCACCACACTTTTATGGACTTGTAATGCTCCCATTTTATTACCAATATTAGTTTAAACGAATATGGAGGATGTTCGACTCGGAACGTTTGAAATCGTCTTTCTATTTCAGTGTTGATGAAATCTTTTTCCTTATTCATTGTTTTTATCACGTATATTTTTGAGAAGAAACCTAAATGAGTGAAGAGAATATTATATCAAATTGAATGGAAATTGAATTTTTTACTGCTGCATCTCAGCTATTTTTCTTTCAACTAAAACAAATTAAGATATTACTCTATAAAATTGAAATTTTGAACAGCTATAATTATTTTTTTCCAATGAAACAAATTGGGAAAAGATACTCATCATAAATTTGAAATAAGAGTGAGTTTAAATTGATCAGTTTAGGAGCAAACTTATGAACAGTGTTCACTGGCTTTTTTTATTTCTATCACAACATTTTCATTTTGGTTTATATGTATGTAAAACTTGTTATACTGAAACAATCTCAACTTGCACTTTGTTATAATTTTTAATATAATTAAACCCTACACCATATTTCATTTTACCTCTAGTAATTCAATATAAGCCCCTCCTTTGTTAACCAAAATTATCGATCAAACAGTCCGCAACAGTTTTTATCGGTGTGTTAAGATGTCTAATAAAAGTTGCGACGAAGAACTCAAAAAAACTCAAGAGTTATTAACATCAACACTACAATTAGAACCAATACAAGCAGACAGAAGGGAGCAACGATCCTTGCTGGCAACACTTTATGTGAAGTACATAATGGTGGCCAACAGACTAAACGAGTGTGTCGATCAAATGGTTCAGCCGCAGAAACGAATTTTGGTCAGAAAACTTCTGGAAGCCACATTGGGACGAATTTTGGAACTGAAAGCTGATTTGGTGGAAGCTGACATAAATGAATACACCCATGTCGGTGATGTAATAGAGTCTTTAAAAATAACACCTTTGGATACCGAACTGGATGTCCCAGCTTGTTTTAAAAAAGAAATGACGGAAGACATAACTTATAAACAGAATTTAATTTACAGCGTCTTGTCGAAATTTGGCTATTTGGAAAAAGAGACGAAGAAGGAACCGATGACCGAACAAGAAGCCATTCTCATTATACAAACACACGAACGTGCCCGACAAGGTAGATTAAGAGCCCAATTTATGAAAGAGATAAAAGCTATGAAAGAAAAAAGTAAACCGGTCATTGGAACTGACGGACAGGACGACGAAGCTAAGCAAGCTGGAATTGGCATAAATTCGGCGCTTAAGATCCAGAAAATATGGAGGGGATACGTGGCGAGGAGAGCAACAAGGAGACGGAAACTGCAGGAAATGCTGTTGATCGGCATGATACCTCCACCGAAAACGAAAAATGTCGAGATCGAGAATGATTTAATCAACAAAGAGAACAGGAGGAAACTTCAAGAAGTGAGAAAATTGGAATACGAAACCAAAGTGAAGGAGATAAGAGAAGACCTGGAGAAAAATCAAAGGGGTGCAGTGCTGGAGGCGTTAAGTGATCAAGTACGAGGATGGTTGCATGAATATAAAACACAGACTGGCAAAATTCCAGAATATACGGGATCTGAACGAACAGGATCTCGATTATTATTAAGCAGACAAGGTAACCAAACGTTTATTTGCATTCAACTCCAATTTTAATAAATTACATAAACATGAAGTTTTTTAATACATTATACAAAAACATGTATAAATTATTTATTAATTTGGCTTAGAAAACATCGCTTTTGTTAATGTGAATATATTATTCATGGGCTTTTTGTTATTGTTATCATAGACAGGTCTTAATGTGTTAGTCTATGATATTGTTCATTGTCATGGTTGTGAGAACCAGATACCCTTATACTAGAAAAAGATAGTATGCAACCAAGTTAACCACAGAGACTCACATCAATATTACAGTTTAAATTGTCTGATATTAAATAGTTTAATTTAAAGTATAATTTATTTGTAGGTACTGATAGTGAATTAAGTAAATCAACGCAGATTTCATCACGAGACACAAAAGTGAAGAAAGATAAAACTAAAACCAAAGAGAAGACGACAAATGTGGATGATGAAGAGCTTTGTAGTAAAGCCATAGTTTCCACATACGTTCCAGAGCTTAATTTAAGAAAAGAAGAATATGATGAAATATGGAAAAATAAAGATGAATCTGGTAATCTCAGACAGTTTGCATATAATGATATAATTGAAAATGAACAAATGGCTGACATGGAAAACGAATTGCGGAAAGTTGTTGACGAAATGATGAGATCAGAGTTGCAACTGTTGCAGGTAGGAAAATGTAATTTTTTTCGTTGAAAATTTAATGTTTACAAAATTATAGGAAGCATTCGAAAAAGACAGAGGACATAAAGTTAAGAAAAAATCAAGCAAAAAATCGCGTAAGGGTGGTAAAAAAAGTAAAAAGAAGAAGGAAAAAGATCTCACACCCGACAGGACGACCGAATCACTTTTTGAAGAACTAGTTGCAAATGGTATTATTAAGAAGTAAGTCTTTATGAATTTAATGCCGTTTTTTATAATACTAATGTTTTTAGTTATCCTCAAGTATCCATAAAAGATTTCGTTGGAGAAAAATCATATTTCCATCCGGTTCCATATAACAAAAAGAAGGATCCACCAATAGATCTTGGCGATATGCGCCAGCTGATGGTTGAGTACTGCATTTTACCTTTATTATCACCACAACTACATCAATCAACACCTCACATAAAATCAGTCTTGCTTTACGGAGCTAAAGGAAGCGGAAAGAAGATGCTAGTGCACGCAATATGTAATGAAACTGGAGCAATGCTTTTCGATTTGACTCCAGCGAATATAGTTGGAAAATATCCAGGAAAGTCGGGACTGATAATGCTTATCCATTTGGTTGTCAAAGTTGCTAGGTTATTACAACCCTCTGTTATTTACATGGATTGCGCAGAACGACCATTTGTAAAAAAAATTTCAAAAACTGACAAAACTGACCCGAAAAGGCTCAAGAAGGATTTACCAAAAATTGTCAAAAGTAATGGCAATTCCAATTACATGTTAGTAAATCTTACATACGAAAATTGTAGATTTTAGCCCAGAAGACAGGGTCATTCTGATTGGAACAACTAACTGTCCATGGGAATGCGATCAGAAACTTCTTCAGCAAGTTTATCAAAAGATGTTACGAATACCCAGACCTAATTATTCATCAAGATTCAGCTTGTGGAAGCATCTGTTGAATCAATATCCTGCGGTCGGCTGGCAATTTGATACAAGTGTTATGACTAAAATATCTGATGGTTATACAGCAGGTAACACTTTTGTTTCTTTTGTCCCGAGTAGTTATCAGTAAAGTAACAATTTGTAGGCTCAATAATAACTACAATGAATGAAGTTATGACAGTAAAGAGAACTCTCCAACTTAGGATACATCCTTTAAGTCCTTTGGAATTGGTAAATGCTTTGTGCAAAAGAATTCCCGTTTATAAAGAGGAGGAAGAGGCTTCAGAAATGTGGTGGGCCAAAGTACCAATAGTTAAAAGAAGAAACAGAACTGTAGAACAGCTGCTTGAAGAGGAGGCTGAATTATTGGCGAAGCAAGCAAATGCGAAAAAGAAATAATAATGGAATATATTTTCAATAGTATAGTAGTAAGAGTATAATAATGGTATGCTAAATGTTGTCAATTATGTGTTTTTACCATTATGAAGCATTTTATTTCTTGCATGCGTAAAATATATATATTTTATTTTTCAGTCATTCTTATTTTTTAAAATTTCATCTTTGTTTAAAAATGTTAATTTTCCGATATTTTAAAAATTAATTAGTATTATGTAGACATAATACGCAAATTACGTACGACTTAGTAAGATTAATTAATTAGGACACTGAAATTAAAGTTAATCCTCGCTGAATTTGCAAGGTGAAAATTTATCGCAAAATTTAAGTGAGTAAACAAAATTTTGCGTTGTTTAAAATTATACATAGGTATAGGAAGAAAGGTACATTCTATTCCTAAAACAAAACAAAAAGTGTAAATATAACTCATCTTATGGAATATTACTGAATCTTAATACAATAAACTTTGTGACTATAGTTAAGAGAACCCTTCAATTGGGGGTACACTTCTTAAGCCTTTGAGAATTGATGAATGCATTGTGTAGAAATATTTCTGTTTACAAAAAAATAAAGAAGCTTTAGAAATATATTTGGTGCTGAAGTATCAATAATTAGGAGAGGAAAATATACTTGAAGGGGAGACTGAATTATTGGAGAAACAATATTTTGAATTATCGTTATTTTTGTCACAGTATTATTAATGATCTTATGAAAGTTGTTAATTAAGTATTGAAACTTTCGGAATTGAAGTTCACAACTTTGAACGAGAGGTAATAATTATATTTTTCTAATATCAGTTTATAATTAATGGGGAATAAATTATTGTTTTTGGGATGTCTCTAGATAGAACAAAGAATTGTATATAAACATATCTCATTTTACTATATCCTCCATTTTTTACTTACTTTATTTTATTGATTTAAAAATTTATAAAAATATTATATAACAAATATAATATAATGACGTTACTTACAATGGTTGAAAATTCAACTGCGTAGTATCTTAATAAGTCAACTCAGTTATTTAAACCACTGAAATTAAAGTTAATCCCCGCTGAATTTGCAAGGTGAATATTTATCGCGAAATTTAAATGTGTAAACAATATTTCGTGTTGTTTCGGAAGAACCGCACGTTTTATCATGTGGCCTTAAAACAAAAATAAAAAGTGCAAACAAATCTCATCTTTACGGAATGTTACCAATGTTTTAATATATTATTAATAAATATGATAAGTTTGAAGGTTTTAACGCGAATAATTGATTATTTTTCGCATACATTTGTGAAATATTTTTTAACAATTTAAAACTGATAATTATTATTTGATTATAATATTTTAACTTCTGATGGTACAAAATAATTCCAGTATTAGCATATTTAAATTTATTTGTTTATGTTGTTATATTATAATTTAATTGAAAATGGTTACAAAATAATTTAAATCTGATTATATAACATTTTATTTTATTTTATAATATTAAAATTGTGAATCTATGTTATTTAATAGTACTGAATATTCTAGTTATAATTGATTGAAATTTAAATAAAATGTTGATTGTTTTAGATAATTACAGGAAATTAATAAATTTGATGTAACATTTTTTAGACATCGCAATTATTACTTGGTATTCACATGCCAATAATATTTTATATTATATAATTATGCAAATAAATCTAGAGAACATCCTCAGTGACAAATATGGTATTTTGTTGTAAAAATTTTAATAAATCACATTTTGAGAATATTTAATTATTTTAAGTATTGTGGAAAGTTCTTTATAAAAAACAGGTTTCATAATCAGTAGTAGCAAAAATAAATCTATAATATATGTATATATTATTTTAAGTATGACATTATCATTATAAGACTAAATATCATTAAAATATATAATTATTAGTTTAATTTGTGGATGTTTGTTAACTTTTTTCTTTAATCAAGTCCAACAATCATAAAAAACACAAATATGACCTACATTTATAGAATGGCGGATTAAAACTGTGCTTTAAATTGTTTCAATTATCTTGAAGTAGAAAATTAACATATTCAATTAACTTTCCATTTCAGCAATAAATTGTTTATTAATAACTTAATTTAAAAATGTGACATTACGTAACAATAAATTATTATAATTCGAGACTTTGTATGTTAAGTATATTTTAAAGGCAATATTGAAGAGTTTTAGTAAATTAAAATAAAATAATAGAAAATAAATTTCTATTTGTTTTCAGAAAGTTCATCAAAAATAAAATATTTTTCAAAAATAAATAAATAAATAAATAAATAAATAGATAAATAAAAACCAAATTGTTTCAAAAAGTAATAATGAAATTTTTATTAAATTAAATAAAAAATTGAAAAAATATGGGTTAGGTTATGTTTTTGTTTATTGTTGTTAAAAATAATAATATTGAATGATATTGTTTATTTAAAAAATATCGTTCATTAAAAAAGCTGTTCAACAAAAAAAAAATAGAAGTTAATATTTGATTTTTGATTTGAAATTTTATACTCTTGTTTATTTTAAGTTTTTTATTATTATATAAAGTATTTATAAGTTTGGAAAAAATCAAAAAGTTTGAATTAATAAATGTGTTCATAAATATTTCAAGGAAAAACCTAAAAAATCAGTATTTTTAAATTTACAATTAATTTTTCTCTAAGATATTTCCATTTTTTTTTAATCGACTAAACCAAATTTTTGATGGCATCTAAAATAGAACAAAAAATATTGATTTTTTAATTTTTTATGATATAAAACGTGAAACCTCAATTTAATAAACATTATCAAATTTTCAAGATTTCATAAAAAATAGTATACACTACACGGGAAAAAAGTTTGAGATTCCTGCCCTGCGCGCCATATTGCCCGATGCGTAGCCGAGGTAGTAAGAAAAATAGTATACACTACACGGGAAGAAAGTTTGAGAGCCCTGCCAGGGCAGGAATCTCAAACTTTCTTCCCTTGTAGTGTAAAATACTATTTTTTAAATATGCAATCAAAATATATTTTTTAAAGTACCGAAGAATATTTTGTAAATAAATTATTTTTTAAAGCCAAAAATTGGTGAAGCTACGATTATAAACAATTTAATTAATAAATGGTTAATAATATATATTTGTGTTTAAATTGAACAGCAGTTATTAAATTCTGTACTGAACTATATAAATGAACAACAATTAACGAGGAACTGACCTTAACAAACGATTAAAACTCATCGTATTTCAAAGTGACATTGAAATTCAGATAAAAGGTAGTGTAACAGTAAACTTCAGCTCTAAACTCATAATCTCTACCACAGGATACCTTTGAACATAATTTTATTATAATAACAATTTTACTACAATAGTTATAAACTTACTAAACATATAATATTAACGTGCAACTTCCTGTTGTACTTTAGTGTAAATTGAGTTCAAACATAAAACAGTATAACTACTCACATAAACGTGATTGATGTATTTTGGATGCGATAATGACTGTTAAAATTTATTGTCGTTTTTATGGAACAATTTTAAAAACATAATGTGGAATTAATATTATTACATTATGTAATAAATTGCATATTTTAAGAGGGGCCGTTTAAAATTTAGTTAGTCACATATTCATTTGCTATTTTATGCAGGAACTCTTTATGGTAATTATTTTGTTGTTACACGGTCATCATTAAATAAAATAAATTGAGATTAACCATAGCCGTAATTGAACGAAATCACCACGTAACAGTGGGCATATTAACGTATTAAAATGGTCCCCTTCAAATAAAAAATAATTATGTTGCCCTCAATTAACAATACAAACAATAATAAAGTACATTGGGGTAGGTACACAAATAAATTATTATTTGTTCGCAGATTATTTAAAATTTTTATTTATTATTTATTTAAATAAATAATGAGAATTGTTGTGTTAATCGAAATTCCTTTTATTTGAACCATTTTGAACCATTTTATTTAACATGATTGATAAAGAATATTAATTTACTAAATCTAATAATTTTGTATAGATTAAAATTACTTTTTAATTAATTTTATAGAAACAAAATTAATCAGAAATAATTCTTTGATTTATTTTTAAACAAATTGAATATACAAAGGGTGTCTGCAGAAGGTCTGTAAAATACTCTGCCACATATTAAATGAAAGAGTAAGATTAAGATTATTTTTTAAATTACTTGTAGAAATTGGACCATATCATAAATATTTCTTTCAATCATTGTTAAACAAATTATATTTATCACTTGAAAATTTAATATACAAGACCTTTCCGAAAATGAAAATGTAAAATTAAAATTATTTTTAAAATTAAAAATTAAATTATGGTGGAAAAAAGTGCGAAATATTTTTAAAAATTGGATTTTTATCTCCCGGAATTTTTCATATCAAAGGGTGTAAAAAATCGCTAATTTATTTCGTTTTTTGTTTAGATCTTTTTATCGGAAATAATATAGAATATTATTTTATTTACGGTCTATTGTATTTAAATTCCTAAGGGGGTATTCTGATCTGAAAGCATGAATTTTAGGTACTTTTTTAAGTGCAATAAGAAAGAGACAAACAAAATTTTAACTATGAATTATTTTATTAATATTTAAAAAATATATTAAAAAAACTGATGATATCATGGACAAATGGAATACAGTTCTTTGGAGTAACGAAAATAAATTTAATTTGTTTGGGCCGAATGGTAGAACATTTGCGTGACGTCCAGTGGGGCAACGATACCATTTTAAATACCAAATTTCTACGGTTAAACATGATGGCGGATGCATTATGGTTTAGGGATGCTTTTCTCGATCCAAACTTGGACCCTTGATTCAAGTTGGATGTAAAATGGATCGTTTTCTATACAGAGACATACTGGAAAACACAATGTTTCCATTTGCCAAGGAAGAGATGTCACTTCGTTGAATATTTTAACGAGACATCGATTTCAAATAAACGTCTAAAATTATTAGAATGATTTCCAGTGATAAACTTAATTGTACTTGTATGGCTGTCTTAGTCCCCCGATCTAAATTCTATTGACCACCTTTGGGAAGTATTAGATCGTCGCATCTGAATAAAAAACATAAAAAGTAAACAAGAACTTCTTGAAATCATATAGGAGCAGTGACTACAAATTCCTCTTGACACCTTTCAGAGACTGGTAAATTATGTGCCCAAAATATGCCAAACAGTGATAGAAGAAAGAAAGGTTACCCCTCAAAATATTGAAATATTGTGTGATTGTTAATTTTTATAAATATTATTAATATTATTTTATAAAGTTGCTATAAGTATGACCACTACTGCGTGTCTCATTCAATTATTACATTTATTATAAATATGTATAAATTACTACAATTGTAACAGACTTTTTTACAAATAAAATAATTATGATAAGAAATGATATAATATCATTCATAGTTTAACCTAAATGTACTATTTAATATTGTAGTAATGTATTGAGTTGCTTAAATAAGTCTATTGTTTAGTATGCGTGTTACTAATTTTAATATTAGTTGTAATTTGTTATAGGACACAAACATAATGTGAAACAAGCGTGCAAATACATTACGAGCTTTAAATAAATTTTACCAGTAGCCTCGAGTTCATCGACTTTTATCACAAATGCTAGTGGAGATTTGGGCCAGAGCCAGTAATTCATACGCAGACATAAACATTGGAATTAAAAGCGAATACGCAATAAACTTTTTAAATATTTTACAAAACAATATCTTTTATATAAATAACAAGAAACTTAACGCGTTTTCAGTATATTGCATACGTTTCTTTGATTTTTACAGCCGATTACCAATGGACAAACATAACTTTGGCTGACAATTTATTTAGAGTAATGTGAGTGTTTATACAAACTGTTTAATAACACAATTGTGAAATTGTCCAATCGTTTTTTTATGTTTTGCACTGAAAACATAACACAAACAAATTAAAAAGGTTAACATTACATAAGATTTGTATTATTTCAACTGTTAAACCTTTGAATTAACGTTTACACTAGTTTTGTTGCTTAATTTAAGTTTTCTAATGTGATTTGTGCGTATAGAGGAGTAATAGTGCATGAAGGTTGAATAACAAGTTGTCATTAGATGTAATAATAAGAGCTTGTTTGACCTTTTTTAGTTTATTGACTTTATAATCAAGCAGTCGATGCAGTTGTTTTGTAAATAGCGGCTCATATGGTCTTATGATATGGAATAAAAAGGCTTAAAGGATCTGAAATTATCAGTGATGATATTAATAGTGGTGATGTCGAATTTGGGTAATGTTTTACAAAAAAAAAATGATTATGACAACTTTGATATAACATGAAAGTATTTCCAAGAACAGGAAACTAAAATGTTCTTTCTCAGTGTTTTAAGTCGATTAGGATAAAAAAACAAGTTCCAAAATATCATTTTTGAGGCAGTGTCTAAAAATAAAAAGTATTTGTGTTATCTGTTTCATATTTAGTTAATACATAATAATCCTAAAAGAACCTTCATTTGTTGCAAATATTGTGATTTTTAAATAACAGACAGACAAAACTGAACTAAATAAAATTAGTCATAACGACTATAAGAGAAGATTTATTATAATCCAGATGAATGAATAAGGTCCTTTAACAAAAACAACATAATTTTAAAGTGGGCAATCTGTCAGCTTGCATTATTTTCAATAATTAATTTTATTCATTCCAGTTAATACGCACATGATTCACTGCGTTAATAAAATTTTACTCTACAACACTAGATAATTTATTTATAGCAAAATACAAGGTTGTAAACAAGTTGGTATTTAAAACATTTCATATTTGTTTCAAGATACATATTAGAGTGGTTAACTTTTTAGTGATAAAACAGTGGCTGTTGGATATTAGTTAATGGAAGATAATAAACATCCTTGATTGTATATTTTTTATTGTTAATATTTTCATTTTCCGTGCCACACCAGTCATCTGAGTTCAATTATTATGGACAGGAATCTACAGGTTAATTTAATTAATTTAAGGATATCATTACATGCGTTATGAAACAACAAAAACACAGTCCAAATTTCCTGTCTGTGGGTGATAAAAAATCGATTAGTTTGACCTAGTTTAATTAATCGACTGATATTTCAATTATTAGTCTACGACTCTCTCAACATTAACAATATAAACATAATAATAATATCCCAATTTTAATATAGGTTAATAATAGATAAATAATTTTTATCGAATGTCTATGTACAGAACTTCTTTTCAAGGTTGTATATTTTTATTTAAATTAAACTAATTTAGATAAACATTGTGAATTAAAAAAGAATAATTAGTCAATTGACCACTAAAAATAGATATTTCGATTAATTAAAATTCATTGGTTGATTCTAAACATTTAATAAAAAATTGTTTGTTTTGAAGTCTATTATTGTGTGTTTTTTAATTTACAAAAAGTATTGTTCATGTCTCCAGGTGATAATTATTCTTTTGCTGTGGTTATTTATTCTAAAACAGAACTAATAATGATGTATTTTATGTAAGGTCGTGGTAATGAGATTGCTCCCAAAGCTCAACGACTGGTTAAGCTTATTTATGTCACGAGATGCTTTCACAAGGAATCTTTGGTCAAATTTATTAAGACTTTTCGGCTTATTTTGGTTCGTACCATTATACCATTAAAAAAAACAATTTAAATAATGTCCCTCTGTTTTTATAAAATAAATATATTAAGCATACAAATAAAAAAATATATTTTATTCAATTACACTGACAAATTGTGAAAAATAAATGTTTTTTATATTAGGCTCTCATAATATTGCTAGATAAAAAATGTTGTATATTATTTAATTTTTTTAGTTAGTTAAATTTATAATATTATATTTTTACACAAAAATGTAATATTTTTTGTCACTATGAAAAAACTCCTTAAAATTAGCAAAATAGTTTTGACAATATTGTAAAATTTGATAATTATTCAATGTCTGTTATAATTATTGGAATTTTTGGAAATCAAAGAAAACATTGTGGGGTTGAATTGTGAATAAATGATTCTCTTAAAAGTACTTAAAGAAATGGTATACAAAAAATAGAGAATAAAATTAATCAATTAAGCTATCTAACAAACTCAGTTAATATATCGCAAATGAACTTTAATTGGCATGATAACTTTACTATATTCATCGACATTAAGTGGCCTTGACTTATTTTTAATAACGTGTTTTTGTTTCAATCTTTAACTCCCAGGAATTGCTGCTTTTTATTCATAGCTCATGATATAATAAATATTATTTATGAATACTACAAGTGGGAATTCTAGAAAATATTTCATCGATTATTCTAGAATATTAAAGAAAATTTTTTTTTTCAACTTCACTTCAATATAAAAAAGCAAATTGAAAATAGTGTTGTACATTCTTAATTTAATTGATATTTGTAATAGTTTCATAGAGGAAACAACAAGTAATACATAATGTGATAAACTTTTTTATAGCTCCTTTTTGTCCCAGTGTTTACTTTCCAGTAAGAAAAATGCACATATTTAGACTAATGAAATTTACAGAATTGTTGCATCAGCTCAAACAAAACAAGGCATATCAAATTGATACCGAAATACTGGTAAATAGAGATAATTAACATTATGGGTCAATGTTGTAAAAAAAACAATAAACCGTACCGTAAGAAAGGATCAACTTATTTTGGGCAGCCGCTAAAACGACAAAAATAATAATAAAAATCATTTGAATTTATCTCTTAAATGTATGTTGTGTTCATTCAATTTACAACAATTCCAAAAGTATTTGAAACATTCGCATTAAAATTCAGGTATTATTGAAACGAATCTAAAAAAGGCAAATATTTAGTTGTTTGTGGCTAAATTGACGCCATAAATCACGTGGCGTGTTGCTAATAAATAAACGTCACCACATTAGAAACAGTAATTAATAAGTTTAATAAAACAAAAAAGTAACCAATTAACTAAATTGTGTGAATCAACAGAAAATGACGTGTACATTGGTGCAAAAAAACAACTTCATTAATATGATAATAATTTTCTGAATGTTTAACATGTAGGCATGATGGCGCCAAGATGAATAAAATCTACTCAATTATATGCTTATTTAAATTATATGCAACTTGATAATTGCACAGACATTAATTATACTGAACCGTATTATTATTGTATTTATGAGGTAAAAATATTTCGATTTAACCAGAAACTAAATAAATATATTTCATGTTTGATTTAACTATTCAAAAGTAAGTACTGGCTAAAATATCAGGGGCCAAATTAACTACTTTATTTATGATTTTGTTCAATAACTTCTATACGAATCTTTTTGAAAAATAATTTGTGAAAGCGTTTTTTTAATCAGTGAAGTTAAATTTTGATCATTATTTCACTGTACATTAGAGAGGTACATCATTTACTTAGTACTCTAAAACTTGGAATATTCTATAAAAAATTATTTGCCCAAAATTTAAGTAGAAAAAGAGTACACTTTATAAATATGACTTTGAGTAATCTTTTTAGAGATATTTCCTGAACAATTATTAATTTTCAGTTGCTACTCAGTTATAGTGTCAGGATCCAATAGATTTTGGAGTTATGTTAATTCAGAGAAGTACAACAACAGAGTGCTTTAACTCTCCTCAGGAGATTGTAGGTGGATTTTACAGATTATTTCAAAAGTGTTTTTACAGCTAATCATCAAGTGAAAAGTTATCTATCTTCCAAACAGTATGGATTCATTCAACACCGGTCAATTGACTTAAAAATATTTACTAAGTAAGTGTCAAGTGAAACGGATAAAGGTGGTCAGCTTGATGTTGTTTATACAGATTTCTCGAAAACATTCGACAGTACTGACCACTTTATACTTCTTAACAAATTAAACACATAGATTTAATAATTCTACTATTCAACTACAGGCTTTGTGACCAAAAACAATATGTCAGCTACAAGGGATTTAAATCAAAATTCTACTTAGCATTATCTGGTGTTCCACAACCATCCAATCTTGAGCTCCTTCTTTTTCTTTTATTTATTAATGATTTACCATTGTTCATTAAATGTAGTAATCTATTGTTTGTTGATGATTTCAAGTTTTTCGGAGGATTTACAATTGTAATTATGATGCTGTGTGAGTTATTTGCTGATTAACTTATAGAATCAAATCCAGCTGAACAGAGTTCTGTTTGATGATAAATTTTTAATATGCATATCTGGTTTTTCATACGTATCTCTTAGATTTATTTGGAGAAAATTGTTACCTTAAAATTACTTTATTACAATAAAAACTATATTATTTTCTTCAGTTTCGATATCATATTATAAGATTACATTTTGGAAGGGGTACAATGGATATTTTGGAAATACCCTTTTATTTAACATAAGAAAATTACAAATAAGAATAATATTCATTTTTGAACCTTACAGGTTATCTCTTTCAACTATATGTAAAAACTAAAAAAAAATAATATAAACTGTGATATAAACACCAAAAAAAAACGTTTCACCAAATTTTTGTTTATATAGAAATTACAGACAGAGTGAGGCATAAAATAAAATCTGAAAATTTGACCTCTCATATTTCAGTTTTTATTAATTGTTGAATAAATTTGGTTATATTGCAATACTTTTTTGTCATAACCAATTTTGCCAGTACCAATTATTAATTGACATGTCTATTTACCGGTAAAATTATGTTTTTCCTAGACCCAGTAAAAGAATATATTTGTATACACTATTAAATTTTAAAAATATATAAAAAATGTGTAAATATTGTTGTTACACGAATAATAATGACAAATGGTTGCGACTCTTGTAGTTAACTACTTAACTACTACATGTTTTTTTTAAACAACTATAATAAATTAGTTTACACGTAACAGGGTAGTAAATTCGTTCGTTTACACGGTTCGTACAGTGCGTTGCTTTTTACAAGTGTGTTATCGTATTACGCCCATGAACAAAGCAATAAAATCAAGGAAGCAAAACGCATATTTAATAATAGAGTGGAATTGTTCTATTTGCATGTGCACAGTTTTGTTTATATCACCTTGTGGAATATATGCGTTTTGCACACAAACACAATTAAAGGTGGCAATTAAAGGCGCCAACATTAGTATATCGGAAAATGATAAATTTTAAACGTCGTGAAATGTTATTTTTGTTTTTACGTGCCTTTTGAAAATAACACATTTATTTGCTGTTTACTAATAATAGTATTTAGGTGTTGTGAACTAAACAAGTAAACGGTTTTAATTAAGCAAATCACCGTTTGTTATTATTGTTACAATGTATCTATTTACATACCAATTTAATAATACTTTGCATGTATATATTTATTTTACATTTTATATTTCGGCTAAGATTAAAGTATCTTAATACTCTTCTTACAAGCACAAATTTATGCCACAAGAAAAAATTCTGGCTTCTTGGGAAAAAGATTAAGCTTAGTTTTGACCCCGTCTTCCCAAATCAAATTGTTTATTACGTAGAAAATTGAAAAACGACGAAAATAAGTAATAGTCGTATGTAAAATTATTTAGATTATATGGTTGATGAGGTAATACTCCTCATTTAACATTTTGAAGTTTCCTTTGAGGCTCCCCTTTTTATTATCTAAAGAAACTCGTCTTTGAGTAAGTTTTTCATAAATTTGGTGAAATTTCAAGCCAGTGGCATCGATCGTTTAGCCTATTTGATAGGTAGTCAATATGGAAAACTTCAAGTGCTGTCTACCATATAGTCATCAAAATCATTCTTGAGTTAAGTAGAGTTCAACAATATTTCACCAGGCAACTGTCGTACTCAACCCATTTTCATCGCATATGACAATAGGATTATTAAAAAGCTCATTTGACGGTAGATCTTCTAAAAATCTTGTGTTTGTCGATTATGGTAAAGATGCACCTGTTACTTTTTTACAGTTCTTCAAACTAGGGAATTACATTAGTTTGTTGTGTCAAATGTCTTGATTTACGAACTAAAACCAAGATATTCTCATTTGCAACTATTCTTGGTCTTCTTCTAATTTTAATGTAGTTTTATGTTTATGTTTATGTTTGTGTCACGTAGATTTACTGAAAAGGAAGATTGTATAATTAGGTAAATTTCTTCTAGGATGTTTCCCACATCCATAATATACGCCGTCAGTAATAACATATATTCAGAATAGTGTGTACATTATTTTAATGGTATCCACTTGTTACAAATAACAATGTACACGAGAAATACAAATATAAATATATAAATTTCATAATATATCTTGATGTGTATTGTGTAGACATCACTATAACTTTATTTAAACATTAAAATTGGAATATTTCAAAATTAATCACATGTCCTTTTTTTCTAAATTATGCAAGGAATATGAAGTAGAATATAGTAGTTTTAAAAAAAATCTACGCATCTGCATCATTAAGGAAAATGTCTATTGCATTGAATTATAGGATAATACATACCAAATTTAAACACGATTGGACAAAAAATTACGAAAATACAAGAAAAAACCAATTTTTGAAATTAGATTTTCTTCATTATTGAAACTGAAATTTTGACCACTTATTTCAGGAAAACCCAGTATAATATCACCTACAATAATAAATAAATTTTATAATTGAATATTAATAGCAGTATAATACATTGGCCCTAAATGATGTAATGAAGAAATTAATTGCCTGACACTAAAATAGAAATAGAATATTTTTATTCGCCAAGTTAAACAAGCACACGCACGCATTAATTAATTATGCGAGTAGTATTTTCAAAGTTCATCGGATAAACATAGATCAACTAAAGTCAAGAGATTACAGGGGGTACTTTTAGTAAACAAACTAAATGAAAAATAATTATTGGTGATGATGTTATTTGACCTTTTTTTACAATATGCAGTATCATTAATATCTGTGATAAACCTGAGTGCTTATTCTCAGTTGTAACAAGTAGTACTTCTTATCACTTGTAATTCGTGAATCACTGTATGATCCTCGAGTCGGCAGATAAAGCAAGAAAGTGGATATAAAAACGTGACACACCCTGTAAGCATGAGTAAATGTTCAAAAATTATTAAACAGAGAATATAATAGATAACTAGAAGAATTTCCTTAATTTTATCAATTAGACAATGTTAAAATATTGAAATTAATTATGATAATCCTTTTTAGGGAAAAAATTAGTGACTACTAAATGTAGTAGTTAGTAAATTAATTTTACTTAACATACGACTTGTGTATTATTATTTGAATATTGACTTCACTTCTTTCAAAACAACAACAATTTAAATAGGATTGCTGTGAATCGTTTGTTAGATATGCGTGCGTTTAAAAAGGGCACCCACTTGAAAACAAACATTTAAATGTCACTTAACAGGTGACACACACCTGAAATTTAAACATCTGTAACCAGAAATGTCTAACGAAGCAATATGCTAAATGCATCTCACGTTGAGGTTGAACCTATCATTGTTGACTCGAAGCCAACTAGCTTAAACCACTTTTGTTCTAATTGCACAAAAACTATTTTAAACATTGGGTTACCATTTTAGTAACTAATTTAATCTCTCATTTCAAAATAAATTTATTTATTTATTATACAGGGTTATTCGAAAGTCATATTTGTACAGTGGTGACCATAGACTACTAATTAAATGTAATATTTTATATTTTATTTATTCTTTCTATATTAAATTAAGCCTTAAACAAAATAAATGTGTAATGCTCTTAAATTAATATACACAATTCATAAATTTGATGGTTTTTGATATTTAAATTTGGACTTCAAGTGATTTCATAAACTTTCAATTCGGACTTTGCTCTAACCAATCGAGAACTTCAACATGATTATCTTTTTAACTAATTTTGAATAACTTTGGACGCCCACTTCAGATTAATCTCATGCTTAAACATGTACCAGGTAAATTATCGTTTATATCCCTCACGATGTCTGTACATACAAAACTGTCCATTTTACTAATAATTTTCTGTAATGGTCCGATATCATACTAAGAAAAGAAACCCCAAACTATAATGCTTCCTTCATTTGCTTAAAAGACATGAAAGAATTTCGTTCACTGGTTCTTCTAATTTGTTTGTCTATAAAGGAATTTTTTCTGTTAGTTAGTTTTCTATTTTCTGTTTTCTTATTGTATTTTCAATTGAGTGTTTTGTTTCATATTTGTTAATAGCATTTTAAACCATAAGTTTTTAAAGATGTCAGCAATATTTTCACCTTAATGTTTCATGTCAATGACTATTTCCCTCTCCTCTGGAGTACAATATTTTTTCCATCCCAATGAAAGTGTTATTAAATAAAATAATATAAATTGTATTAAGAATAAATTCTTAGTATTAAGAATATTTTTTAAATTGTGGCACAAAAATATATTTAAAATGCTTTATTTTTTGGCCAATCAAATAAATGCGTTTCCATCGTTCTTATGATGTGTGACAAAAAAGCAAAGAACAATATTGAAATATATTTTTTATACAGACTGCATAAAATTTGGATGAAATATCTTACAAAATATTTCATTTTAAATATCTATGGCCACCACTATATTTTAAGAACGTATAAATAATTTTTTTTATAAAAATATATCTTAAAATTGTGGAATAAGGCATTTAAAAATTTGCATGAAATCCTTTTTTTTAAAGGAGAAAGGAAGTGTCCTCACTTTTATAATAAAAATGAAACCCTTCCTTAACTCTCTCATAACTAAGATTATAATACTTTTTAAATAAAAATAAACGTGGACAATAATATTTAATTGCTATTCGTAGTCATAATTTCAAAAAATCGATTTTTTTAGCCCAACTTTAGACGGCTGTTCGTCGAAGTACTTTACAAGATTTTTGTTAGCATCGATTATGTGGAAGAGGTAGGTCTCCTCTTGGAAAATTCTAATAAAATGCAAATTTTAATACATTTTGTTTTAGAAACTCCATATTCTCGAGGGTAAAATCTAGCATCTCTTTTTCAGAATATTTTTTTGTTTATTTTATATTGTTTTTGTGTTATTTTGTGAGTTAAAGCACACTAAACTGTCCTACTATCTTCTACTATTACTATAACTGTATCTTGCCAAAGTTTATTAACCATAATTAATTATAAAAAAAATAGCAAGAACTTACACTAACCCTTGCAAAAATGCCAATTATTCATTCATTAAATATGTTAGACTTTGTTCTCAGTTAAACGAATAGTTATTATGAATTTCAAAGTAGTCACAAAAAAATTCACAAAACACAAGTTTTAGTTACTTAAAATCTATTCCCCAGAAAAGAAAAAATAACCTCACAAATCAGCATATATTTTTTCTTATTTTTTATTTTGTATAAATTCATAAATAGTCGGTTGGTAGCCTTTTTTCACGGGAGAAGTAAGCATTCTTATTTTGATTCAAAAAATACGTTTTTAACGTATAAATACATAGAATTTTGAATAACCCCGTATTACAATATTAATTTGACAAAGTTTAGGTTAACATAGATTAATCTTAACTTAATTTAAGCTATCCTAATTAGTTTTTAGCGTACCTTTTTATAATACCCTTACTAATGTTAGTTTAATGAAGTAAATAAATTCAATTAAAATGTCATTGCTAACTTATTTTCCACTTTCCCACCGAATCCCTTTAAATTGTGCAATTTTATTGCTTCATTATGACCTGGTTTAATTCTTAAACAAATAATACATGCACTTAATCGTTACGTGTTAAAAACGCCATAATTTGATATCAAATAACTGTAAACAATCCGATGATCACGGGTCAATCATGTCCGACGAAATTGCTAAAACTGATCCCAATTTCGACTTTAAAAAAAAGGTTCTTTAGATTAAAACTCAAACAATCAATCAACTTTTTTTTATAATTCTTAACTTTTTTGTGGATCATTTTATTCTAGGCATGTTTTCTACACGTACAAATATAATTTTGGGTGGAAATTACGAATATGTAACAAAGCTTTGGCAAGTTAACAAATTGCATTCGCAGATTCCGATACGAATTCGTGAATTGTCACCATGCACTCGACAGATGTGCCTCGAGTGGAATGGACACGCTTTGCATAATGTTTTTGGAAACAATTCAGTCAGCTTCTAAACTGAGTTGGCTATTTCCTTTGCTTTTGTTCTATTTATAATCGATTTAAATAGAGACAGGAATTTTCCGTAGAATACATACAATTAACACTTACCTTCGGCAGTGCCTTTGAATTTTATTCACGTGATTACGAAAGTTTTAGGACAATGAGTGGGACTATTTGACATTTTTTTATTTTTATTTAAACAACCTAGATTATAATGAAAAGTGACGATAGCTTATCACGAAATGACAAATCTGGTGACCTTGCCGTTGAATCAGTCTGGTTCAGCTGTTTATTGTCGAATAGGAGATATTGTCATATGTCTAACTTGATGGAGATAATTATTTAATATCATTTAATCTACCGTTTATCAGACACTAAACTTCAACAAGGGAACAAATATATATACATATGTATATCACCAAACTGGGACTTAGGGACTCCATTTTCTCTCTCGTACATTTCAAAGCGAATATTTATGGGCCGTTTGTACATTTGATTAATTAAATTACAATAGCTGTTTATTTCAATAATAGATTGATTTAGTTCTTATGAACATTCATAAAATGCATGATTTTCTTTGTCTAGACTTACAAAGACAACAACCTAAATATTGATTTTATTACCATATTAAAGACAAACAAAAACTGGGATGATCCAGCATTAGAATTAAGGCAAATATTTACAAGCCCTTAAACTGATTTTATCGGCATGTAAATAAATTAGAAACACATGTGCTCCTTAGCTAAATTGAATTTAAGATTTATGAAGTCAAAAACAACATTAAAATTATGTTACTATATTAATTTGTTTGAAAATAGGTTAAAGTGTGTTGGCAAAATTAAGATTAGTTAAATAATGGAGTTTGTTAATGTAGAACAATGGAGATTATTGTATCGACTTTTTAGTTACATTATCTTATACTGCAAAAAAAAATTACTTTTTACCATAATATATATATATATATATATATATATATATATACTTTTATTGAATGAATATATCAGTTTTAATTTTTAATGACATTTTTGTTGGCTAAATGAGTAATTTTGGTGCATCTCCGTTGTATAGACTCGAGTAATTTTCAAATGGTCGACATGTCTATATTCCTACAAGATTTTTAAATTGATGTAGGGAGGAATTTGCATAATTTTTAAGTCAAATATTCAATGTTATCAACATGTTTCGACATGTTTTCTATAGGGTTGATGCCTGGAGATTGTGACGGTCAAGGCAAAATTTCGAAATTTTGATATTTTAACCAATCTGTCACAATTTTGGATCCTTATCACGTTGAAACATATTTCTTAACGATGTCGTTTCTTCTATATATAGAATTAAATTTTTGTATTATATTTCCCTGTATATATATATATATATATATATATATATATATATATATATATATATATATATATATATATATATATATATATTAAATTTTTCAATTGACAAAATTATAGCTTTTAACTTTATAATCCTTCCTTTCCTCTCTATGAATTTAAATCGATTATTTACTAGAGGTATTTTGCTTATAATTATTTAATCATTGGCTGAAGTGAAACTGTAATAAAAATTATAATTTAGAGTTATCAAGACCGAAAGAAGTAACTGAAGATAATCAATCGTTGAATATTGAAAGAAAATCTATAACTGAATAATTTTAATATCTAATTTTATCGTCACCTGGAAGTAAAGCAAACCTAGAGGAAATGGAACTTGCTGAAATTAGTTCAAGGACTGTGTGAACATGGTTAGTGGGTAGGGACTTGTTTGATCCCAGACCTACATGGAAAATGTTGCTTTCTACTAAAATTGTCAAAGTCCAATATTTACTTACTTATGATACTATTAATTGGATAAGTGGGCACGAGTAAATTTTAGTTATGGACTAAATTTAATTTATAAAAAATGGTGGTTTTACTTATATCCTACAGGTACATATTTTATTTTACAATTATCTATGAGAAATAAAAAGCAAAAAATCAATTATAACCCGATATTTATGTAATACATCCCTAACTTTTTAAAATGAGTTTATTTTAATTTGCTACAATTATGGCCACTACTGTATGTTCTATATAATTACTAATATATAGTATAAAATTATCAATTCTTGAACTAAGGTGGTTTTTAGTTTCTATTATGAAACATATATTATAACTTAATCTAATTTATTTTTTTCAATATTGAATTTATAAGTAAAAGAAAATATATGTATTTTCTAAGAAGTGCTTGTTTATCCACTATAAATAATAATTTGAATTAAGGTAAACAATGTATTTTTTAAAATGTGCAATAAAAAGTGTTTCTCTAGAAAATGAATAAACAACTCAAAATGTCAAATGAGCAATCGTATTATTGCAAATTCTTGATCATATTATTGTTCTTCAGTATTTATAATTTATGCCTATTTGGTTTCATGTAAAAATTATGTATATTTTGCAACTTATTACATCATTTTATCACATTCATTTGTAATTCAAATATTATTATTTGATTTGATTTGATTTGATTTGACTTAATAAACGTAAATCTTTAATTCCCTCAATATTATTTACTGCTGATTAATATTTATAGTATATATTATAAATATTTACTATTAATTTGAAACTACAAGTTTAATAAAATTAGTGAGAGTTGAAACATTAATATGTAACTAAAGTGAAAAATTATGAAAAGTTTAGTGATATTATGGAAATTCTCAACACTGAGTTGATATTTCTGATTTGATAATTATTAAATGATGGTTATCAATTAAGCAGCTTATCAAAATTAATCAAGAGTTTTTGTACGCCCTAAAATACATTTATTATAAAACATAAGAGACATAAAAATTAATAAATTAAGTTTAAGAAAACAATTCCTTAAAAATGTCTCGAATTCTGTACAGAGAAACCGAAAAGTGTCTTCAAATCTCAAATTACTCAGATATATCGGCATAATTATAGCAACTTATTAAAAATATGAGCTGTACTATTTGAATTGGATACCAGTTAGAAAAACTTGAAAAAAAAAATTGATAAAAGGATATTAGAACGTCAAGGTAAAGTTACATCTTACAGGGACAAAACTAGACATTAAATTTGTTATACCCACAGAGAAACATGGTGGCGGATCAATTATGCTATGGGGATGCCCATTCTTCTGGCGCAGGCACCCTTAAACTGATTTACATACAAGAATTATTATCAACCCACAAAAATTTTACAAATTTAAATGAACTCGTCACGGCAATTCAGGATGCTTGAAGAAATGTAATTTGTTGTAATTTGGAAAATGGTGCCTATGTCCTGGGGATGGCCCAAAATTATAAAACATAAAAGATAATAATAATAATAATAATATAATAGTATAAATGCTAAATTAAATATCAGAAAAAATCCCTATCAGCATTAAAGTTTGTATTTATGTCCATCTCAATTCAGTAAAATATATGTAACATTTAATAAAACAAGAATATAATACTGCATAAAGCAACAATAATAAATTAATATTAATTTATCAGTTTACATTGTATAAAAGAGATAAAGCTCTAAATTTTAACAATTTGCTATATTGTTAAAATTGATTCATCAAACTTTTAGTTCATAAATTTGTTAATATTTAATAATGAGTTTGATTATAATTTGTACTAAAGAATATTTAACGAATTAAGCCTCCTTTAACTATACAAAACCATAATAAAATTAGCATAATAATGATCTTGAATATAATATATTCCATGCTCGTGTTGAATCTCCTAATGAGTCTACTTTTCTTGAATTAAATGATATTATCTGACATTGAAACTGTATGCCATTTACGTTGCCTGAAATTTTTGTGCGTCATCAAATGTTTAAAGGTTTACAGTTGCCGAGCGAACACCAACAATCTACAAAATCGTCTAAATATACTTCGTTCAAATTGTAGCGTTTGTTTAATAAAAATCCATAATCAATTATAATTAGATGCAGCATTAAATATATATGTAAGTGTATGAAGAAAAAAACAATACATGTGTGTGTGTGTTCATTAATATCCACCTGTGATTATTAGACCGCAAATAGACGGCAGCGATTGTACCAGGAAATAAGCTGTGAACCGATAAAAACGCTCGATTTCCAAGAAGATGACTGGAGCGAGATCGCGAACGCAACATCTGAGACAAGTCGGCTAGTTGCTAGGTTTCCTGCAATCAGCTGATATCGCTCATGCCTGGGTTGTTGGGGATCCAATTAATAACAAGGCTTGCGGCGTTGCCACGTTTTCGCGACGAGAATTTATATATATGTATGCATATACATTGCGTGTTGTCGTGCGGAATTCACGGTTAATAAACCGTATTGTCAATTTAAAATATTTATGGAAAAATATTGTTTGTATTTTTAGAACATGTTGATTTCACTAGAATAATTCCCGTTGGATATTCTCCTGCTTTAAATAATAAATGTTATACTAGTCTTGGATGAATTATGAGTCAAATTAATCGTTTTTGACTGTTATTATTGTTAATATATTAGTAAGTTTAATTGTTAAATAAGATTAATTTTCTATATTAGATTGGAGATTCTTAGCTATAATGATTAAATTAAAAAATTATAATGAAAATGAGTTAATAAATTTATATTAAGAAAATTATTAAAAATACCTTAACTTTTTTGTATTAAAATTATATTTTCCTTTCATGGCAATAAAAGTCTTTTAATTTTGAGGGAAAATGGTATGTGTGTGTCCTATATCTTAAAGAACTTAATATTAATTATTTTTTAATTAATTAACTATTCATAATTGGCATACCACTTAGAAAATAAGTTAAAATTCTTGTAAGTAGTAAATTGCAATTTAATAAGTATTAATGATTTACAATAAAAATACATTTCTTACTTTTTGTATGCCTTCTAAAATAATGCTGTTTCACAATTTTAATGCGTTTGTTTTTTAATCAGCAATTTTTTGCACTGGAGACTTTTATTAATAAAACACAGAATTAAAAAATATATATATAAAAAACTGTTGAATTCACAAAACATTTCACAATGAAAATAAACATAAAGCAATGTAGATTTCTCATGCTTACAAAAAATATATATTTTTTTAATTCTTTCTATAAAAATATGAAAATAAAATTGTTTGAAACATAACTAATGTTAATTCATTTAAGATTTTCGTCATTTGTTAATAAATTCCGTGGAAATAATTATGACGCAACAATGCAAATATCTCAGGTTTAATGCCAAACTGAATTAAAAAAAAAAAATAATATATATTACAATAAATAATTATCTTTTTTATGACTATGCAATAACCTAAAATAAATATTGAAATTTATAAATATACTGTTGATTTCTTTTAAAAGTGTGTATATTGTTCTGAATTTGGATAAAAATAAATGCAAATTTCTCAGAATATATATTTATTATTTTTTTCTATGTGGGAATCTTAAACAAAAGTGTTTTGAACACTAGTTCAAATTTTCACCCTTTAAACACCAATATCAAATTCTGAATATTGTTCTCAAATTATGAAAATAATATGGGATGTGATTTGGAATATTTGTTTATACAGTATGTAAATTTATTATTCCTTTCTATTCAATATCCCAAATTAAAACTTTTTGAAATTCTAATTAATTTATTTACGATTTTAGAATAAAACCTAAAATTAAGAATTTTTAAAAATATACTATTGTATATATACTCAAAAGTGGGTATATTGTTCTAATTATTAAATAAATAAATATGGGACAATGTATATTTCTCAGATTTGATGGTAAAAAATAAAATATGAGATTTCCATGTGTAGAGAAATACAAAATAAAACAAATAAGATGTTTTAAAATACAAATAAATTTATTTAATATTTCTATCATATCATATCAATAAAGCATAATATTAAGAAATTTTAAGTATGTATATTTTATTGAATTCTTCTAAACGTGAGTTTCGTTCAAATAAATATGAAACAATACAGTTTTCTAAGAAAATAAAATTTGGAATATTTATTTACATTTTTTTATTTCTCTATGTAGAGAAATATAAAATAAAACAGATAAAACATTTTAAAATACAAATAAATTCATTTAAAATTTATTACATTTATTGATAAAACATAAAACTAGGAAATTTTCTTTATTTTTCTATATAGAGAAATTTGAAATAATAAAAAAATATTTTAAAATATAAATGATTTAAGATTTCCAGCACTTATTAATAAAACATAAAATTAAGAAATTTCAAAAATATTTTGTTGAATTATTCTAAAATTGAGTATTTGTTCTGAATTTTGATGAACATAAATATGAAACAATGCTAATTTTCCAGAGTCAATGGCGAAAAATAAAATATGAATGTATGGTTTAGAATACTTATTTACAAGATATATATAAATTTTGTTTTTTTTGTATAAATAAATTTAATATTGGAATATTTTTTCAATGAAAATAAAAATGAGACAATACCGTTTTCTCAGAATAAATGATAAAAAATAATATTATAATTGTTTTGTATAAAAAACACCATCAAGTTTTTGAACGCATTGTTCGCATTTTCCAAGAAAATAAATATTTCTCAGAATAAATTATAATCTATGAAAAATAAAATATGTGATGGGATATGAAGTATTTATTTACAATTTTTTTGTTTTTTAATACTGGAAAATAAAATAAAACATTTTGAAACAGTGATTAATTTCCTGCATTTGTTAATTAACATAAAAAAAATCAATAAAAATTCTTTTGTTTTAAAAATCATCTCAATTCTAAAGTTTACATTGTTCAATACTGTTTCCTCCGATTCTGCGCTCGAAAACGAAACGTGACACAAGCGCACTTTCCCCCACTGAGAGAATTCATGGCCTGGAAGCCGGTCCGCACTGCCACTCGAATCAAAACATATGATTCTCAGCGCCTGAGCGCTGCTGTTCCTGCTGATTGTAAATTTTATTTTATTTTTTATAAATTACACTGTATATAAAATGTGTTACGGTGACTTATAAAATTTACTAGGCAATCCGTTATTGTTAAGGAACGTATTATTTCAAATTTTCAACAGTGCACCAAGCATCTCTCTTTGTGTGTGATAAATATTTGTTCGTGTCGAAAACTGTGTTTTTGATATACAGTGACCGGAGTGATAAAAATTCGACTTGTGTCCACGTACCGGCCTAAACATTATTGGCGTTAATAAAATTGTCAAAATTCCAGTAGCCAAGCAAAGTCTCGGAATCGCCCGTGAGGGTACAACCATGGGCCAAATTCCGGAAAACGTAAGTATATTTAATAACAAAAATTAATCATTAACTTCCTAAGTGTTTTTTCGTAAGTAACCTACGGGAATTCTATTGATAAATCAGATTTATGTATCCACAATATAAATTTTAATTTGTCAACTTTAATATAAATTCGACGTTCGCAAAATTTAGAAATGTGTTTGTTTATTTATGATAACAATTTCAAATCGAGACATCGATTCGGAGTTTGTGTAAATACAACGTGAATTTTTCCATAAAAAAAATATAGCGATATATCACGCACCCTTGACGGTTATTTAATCCCTCACCCTTTGTATTTATTTCCCATTTTCTTCATAAATAAAAATAAATTAGTCGGCTCAGGGTCGCAACGAAAATATTTTTATGTTATTATACCAACGGAAAAATAAATATGTTGTTTTTTTATAAAGATATTAGAAAATACGTTATTAGAGATGCAAAACTGGTTTTATCGCGAGATAAGAAAGAAAAATATAAATAATTTTTAATCAATTTTTAAGTATGTATTTGGTCTCTGTGTGTGTGTGTGTGATTACAACATTTTGTTGTTCTTACAAATTGTCATAATATTTATTTCTATGTAACAAGTTGAATAATGTAATAAATTGTAAATAATTTTAATTTATTGCTCTTTTTATAAAACTAAGGATCAATTTATTTTTTTAATAGTTAAAAATAGTAATCTTAATTAAAGGTAATGTTAAAAATGATATAAGGAGCTGAAAAAAAAATATAATAAAATAAAATTGTGTATAACAAAATTTTATTATATAAATTGTGATTGATATGATTTAACATTTTATGTTATTCTTTGAAAATATATTATTTTTAAATTTAACAATTACTTTTTTTAAAATTAATTATAAATCGATTATAATTTTATATTTATTATTTCTCAATAAAACTAAAAAATTCATATTTTAAGTATTAAATAATTTTTTTTGTTATATATGTGATCATCCTAAAAATAAATCTATGTAACAAAAAGGACAAACATTCTTTTAAGGACTTTTTAAGTAAAAAAATTGTCTATCAAATTTTATTTATATATTTGATTTCTATAAATTTTAAGTGAGTGCAATATGTAATTTAAAAACATTTTATTCTTTTAATTTATTCTAATTTAACAATAAAATTTTATTAAAATTAATTATTATTAATTTTTTATTCTTATTTGATAAAGTTATAAAATATGTATTTATAAATAATCATCTTAAATTTCTAATCAAATCTTAATTATGCATTTGGGTTGTATAAATTTTAAGTTACTACATAACACTTTATGTTATTCTTTGACATTACAAACTTTTTATGTTTTATTTATTATAAGTTAACAATAAAATTTTAATAAAATTAATTAAAAATATTTATTATCTTTTAATAAAGCTAAAAAATTATGTAATTTAATATAAAATTATTTTTTAGTTATAAAAATGAGCATCCACAAAAATAAATTTATGTAATAATAAATATAATTATATATTTTAGGTATACAATTAACTTTTCGTCAGATATAAAAATGATCATCCTAAAAATTAAATATATGTAATAAAAATATAATTAAACATCCCTTTAAGGGCTGAAGCAAAGAGAAAATTGTCTATAATGAAGTTCTAATTATATTTTTATTATTTATATTTTACTTTGATTACAAGATTTTATTATCTTTTAATTTATAATTTTTTTTATTTATTATTTTTTTATAAATCTAAAATATTTTTAGTAAAAACAATAAAGATGATAATAAATATTTCTTTAAGCTGAAATAAATATTTAAAATTTATTTTTATCTTCAAAATAAATTATAAATGTAAATGTTTTCCTGGGTGTATATTTTCAAAATACAAGATTATAATTTATAAATAAATATTTTACCTAAAAAAGGTTTATTTTTATACAAGTACATAATTAAGTCCATTTAAGAACATCCAAAAGTTATTTTTGACGCCTAATTTATAAATAACAGTCAATTCTTATTTTTGGACACTTGAATTGCATAATCATTTTTGGATTGTTTCATAAATGTTTTGATGACATTTTCTTGATAAAGTAACTTCCATTGTTGTTGTTTGTGAAATAATTTATTGTTGTTGTTAATTGCCATAATATATTCTAGATACATGTTTAATGTTGTTCACTAAATTTGAATTATTAATTTAAATTTTTTTTACATTGTTTAATAAATTTTCTGTGAGATAAAAAATAACGAAGTCAATAAATATTTTATTTGTTCAAAAGAATATAAAAAATACAATTTAATTTAAATGTGTGATTTCTAAACAAAATTTTATATTCATGTTTGGATAGATACACGCATTTTTAGAATAAAATTCGAAAACGATTTCGATGACATTTTGTTGATAAATCTCCTACGCAAGTTGTGTAACGCAACGTCCACGCATTAAACGTATATATTCTATGGTTGTTTTGATTTAAAAATTTTAACTTCGTGATCAACTTTAGGATTTTCTACAATCAAAATCATATAATAAATAATATTTTCGATTTGAAAACTAAACATGCTTAAGATGATTACAATTATTTCCGCTATTTTACATAAATTTTCGTAATTTTATGACAATTATGTTAATTAATTAAATTTGAAAACGAGATAAAATAATTAATTGGGAAACAGTGCGTGGATTTATTTCAGTTTATACAGTTATTTGGTTACACAACAAATTAATTATGTAACAAGGTAAATTTTACCAAAATAAATAAGTAAATAATGAAAACAATGGCCATAATTTTACTACATATTTTCATCAGTTAATTGACACGACGTAAAAATATCCAGTTTCGTTGAGGTTTGCCCGAGAGCAACTTTCTGTCGATAATTGAGATGTTGCCTGAAACTTCAAGAGTAAACTACAAGCGCCACTTCCGTAATAATTGCCTGTGAACCTAATTACACTTTCCTTAGTTATTCATATAACAGAACGTCTAACCTGAATTTAAGGACAAGTTTGGAGAAAGTCTCCGTTGTTAATTTTACGGGCATTCATATTATTTAAATCAACAAACATCAAGATTTATATTTGACATGTCGTCTTTCAGGAGAGATTCATAACATCTTGTTTGTGTAACTATGGAGATGTTCTACAAGAAATATGAGCTGGTAAACAAAGGCTAAAAACCACTTAACTATGTACAACTCTGTATATATTTATGAGTATTATTTCCATGCCCGTGATATTTATTACGTAAATATTATCAAATAAACGGCAACCTGTGAGTCTGTGTGTGTTTGTGTGTGTGGAATAAATTATTCATTATTTCTTCTAGAATATATTGCAGGAAACCTTTCTGACCTTGTAGTGGTCTATTTACGAAAGCCTGTGTATCATTTTTTATTATGCTCCGGATTTAAACATGATTCTCACGATTTTGGCATATGCATAAAATTTTAATCATTATAATAAGACCGTGAGTAATATGAAAATTTTATCAAACGATTCATACGTCGATGGACCAAGAGTTACATTTGAAATTGCTATTAATAAATTAAGGATTCAGGTAAAGTTTTAAGTTAACATAAAAATTTACCGGCTTACTAAAGTGGGTGCACTCAGAAAATTTAAAAATGTACGTGCAAACGAAAAAATATGACTTTCTTAAACAACATATCGTTTAAATTGAGGTCAAATATGGCAGGATAAATATGATAAGATTAGACGAAAATATTTTTAACAGTACTATTTTTAAAAGATTAAGGCTGTGTTTTGGCAAAAATCCTTAAATGATTATGCATAATTTAATATAAATCTTGATGAATTATCTTGAATTGAAATGTTATCCTAGACGTGTTTTACTTCGTCCTGAACTTAGCCTAGACATGTTTGCGATCACAAGTCTAGGCTAGGACTTTTTTGAATACATTTGAATCTGTTGTTTCTTTGGCCAACCAAAACAGACTAATAATATATGCATTTAAAATAATATCACCGGCGTTTATAAGATATGTAACAAAACAAATCAAGAAAGTATAAAATATTAAAATAAATTTTTTATACTGCCTGAGAGAGAAAATTAAATTTAATTTGTGATTTACTCTTATCGTCGAGTGGCATTACAATGTACCTAAAATATTTGCCACTGATAAATTATGTAAAGTATTAAAATATTTCCTTGTGATTTTCCTAGTCAACATGTAAATTTAATTTTGGTCAGTAATAAAGCTGCCAGAATTAATTTTAACGGCCATCCACGAAGATTAATTATGTTTTTCATTTTTTCTTATCTATATTAAATCATGGATAAATATTGAATTAATGTTAAATACAATCCATAAATTTCAAATACAGTATATATAACTTATCGCAAATTACTGGATTAATTTATGGCATCAATATTTTTGTTGCTTCCACTTTATTTTAATTTATTATTTCTTGCAGGATTAAAACGTTGATAATACATTTTAAATTGGAGTAAATTTATATTTTTACAATCTACCAAATAAACTTTGTGTTGTTGACATGTGTTTTTGCCACATTTTTTGCTTTGCTGTTAATTGTTATACTAAATATAATTTTTTTAATTGACGTGTTTACGGTGTGTTAAGCCTTGACGGAGACAAAATTAATTACCGTTAAATCAATGGATTTTTGACAAAAATAATATTTTGCCACTTTCCAGAGCCCCATTTAATTTATTTGCTTTAAACTTCAGAAACGATGGCTTTTATGCATCATTAAAAGGATCAAATTATGGTTATATATGATGTTTCGATAAATTATTCCGAAATATTTCCAGCAACTACCTCCACGTGCGGTCAAAATTTAAATAAGCTGTATGAATTCCAACATGTGTATTTTTTACTATCTCAAATGGTGTATTCAGTTAATTAATTGCGTATTTCATTATAGTAATAATACTCACAACGTTAATTTGCATGCCTTCGATCCGGCGCATAAAATTCATTACGTTGTCGCATTCACACCTCCCAACAATCTTATTAGTCGCATATCAATTGATTAGAGGCACAGGACAATTTAATGCAATAATCATAAGTTTAAAATATACACTGGTGCAATTTTAAATCGAACAAAACAATATCTGCAGACCTTGACAACTATACATACAAATTTTTTGCATTCATGAATAATATTTAAAAATAAAAGTGTTTTGCGATAAAACTAAAACAATTGTTTTTACATGTGGTGAACTAGTGAGTTGAATTGATACGACATTTTTTTACTGTGTCACTGCAAATTAGTACATTTTAAATTTTAATTTAATTCATACAGACATTATCTAGCAATGGAATTGATTATTTGTCGTTGCACGATCTAAATATCCAGGCGGAATAATTATTTGTTGTTATCTGTGTGTTTTCTAGAAGCGGTTAGTCATAGTTAATCTTATTCATAAATCCGTAAATTTATTTTAAATGGTTTTAAAACAACCGCAGGATTTTAACCTCCCAACCTGTTTCGAGTTTTAAGTATCCACTCATTATTAGATCAATAGGTTATATTTCAGGTAATTAAGCTTGTTCTAGAATTATAGAGCGAACAGATGTTCAACAAGCAATTGCCAGTTTTTAAGATACTATAGTTAAGTGCCCAGAAATTGCTAATTGGCTCTACTGATTGCTGTGCCATTTCAACACAATTTTATTGTGTTTTCGAAGAGGCAACCCAAAAATAAACTCGATAAACCCAAACGTATCGATAATTGAAACTGTATTAATTAAAATTTTTTAAATGTATAATTTATCACTTTGTTTATATTTCAATCCAGTAGAACAGGTTTCTGGTCGATGGCACAAGGTGCGAGTTGTAGAAGAAATCTTGTGTGAATTGCTCAAAATAAAATTAAAAATATAAGCACATTTAAATTTGTTTTATTGCAGACTTCAAGTCAATATTTGGACGCGGCTTTATTTTTTTTCGGTTATCTTTATAATGTTTTCAATTTACTTGATATTTTAATATAATTTAAATCCTAGCTCACTTTGGAAATGAGTCAACAATCTGTTGATGTTTTTCAATGCACATGCGGTGGATCTTCTCGATGAAAATATAAAATAACATTTTGTTGACTCATAATTTAAATTTGTATAAACATACCTATTTAAATGTAATGTATTACGATGTTATTTACACTTTATTAACATTCTCTAAGTGTTTTGAAAATTATGTCCGTTTTATTGCAATTTTGTTCTGATGTACCTAAAAATATTCATTAACTTTATATTTTTATTAGTTCTCTGTTCATTAACAGATTATTCAGGAACTTCAAATTTGATTGATCATAAAATGTAAGGAAGTAAAATGTAATATAAAATAATGAATATTGATATGATATATTTTTTTATTTATTAAATTTAATTAGTTTCTTTTTTACATATTAGTTATCGGTTAGCATTCAAGAATAAAATGGTCTAATCCATTTTTGTATAGATATTTTATTCTAAATTATTTATTTCTTTATTAGAGATTTCATACCAAAAATAAATTTTTACAGAGTTAGGTTTTATTGTTTTTTGTTAGAGAAAATGTTAAATACTTAATATAAAATAAAATGTTAATTGAAACTGCTCCACATTTAGTTCATTCATTTGTATATTTATTAGTGCAGTTCAATTGCTTTGGTGTATTATAATATATATTTCAAGTAAAATATTACGTACGTATATTCCTTAATTGGAAATTTATACTTGAAACTTGTATTCTTTTTGTTTAAATTACTGTTCTAGTACAAATTCACTTTAATACTAATAAAAATAAAATAATTACCTGTTGAATAAAGTTTCTTATATTTCAGTATAACTATAATTCAAAAATTTAAAAAGCAACAAAATAACTTTAATATTGTGTTTAGAAAATTATGTATTATAATTTTGTCCTGCAGTTCCTTAAAAAATTAACATTATCCTTTCTGTTGAAAAACAAGCTATTCACACACCTCTGATTTGATTGATGATAAAATGTGAGAAAATTGAATATAGGCAGACAAATAATGTATTATTGTTATTGTTGTCGTCAATCAAAATTGATATAATATATTTTTAGTCACCTTCCCTTTTTTATATTCCTTGTTTGCGTCGAGAAGCCATATTTTAATACTTCCATATTATCGTAATTACGAAAACAACGTTGTTTTTTTAAAATTTTCGAATTGCATGAACACGTTACAATGTCTATGACTTAGTTAGGTCTCAGGGATCAAAGATTGCGACTTTAAACCTTTTAAGCATCATCAGTATTATTATTATTATTATTTTATTAAAGACATGTGTAATTTATTAAATTTAATTAGTTTCTTTATATATTGATTATCGACTTTAGTTTTGATAAGGATATAGTGGTTTAAATTCACTTCTTAAATTTTATGATTTTTTAGTCTAATTTATTTGTTTCTTTATCAATGACACAGTAAAAATAAATTTTAATAAACATAATTCAAGTAATTAGTTGGTTAGGTTAGGTTTATATAAGATTAGATTGTTTTATGTTAGAGAAAATATTTATTTATTTTTGTATTAGTGCAAAATTGATTTAATTTCTTATATTTTGTGTATCATGTTTCAAATATTTCTAATCAAACGAGTATAATAACTATATAAAATAATAAATTTTTATTATTATCTTGCATTTCCGTAAAAAACTGATTGACATTAAATTTTATTTTGGTCCTCTGGTAATAAACAATCTATATAAACACCTCCAGATTTGATTGATGAGAAAATGTAAGAAAATTAGACATAAAAGTGATTGTAACATATAGGCAAATAATGTATTATTGTTATTGCTATCGTCACTGAATATTGATATAATATATTTTTAGTCGCCCTTTCTTTTATATTCCTTGTTTGCGTCGAGAAGTCTAATGTTTCAATATTACAGGAATCACGAAAACAACATTACAATGTCTATGATTTAGTTACGTCTTCAGGATCAAAGATTGCGAACTTTAACCTTATAAGCATCATAGGTATTATTATACTAGTAATAAAAACAAGTGTAATTAATTAAATTTAATTAGTTTCTTCTTTTACTTTTTATGTATTGATTATCGGCTTATGTTTTGATAATGATATCATCTTCAATTTTGTTATATTTTAGTCAAATTTATTTATTCCTTTATTAGATAATTTGCAGGAAAAATAAATAGTATCTGTAGTTTACATTTTATTGAAAAATTAATTTCTTGCAAGAAAAATTTATGGTGGCAAGTTTTGGGAAAGTTTATATTTTATTATAAACAAGTATAATTTATAAATAAAAAAAACAACTGTAGAAAATAACATTATTAAGATTCGATCGTTTCAAAAATTTATGTTCGTTTTATTATAATTCTGTTCAGTAAAAATTTATTAATATTATATTTTGTTTTAGTACAGTCAATTCAGATACCTCAGATTTGATTTATCATAAACAGACAGTAACAAAATTTATTATAAAGGATATTGTGACATGAAGACAGACAAATAATATCATAATGTTATTGTCGTCAGTGAAAGTTGATATAATATATTTTTGTCATTTTTTTCTTTTTTATATTTCTTGTTTGTGCCGAGAAGTCATATGTTAATGCTTCCATATTATCAGAATTACGAAAACAACTTTATTTTTTTAATTGTCAAATTGCATGAACAATGTCTAAAACTTAGTTACTTAGTTGCGTCTGGGGGATCAAAGATTAAGACATTTAACCTTATAAACATCATCAGTATTATTATTATTACATCAAATAAAATTTTACCTACAAGTGACAAAAAAGTTGAATAACTAATCACTGATTTGTAAATTCATTAATTTAAATCAAGAGTTACTAAATAATTCAGAGAGTCAGAAAATAATTGATACTGATACTGAAAAAAAAAACAAATGTCTATTTTCTCATTATTTACATTTTGCTCAAATATTAAATGTTAGTTAATAGAAATGAATCTATGTTTTTTCGAAAGTTTTATTTTTAATAATCAGTATATTTTAAAAAGTAATGATACAAAATAAATATATTTAAAATTAAAAAAAATTAATTTATGATCATCAATCAAATCTTCCAAATATTAAAATGAAAAAAAAAAAAAAAAATAATTTGTCTACGTACATATCTACCTACAAAAACAAGTTTTAAAATTTATAAATAGAGTAGTCATTATACTTGTACATTAACTCTCTAGTTTTAAAAAAGTAAATATTTATCTCGTTGCATATTTGGTGAGTTTCCAAAATATTGGGTTATCTGTAGACTAAGAGGCAATTATGAAAATGGTCATCAATGTACGATTTACGACTACAACCGATAAATAGCAGTATTATTTTGACAAATTAAATTTGCATTCGATTGTGGTTCATAAACCATAATACTTAATACCTTAATTAGTTATTTATACAGAAATATCTAATTAAAATGATTAAACAGAATCATTAAAGTTACTTATAATGATTACTTCTCTATACATACTCTTACCGTATCAACCAACCGATGCGAATTAATTACGTTCATTAAATCAGGTGTGACTTGAATAACTTATTTAAAATAACTGAAAAATACATATTTTACATTTTCTCTTAATAAGTTAAATTCTCTCATTGTTAGAATAATTGTCACTTTGCGAGTGCAATAAAAATAAATATTAATGACTATTAAACGAATTTATTGTTTTAATAGGAGTTGTTATGAGTCGTGTTGTCTGTTGTACGGGAAACCTAGAAATGTGTAGGCAATAGTTGGGCGCCAATTAAACAGGACCGTCCTTTAAACATCACATCTTGTTTTTGTGATCATAATTTTTTATTATTAAGTAATGTTACTATTTTAAATCCTTACAAAATTGTATGTATTAACTAAGTACACAGTACTTATCGTTATGTACTTAGATAGTTGTTTTTCAAGTGCTTAATTTATCTTTAAATTTATCTCTACAATTCATAATTCTCACTCTCACACCGCCAAGTATAAACAACCAAACAACATTTCTATTTTTAGTTAATCTTTATCTGTCTGATCTGTGTCTAATAAACCATCTGTAAACGAAAGAGTTGTCAAAGCTGCAAATTAACACCAGGGCAGCCACAATGATGGTTAAACAAAAGTACGGCACTGGAATTGGGATGGACAGTTTAGTTTATGATTCTGACCTCTTCGACGATGGTTCGAGTGAGCCGCTCACTGTGCCGTACGAAACGGCGGTTTACATTATAGGCCAAGTTAGTAGGCTGATGAAACAACAACATTCAGACTTGGCGCACTGGTCCATGCTACACGTGTCAATGGGTAGGATGGGCCAGTTACTAATAAACTGCTCAAAAATAATTAATTTTTTATTCGAGGTCTCCCAATTGTAAAACGATTAATTTAGCAGAACCTGTTCTTTCGTTCTTTGGTAATTAAATTTGATTTTGTTCTTTCGAAAATACTACTTGTGGGAATTTGTTATACTTTTTACAAGGTTTTGGTTGAAAAAAAATGGTTATACAATTAAATCTTAGAGGTCGTTTAAATTATTAAGTAATAAAGTGAACACTTGATGTGTTTTAGCTACTGGTTATTAGCTAATAAGGTCTTTTCACATTTTATAGATAGTGAGGTGGATAACTATCAAAAGCAAAACCAATAATCCAGAAGTAAACAACATTTTAAAACTGTCTTATGTTGTTGAACAAATATTAGCTAGTTTTTGTAAGAATCTCTTTAATTCACAACCAAAAAATGATCGAAATCTAAAATATTAAAAAGCCCTGTCCCCTACTGATAATTTTTGAATTGAAACAAATAAAAATGGTGCCAAATTGTCTATTGGTATTACTTTTCGATGGAAAATGTTACCTTGTAATAGATCATTTTAAAAGTTTTTCAATGCTGTATAATTTAGAAAGGCTGGACGAGAATTTGTGGCTTGTTCATTTTTAAAATTTGTCTAAATAAGTTGATTATTATATGAAAGACACTTGTACCTCCGGTTATGTCCAACGCAGTGTCAAATTTTAATAGCAATAATTATTTGCCTCGTAATACCTCATTCAAAAAGTGTTTTAATTTTTTATTCAATGCTATTTTGCTGTCAAAAATCCAGTGACTAGTTTAAACAATTCACTTAATAGTCTAATATATAATTTAGGAAGGCTGAACGAGAACTTGTGGCCTGTTCATTTTTAAAATTTATATAAAATAAGTTGATTATTATATGTGAATATTAGAGAGACTTGTACCTCTGCTTATGTATGACACAGAGTCAAATTTTAATAGCAATAATTTTTTTGCACTATAATATCACATTTGAAAAGTATTTTGATTCTCTATTCAATGCTATTTTGGTACCTAAATGAGTTGTTATAAACAATTCACTTAATGTATTCTTCCTACACAAAAATAGATGATACAGGACAACATATAAACAACAGAAAATTTAGTCCGAATTGTTGGTTGAGCTTATAATAGTTGTCAGTGGGAGATCTTTTTTGTGAGACACTGTATATATCTTGTCTAGTGCACACCACTGTATTTATAAATATATTTAATAAAAAATCGAAAAGAAGTACTCTTACATATTTTATTTAAAACTTTTTTGTATATCTTAATAATTATAAATTAATTAATAGACGAGACAAAATGTAACCAAGCTTTCTAATAAATTTGCTTACCACATTTGTCATTCTAATAAATTTGCATGATAACGTCACTACTTGTCATTCTGCTGAACCTGAAGAAAGACGTGTTACGTGAGAGAAAAAATTCATTAGAAGAATGTGATTCTCCCACTCCTACTTACTTTTTTCATTACGTTTGGTATGTACTCACATTGAAAGGTGTTCGTCAACTTTTACTATTTTTTTTATTAAAAAAAATGTTATAGTACATCTAGAATTGTTTTTAAAGATTTTTTACGGAATGTATTAATTTTGAGCCAATGATCACTAAAATTATAAAAATTTACGAGGGTATCTCCATCTTCAATGCATAGTTAACATCCTAAATTGCGAATTAGTATCACGTCCGCGACGGCTGACGATTCCTAGTGTGTTCATTATCTTCAAACAAAAAAAAAAAACAGACACATTAAACCATTAGTATGTAGGAAAACTTTGTTGTTTACTGTTGACACAAAACATTTTTTGAGCAGTATACATTCGAACGCATTTGAATATCGGTGGTACGGCAGGTTTCAGGGAATTTCTATTCCATTTCCACATAACACTTTCCATTAACGCGTACAAAACAACGCGGATTCTGTTTTAAGCCGTTGCCACATCGAATTGGATGTTGCCACTGATCTGAATGATTTTATTGTGTGAATCTTTAAAACGTTTCCCGTGTTAATTTCCCTTATGGACACAGTAAAACAAGTATTAAATAATTATTGCACGTTCAAATAAACCATGACGTAATTTAACGGTCACGCTCACCAAGCGTGTTTCTGTCAACAAAGACCTAACATCTCCCACTCTATTTTTAACTATAAATTTGTTTATTTTTAACTTGTTGGAGTATACCAATATAAACAGTCTTCGGCAACGGTTATTAACCAAACGGCTACTGTGTATAATTTGGGAAGGATGGACCTGTTCATTTTTAAAATTTGTTCAAAATAAGTTGATTGTTATGTTTGAACATGACAGGCACGTGTGCCTCTGGTTATGGCTGATTCAGAATTTTATTAGCAATATTTTTTTACTGTATTTTTATAGTGGATAGAATAAACTCATGGTCAGTATGTGAAAATCATGTTGCTATTGATTATTTTTTATATTTTTATTTTTAAAGTAAATTCTTAGGACGTAGGACATCTATTAACCTTATAGTTACTGTTGACTTTAATTTGAGTTAACGATAACATTTTTTTGAATTCGAATAATCCATTCTTTTCCAAACTCCAATATTTTTCGTAGGTACCATGACTGATTTAGTCAGTCGTAAATTCTTAACCATATCTTCTTATTTTTGTCGGTTAGAAACCGCCCTTTTAGCATATTACATGATTGTACTATAGAATTTAGGTCAGATATCCTCGAGGGAAGTTGTAAGGCCTCAATACCCAGCGTTTCGAGCGGTTTTATCACAATTCCGAAGTTCTGGCTAAGTTTGAAAATTTGGTGGGACATCAACAACAATTAACAATGTTCCTTGTCCTCTGATGATTCTGTACGGTCATTATTAGAAATTAACCACAAAATGGAACTCCCTTGAAATGAGTAAAATTCTTGAACTCTTCGATGATTTCGTGAGATACCTCGTTGGATCAGACGCAAACTCGACGATCATCAGAATTCAGCCCAATGATATTTGTATCTCTTCTTCTATCTGATGAACATGAGGCCTAGCCCATTCTAATCCTTGTTGTTTGTGGTCGTGGGCCACACATGCAAACGTCGTAACGATCTTCATAAATTAAAACCTGTGTTTGCTGCAGCTTCTGTAGCGTTTTCTAGCTGACCAGCCTATTGAGGACGTCTCCCAATAGCAAATATTTGCGATAATCCCCTTGGTCTGCCACTCCTTGGTCTTTCTGAAGTAGAGCAAGTTTGATAAAATCGAGTACACACCCTCTGATTTCGATCTAATTAATCCCAGACTTCAACACTCCATTTTCCTTATCTTTTTATGTCAAATTTCATAAAAATTAGTAAAATAATCTCTGCTCTCTCTGATGTAATCAATAACATTTAAAGTGGATCATTTTAATTAATAAAAATGTAATATCCCTGACTTTGAACATGAGTTTTGTTTTAATTTCGGTTATCTACATAAACAGTCACAGTTGTTCTGAACGACTTCTGAATAAAATTTGGACTAGTTGTGGCCTTTATTTTTTTATAATACGATCAAATTGAGTTATGTATATCAGAGACAAACACGTGTACATACGTCAAGTCTGACGCAGAATCAAATTTTTAGAACAATAAATATTTTTTTACTGCATCTTTATGTCGAATAAAATAGTTAAGTAAAACTTAAATTACATATCATTTTGATATTGGTCCAAGAAAAGTTGCTGCGCTGAGGAAACTGTTTCGTTTTTATTGCATTTTTATTAACATGTTATATTTTTTTAAGTGTGGATTAAAGAGTCAGACTAGATCCTTGTAATATACACGATGTTGAAAATTTTATGAATAGAGGACACATAAAATATATCAAAGCAACTTTTTTTCCCCTTATTTTATTTATAAATGTAGTTATGTAGTCGTCATAAATTCACTTTTAAACGGTTCACTCCAAAAATACGAACACCAACCTCAAAGATTTTACAACAAGGTTAATTAAATAATCCTTGCGCACATATTATCAATTTACATTGTGACGTCACATAAATTATGTATATGTATTTATTTTTTTGTCATTTCACTTGGATGAACGGTCCCCGATTGTTCCTACACTTTACCTTCAGTATATTTGGTATTTTCCGTATTTACACAGTTCAGTAAATCAATTATGATCATTCTACCTCGATAATATGCAAATAAACATAAATCTGCAATTTTTTGGCAACATTAATTTTTCAAGGGTACACGTGACCTCATTTAAAATGTATATGCCATTGGATCCACAATTCGGCATTCTAAATTTAGATTTTATTTATTAACTACATGAAGACATTAAATATGTAGGTATGTTGTTCTTGACGAACTTTTTTTATCGCTCAATTTGTATAACATTTTAAAAAGAAAAGTGAACTAAATTTACTTAAAAATAAAATAAACTTTATAGATAATAAAATTGTGAAGTTATAGGTGTAATTCCGAATTACTATTTGACAGCTGCTTTATCAATTGATGATAATCATGATAACTATAAGCCTTACTGGGAATATTCCACTTGTATATCAGCACCATATTAATGGAATTGATGTAATTGACCTAATTGGTCGGTAATTTTTTTATCTATTATACTAAATACAAAAATAACATACAAAATCAATAAATTTACTTTAAAATACAATAAAACAATGTCGTGTCGTATTTTATTAATACAAACACCATCGAGTGATGTAACAGAACGAAACTAGAGAGATTACTTCTAGTGTATGTTTTAGAATAATATGCAAATCAAGTAGCCTGTGTGTTTTGGGATTAGGTTTCACAAACAGCAGTGTCCTTCTCGTAACGGCGTAAATTCAACAAACAGCTTGGCGGTTTTAGCGATATGATTGACCCAAATACCGACGAGACAGGACACAATAAACATATGCGAATTTTATGGGATGGGAGTTTATGTTATATAGGCTGAACAGTTACCAAGGAAATTTAGTGTTTTTTTACTTAATATTAAATGCCTTTCAAAACATTGTTTTAATTCAATAATTTGTAATAAATGAAATTTTTAAATTAATTATAACCCATAATTAATTTTTGAAACACTAAAAAATATAATTTATAAATACATATTTAAGTTTTATGTTGAATATTATTTAATTTATGTCGTATGAGAATTTTCCTTTTAATTAATATGTTAATTTAGCTATTAATTAATAAATATCAGGGTTCTAAATAATATTATATTAATAATATATGATAATCACCAAAATTTGATAATTATCCAAAAAATGAGTAAAGTTTGACATTAAAAACTGTTATTTTTCTTATTTATTAGTTGAAAAGGAAGTAACTATTGTTTAGTTTCACTAACTAAGAAACCCCTTCCTAAAAACAGATTTCCTAAAAACTACCAGTTTAAATAGATGTACATAAAATCGATACTAAAATTTTCACCTTTGTATCTAATTATTACCCAATAGTTCTGGACATATTTTACAGTATATTTTTATTTATATGTTTAATCTATGTATTTTTTAATAACAAAGATTTTTATTTGATTGAAAAACACTTAATAATTATAAAGGTATAAAAAAATAAAAATAATAAAATTCTGGACTATATGATAATCAATTTGATATTTATAAATTTTTCATATATTCAATGAATTATTTAGTTTATTTAATTATTATATATATTTATGTAAACAATATTTTATATTATTAACATATTTTATAAAAAATATTAATTTTTGAATAAATGCAGTATTTAACTATTACCTGATAGTTATGGGACACAATAATCTTATTTGTGTTTTTAATAATAGTATTTTCTATTTGATTTCGGTATTTTTTTAATACAAATATATTATTTGAAAAATCTTAATATAACATTCATTGATAATCACTTGATAATTTTTAAGGCATAAGTTAAGTTAAAAAAATCTTTATATAAATTTTATTAATTTATTATTTTTATTAATACTGATTATTATTTGAGTTTGGTATTTTTTAATGCTAAAATTTTTGATAGATCTTACTTTAATATTTATTGATAACCACTTGATAATTGTCACATAAATTAACACTGGAAATTGCTTTTTCTTTCATTGACAATTTTTATATCACTTGAGAATTATTAACACTCAGATATCATCATAATCATGATTGATAATTGGTAACGAACTGTTACCTGTTATATACACTTGGTTAAGGCATAAATATTAAAATAATCATCAAGAGAATTATTAATAAATATGACGATAATTACTAAGAAAATTGATAATTATGTTGGCATCTATTAATGATTATCATGATTTTAATACTATAATATATTATTATTAAATATGGCGATAATTACAAAGATACAGAATATACAATATCACTTGATAACCACCAGAAATATAACATTAATTATCTGATAAATACTAACTTAAATTTTAAATTTTACAATACTTGACACATAAAATTGTTTGACATCGATTAAAAAGCAAAAATGATTTAAAATCTAATCGAAACATGCGTTCGAAACTACGCTTATAAGAAGAAAACACGACTTTTATCTTTAGAGAGAAATCCATAATTTCTTAAAAAGTGTCTTTATATTTATCTTGTTGACCTGGATTAATAAAATAAGGTTTCATCATTTTCTACACCAAGAATATAGTAGAACTGTACTCTAATAAATCTGGCAGGATTCCATAGCGTTCTTCCACGTGCAAGTTTTTTATTAGATTTTATCATTGTTGTAAATATTTACGTAACGGTCGATTTTAAAAATAACCCTCTTCGATGTTTGCTTACAATAAAAAATTTATAAGATCCGTCGTCGCTTGCATTTCTGAACAGACCACATGGTTTATTTTTGTTTAATATACTTTAATTAACAGTATTATTCTTATTGAGTAACGTTCATTATCAATTGATAAATAGCCACATTATGCTTCCTGTTTTGTTTTAATCATTTCTCTGGTCTTTTCTAACAGTACTAATTCAATTAGCATTATTTATTATCATCAAGGTTAGGAAACGTTTTTCAATAGGAATAAGCCCTGAGTTTCTATTTCCATAATAAAACGAAACAAACAATTAAAACTTGTATGTGTCGTTCATTATCTTTGTGTGTTTTGTGAATTTTGTGAAACAGTAATGATGGCAATTAAAATTAAAATAAATTGATTTAATAAATGGAGCACCAGCGATATCTGTGAACTGAAGGATATTGCAAACAAAGGAATTTCAAATTTAGTTAAGCCATTGACACTTTATCAACTATAAGTCTAATGTGTGCTGGAACTTTGAACCTAACTCGTCAACGATAAATTTTAATCAAACGAATGTAGCACCTCATTTTACTTAAAGTATCAATTTGTAAAATTGTAAAATGACGAAATTAAATATTTATAAGTAATAGCATTTGTTTGACAACATTAAATTAAAAGCATAAAAACAAAATTCCTGCTATCTAAAAAAAAAAAATTCGTTTTTACGATATAAAAATATACACTTCAAAAATAGACCATTACTGAAAATAACAAAGGTTATTGAAATATTTTAGCCTCAACAGGATGAAAATAAAATTGTTTCCGTCAATAATAAACGAGTCCGTTTACCCCAGTTAAAAACTCACCTACACACACACAGCGCCCATAAAATTAGAAAAGAACAGTGTTTATATTATAACTTCAGAAAATTATTATGGCGAACCTAAATCTGTCTTCACTCTCTTATTTTAAAAGTATTCAGCAGAATTCGATCTGCATCCACACAAACAGAAAAATAAATGGTACTCAAGAATTCATTTGTTTATAAACGGCAATGACGCAAAACTTGCTTAATTAATCCAAGAAGTCTTCAGGTGACTGAATAACTTTCGATTTCGATGACTTTTCTGATAATATCGCAATTATAAATACACTTATTTGCGAATGTAGTGTCTAAGTCCATCAATTCTTTAATTTATTTATTGTTTTCATAAACACGATGCTCATTAGACGTCGAGGTTAACACGCTCGATGCGATAACCCTTATCTGAATTAACCCACAATCCGCCACAAAAGCGATATAAGTTTTATGCAACAACAAATCGTACATTTCCTTGAGAAGTTTTGTCATTTATTTTTTAATTGTCGCAACTTTATTGTGATTTCTCCTGTGAAATCTTCGCAGGTTTCGTTAGCATTCCGATTTTAAATTAATTCAAGAGCCTCTTAATTGTTGAACTTATTAGGAACACATGATACACTGAATATAAGTGTTAGGAACACTTGAAAAAAGGTGCTTAAAATTAATAAAAACAAGCCCGATAATTTATATCTCTTGATTGACTACAACAGTGTATTTTTCACTGGGAGTAATTCAAAAAAAAAAAAAATAAATTTATCATTTGTAACATAAACCTTGAACACCATCGAAAGGTCACGATTCTAAGCCTTTGGACGACTTGTTTCATTGTTATTGTTTCTAATCTTGTTTTTGTACCGCAGGTTAACAAAAAACAATTACTTATTGGATGAAAATAATATTTTTTTATGTGGAAATTGTATTTTTATTAAAACAGTCTAAATATATTGACCTACTTTTGACAATCCTATGTTAAATTTTCTGTTTAGATAAAGTTTAAAAATAAAAAACTCCAATATATCTTCAGCTCACAATTTATTGCGGTGACCCACTTATGAATTACCGAATTAAACAATAAATTATCACCAACCAAGCCAATGTTGGTCGAACATATCTTCAACAAAATCATTCGGTAAAAACCTCTTCCTGCATTTTTGCTCGTGGCTTGCGTAAGAATCAACACGTCCGAAGGTTACGTCTGTTTCAAATTACATGCGTGAAGGTGCGTAACAATATATGGCCCGGAAATGAGTCGAAATAATAATAAAAAAAAACTACAAGGTGCCTCCTATAGGTCATTCCCAAATGAAAGTACGCAGATGAATTTAATTGTTGGGGATAAAACACGTTTTATAAACAAAATTAATTTAGCTACCCGTGTCTTCCTGTGCATATTTAAAAGTCCACACTTTCACTTTAACATATCATAAACAGTTATAGTTGTTGCATAAACACGAGCCAATTGCTTTTTCGCATTGGTAAACAATGCTATAACACGTGTAGATGAAGTGATTTCTAAATATTAAAACTAAATGCCTCCGTTTTAATTTAGAAAATTAACGATTATGCATATTTGTTGAGATATTATCTGTCCTGTAATTTGCGGTCTGCAATGCATGCAATTATTTACGCTAACACATTATAATTATGTTGGGGTCTTGAATTATATTTTTAAGGTAACTTTACAAATTAGCTGATGAAATAGAGAGATATTTAATGGTTCTACATAACCAATTTTATCAGTAATTAATTCATATACACTTTAACCAGTGGAAACACTTCTGTAACTCTTTTATTTATAAATGGATTTAACTCAGAAGTTAGACAATTAGAAATTTCCCATTGAATTTAACATCATTGCGAAAAATCAATGTCAAAGTTATAAACCTCATTCTTCTAATCAATTAAATCATCGAATATAAGGTATATTTCTGAACAATCTTCACAATCACAATCATATTGGGGGTTGTATCAGACAAAAAAGAAACTTATTGTCTGCTTTAGTCATTATCTGATGATTCTTAGATACTTTTAATATTTTATATTTGATCAGAAGAAATAAATTCATTAGAAAATCACATTCTGATTTTTAACACTAGTACTTATTAATACGAAATTTTTTTTGAGATAGTCATTTTGAAGAATGTTTTTAATACGGAGATTTTTTGTAGTTTTTGATATTTATTAATATATAATATTAATAATAATGAAAAATGATTGTATTGGAAAGTATACTTATGTGCATAAAAATTGAATTAAACAAATATTTCTCATTCTGTAATTATTTTATAACTAGAACATATTAAATTTTATAAAAAACATTCTAAGTCTGTGTCGTAATTAAAAAACTTATTCTTCTGATTAATTAAATCTTGAAATAACGTGCCAAATATATTTAGAATAATAATGACTTAACAGTTTAGTTTTCACAACAAGTTTTGAGCATGTGTCAGGCAAAAAAAAAAAAACTTGTAGTCTGCGTTAGTCACTATTTGATGTTCTTAGCTATTTTAAATATTTTATTTTTTGATCAGAAGAAATATATTCATTAGAAAATTACATTCTTATTTTTAACCTTGAAACTTATTAATTTGCAATATTTTTTGTGAAATTTGTGGCCATATTGAAGAATGTTTTTAATGGGAAGTTTACTTTTTGTAGATAGAAAATGACAACCAAAATTAGTCGTTTTTTGACTGTAAAAAATTAGAATTTAATAAAATTTATTAAAAAATGCGAGTCTATACCAGAGTTAAAAAGTCCTTCAATTCAATTAAATCATGGAATAATGTGCCAAATATATCCCTGAATAATCATGACTTAACACTTTAATTTTCCAACCAGATTTGAGCTTGTGTCTGACAAAAAAAGGAACCTGTTGTCTGTGTTAGCCACTATTTCATGTTCATATTTTTAATATTTTAATTTTGATCAGAAGAAATATGTTCATTCACATTCTTATTTCTGACTTATTAACATGCATTTTAAAGTGATTTTTGTGTTTAAAAAATGACTTAACCATTCTTATTTTTTGACTATAATAGGTGTTATAATATGATATGAAAACGATATGGTTTGAATATAGTTTTTCAATATCTTTCTTTTGGGATTATTCGTTAAAATTAAAAAATCTACAGGACTCAGTATAGGTTTTTCTTATTTGAAACTTTCAATTATCTTCAGATATAAACACTCAATGGATCAAAATTTAATTATTGCACGCGGGAAATACATTAGAGCTAAAATTAGTACTCCTTCCTTCTCACTTCAGGAGTCACATGGTAACTATACTAGTAAGAAATTTTGTGATTTACGAATAAACATGTGGATTAAAGTTGGAGACCATAATTTTGAGTACCAACTCCAACTGAAAGATAATGAGGCGGAGGTGGAGTACCAATTTTAGAACTAATTTATTTCCCCAGTACTTATTACTAGGTATATCTGAAAATTTCAAATTAAAAAATCACTTTGCGTATATGACATAAAAGAAATAAAGTAAAATAAAAATACCAATATGGCAGTACCGTCAAATCCCAACTTATAAGTAGCAATTTAAATTAATTATTTTGTGTTATTTTCGTTTTAGACTCACACATTATTTGCCTTCCTACAAAACAACCGGCTCGATCATGTAAGCCAAGTAATGGGTTATCATCCCTCTTATCTGGATCACTTTCTTAAAACCCAAAATTTCATCTTACGTGGAGATGGTCCCCTACCATACGACTATAGGCATTACATAGCCATAATGGTGAGTACTAATTAAAATTGAAAAATCAAAATCTAACTACTTGTTTGTAATGTATTTTTAGGCTGCTGGAAGGCACAACTGCAGCTATTTAATATCACTGCAAAAACAAGAATTTTTGCTTCAAGGTGGGGACCACAACTGGTTGAAGGGCCTAAATGCGATACCAAAAAAGTTAAGGAACTTGTACGATATAAATAAAACCCTGGCTCACAGGCCGTGGCTGCTAAATAAGTCTCATATTGAGGTAACAACAATAGTTTATTATTAAATATAAGTTGTTAATATTAATAATAATTTCAGAAATTGACAAAAGGTGAAGATAGTTGGTCTTTGGCTGAAGTGGTACACGCTATAGTAATTCTTACTCACTTCCATTCCCTGTGCTCCTTCGTCTTTTCTTGTGGCGTAAATCAAGAACTTGGCGAAGACGGGGAATGTCCATGCAATTGTTCCGCCGGAGCAGTTGGATTGACCAATGTTAGTTGTAGTAGTAATCCCAAAGATATACCCATTGTAGATACGAGACAAGGTAAGCAAGTTTAAAATTATGGTCCGTATTTTAAAGTTGTTTATTATTCCTTTAATAACCATAAATCAGTTTTCAATTTAAGAGTTTAGTTTAATCGACCATCATCGAAAGAGTAATGATGGAATTACTAACAGAATCGTAAGATTACTAAACACACGTGTAATTAAGCAATTAAATTTATTTGGCAGTTAACACAAGACGGAAAATTTATTGGTTAAAATATTGAGGGACGTGCTTTTATGTTTTCGTCTTGTGTGCATGTGCTAATTATAGACGATAAATGACTGGTTATTTGTAAGTGGAAGCGGTCATTTATCAAATATTATAACTTATGTAACATTAAACGCACCAAATTAATTATCCAACTTCCAACGCAGACTGGAAAAATACCGCGAGTCCTCCATCACCCACCGAACCAGAAGTTGGCATTACGACGCTGATGCAACGAATGAAGACACTCAGCGAACAAACGGAGGAGTTCAACCCCTCCGAGCTGGCCAAGCGGTTCGAAAACATCGAGACCCAGAGCGCCGAATTGGCCGTGGTCGGCTCGGAACCGGCCGAAACTCCCGCCGATGTGAGCTGCTTCGTGGACGATGCCACCTTCATCTACCACGATTTCGCCAAAAGGGGAGAGCAGAGTGAGATTTCCACCTTTAGAGTGCAGGACTATTCGTGGGATTATCACGGCTACTCCCTAGTTAATAGGTACGGTCGGTTGAATGTTTTATGTAGATGAATCGAACACGTGTTTCCTTTTAGATTGTATAATGATGTAGGGAACCTACTCGACGACAAGTTTAAGACTGCTTACAACTTGACTTATTACACAATGGGCGGTCGAACAGATGTGGACACGTCGCGATTCCGTAGGGCAATTTGGAATTACATACAGTGTTTGTTGGGAATACGACACGACGATTATGATTACGGGGAGATAAATGCATTGCTGGAACGATCTCTTAAAACGTTTATAAAGAGCGCCTGCTGTTATCCTGAAAGAGTTACCAAGAAGGATTACGACAGAGTACTCAGGGAATTCAAGCACAGTGAAAAGGTAATTGTAGTAGACAAATCGTAATTTCAACAATTACAATAAAACCTTTTTCAGGTCCACGTAAATCTGATGGTATTAGAAGCCAGGATGCAAGCTGAACTGTTGTACGCCTTACGCACAGTAAATCGTTATATGACAAATTAGCGTTTGAAAAGAGGCCCATGTTGTCAAAAGCTAAGTTTAAAATTTTGTATAGATTACTATTTGCACAGTCCTACATGAAAACAATGTGTTATTGATTTTTTCGTTTTTATTGTGAATTTTTTAAGCATGTATGTGAAATAATTAAAAGTTCATGTCATGCAAAATATTGTATTTGTGATTATTATAATTAGGGTGTCGTCGGAATGAATTATTCGGTATCAGTAAATCAGTTAGAGAACACAACGAACATTTTGGACACTTTTCAGTGTGCTATATTTTAAACAGAAATAATGGAAGGGGTAACATATATTTTTCTATCCTTTTTAAAAAACTGATTCGTCAGCTTTGTTACAAATCTGAATAATGTAGTTCTTGAAACACCCTCGAATGTTTAGATATTTTACGAACAATCTATAACTGTAGAGTACGTATTGATATTTTATATGCATTAAAACTTTTTCTACTGTGTTTTGTTAATTAAATGTTTATAGACAGTAGAACAAGAGCTTTGCATATTTACTACATATTAAATATGTGACCACAATTGTACATAATAAAAGCTAATTCAATTCTTTTTGGACCACACAAATTATATCTTTCAAATACCAGGACCAAATGATTCAAATGAGACCAACATGTCCATATTCGATGCATAAGTTTCCCCAAAATCAAAATATATTTATCTTACAACGACAATAAGGAAATGTTTTGTTTTAAGCTGTGGTTACTTGTTGATCCAAAATCTATGAATTGAATATGTAGTTATATCTTATATCATTTATAATGTGTAAATATGAATACTTTTTAATTAAGAAAGTTTATAAAAGAGCTTTCCTTATTTTTTATATGATTAAAGTTTGTAAATTGTTTAAAACGTGTTAGACTGTGATTTAACACCATTATTATCATGTCAGCTGAAAGAAAATCTTTTTAAAGTGTACATCCAATATTTATTATTATCTTTTGCTAATTGGATATTTTATTGTAAATTATATGAGCAACAATTTTCTCATCATTAATATTAGCTTTTAATAAGTTGTTTTTAAATTGGTAACAGTTTTCTGCTAAAGTTTAAGGAGGCTGGAATTACTCTCAACACATGTTACTGACGGTTCACATTCAGTAGCAGTAATATAGCATGAAATCGAGTTATGATTTAAATTTTAAACATTATGACAGAGAAAATATCTGTTTTATCTTGATCTCAGTATTAATTTAAAATTTCTTATTATTAGTATATTTTCACTGCCATATAAATAAATCATATATTTAATACAAAATTTAACAACATAATAGAACTACCAAGTGTACCTTCATTTCAAAAATAGCTTTTAAATTATGACATAACAATTAAATATTATTATTTTTTATTTGTTTATGATTCAATATTGCTATTTTCAGAAATCATACAGAATAAATTCTAATTTTGTAATTATATGTAGAAATATCAGAATGCTGTGATGTTAAATTTTTTGTATTTATTTGAAAAAGTGGTTGATCTAATCTATTATTTTTCCATAATAAATGAATAAATAGTTTGTTGTCACCTACTGAACTGTAATAAAAATATTCCATCAATTTTTCTAAATTATAAAATTATGAAAAAATTTTAGATTATCATTGACAAAAAATTACTACTTATAAGAAATACAAAAAGGTCAACCAAATTAAGAAAAAAAACGAATAAATATACATTTTCTTTTTAATTATACACCAATTATAATTTTTCACAAATAACGTGAATAGTATGTTTTAATTAAAAATCAACGTCAGCCGCTATAGGTGTATTTTATGTATAATTATTAAGATAAATTTATGTGATGCTTATTATGATCCCTCATTAAATCACAGTTAAGTTGTTACGGGATTATTCTCCATTTTGTGATATTTATCTGTATGTGATTACTGTGTAATAGATTTTAGATTGTTTCAATTGAATACCTAAGTTTTGTTGATGTTTAACCATAGACTTAGTGAGATGTTTTAATTTAATTAATCCACCTTAAAATAAAGTAGTTTCATGCTAAATTGAGTTTTATTTTATACCTTAGACATTTACTAGTCTTACTCACATCTTAGGACGTGCCATAAAGGTGTTTAGTTATTTATTTAACAAACAACATGTGACAGAAATTTTAATAGTCTGTGTTTTTGTTTAATAAAGTGTTGTAGGAAAAAGAAATTGACAGTTAAAGACATATACATCCACCCAAATTATATTCCATAAACCCATAATGAAGTATAGGGCGGAAGATTTATCAGTATACTATTGAAGTTTTCAGTAAAACTGTACAAGTAAACACGTTTTAAGTAAATGTATGAATGTAGTCTTTGAAATATATACTTAATTCTGTATTTTTGCTTCCGTTTTGTTTTAGCAGTCTGACGGAATCAACAGAAATAGTTCAAGAACAAAATAATATATATTTAGATATATTCCTCTTAGATAAGAAACTACTTTTGTTTTATTTAAAATTTATAATAATTTAAATTTAGTAACAGTAATATTAACCAAAGGTTTTCCAATTCTTCTGGCATACCCATTCATTTTCACAAATGTATTAAATCCAGACACTACCTTTCCGAAGGGTATTATGAACGTATTTCTGTTTTTATCTGCGGTTAAACTGACTTGAAATTTTTGAAAGTCCGAATTCGGTTTAAATTCCAATGACAGAACTCCTGGTCGGTAATTATTGAGTAGGTATTTCTCATTTACAAACACCTTAGATTTCTTACGGGAATCAATTTTAACTGAATTTTTTATTTCTATATAGGTATTCGGTTTAATTGCATTAACAAAATACTGCTCCCCATATATTTTCATAATGTTGCAGAAATGCTCCACCGTAATTGGCGTAATACCATTATAAAGCTCAAATTTGACGTGTCCTAATGTTTCACCATCTTGAACCTTGAACGTCATTAAACACCTTGTTTTATTCTTAGTTAAACTAGGAAGTTCACTCATAGAAGGCCATGCTTTAAGTCTTTCATCCATTGATGGTTTATTATTTATAGTAAATTTAAATCGGGATGAATCAACGAAAGCCCGGTAACGTCTCGTCCATTCATGTTTTAAATTTTCACAATTATAATTGGACTGTATTTGACAGATAGCATTATATAGGATTGCATTTTCTCTCACGCGTTTCATATCTTGTTTCATTTTGAATTTGTGGTAATATTCATTTTTAGGTATTATGCCTGTATCGACCAATACATATTTGTTTGGTCGATTTTCTATTTCCTTCAAGCTTTTAATCAAGCTTCTATTCTCATTTATGTGTTTAATGAGTACTCGGTAATCATTTTGTGATTCAAGACAATTTATTCGACCGAAATTGTACTTTGGTGGGCCAGAATCAACTATGGACTTTATTTCGAAAATGCTTTTCCTCAGAGAATTATAATGTCGCAGATCGTTTTCTAATAACCTCGCATTTCCCTTGCAACGTAAATAGCGTGGGGTTAGAAGTGGCCTGAATTTTTTTTTATTGGCCATTTTTCCCAAAATTTTGAAATTCACAATAAAACTTTGACAATCGGAGACGTCATTATTTAGGTTAATTAATATGATTCAACTTCATTTGAAGTAACCATTATTATATGAATTTTTTATTTATATATTTATTTTATTGTGCAAACCACGAGAAGCTGAAGGATTCTTGAAACTAAAGAAAAGATCAACCTCAAGTTTTGTCGACTACTTCAGACTTAAGTCGTTTATTATGTAAAAAATTACAAAAATAAATAAGTTAAATGGAGAAATATGATGGATGAGATAAAACTTTAGCCATTTAACATTTTGAAGCTTTGTCTCTAATGTGACATGTGGTATTATGTTATTATAAAGAAGCAGAATGCCTTTTCTATCGACTGAAGGAATTAAGCTTTGAGTAAATTTTTGAACTTGGTTTACCAGCCCAAACCCCATTGACCATATTGATGAGGATTATCATACTCAACTCACTTTAAATAAAACCTCACTTAATTTTTGTGGAATCCATTTATCCCTTCTTGATGAAGGTGTCTGAAGAATTTATACGAGGTATTGCTTAATTTTTTAATTAGTGCAAGTCTTTATTCATCATCTTGAACATTTTCTTCAAAACATATTGTAAGTTGCTTCAGTCGCTTTATGCTGACTTCTCAACTCAACAATTTTTGAAAAAAGCGCTTAACCCAAAAAATGTGTGAATACAGTGAAAGAAAATAATAAGAAAGGGTATAAAAAGTGTTATAATTTAAAAATGTAAGTTCTCAGAAAATACAGCCCTTATTAAGCCTTTCATATTCCTCTCACAATTTAGAACAAAATGTACTCTAGAACTCTAGTACTCTAGAATCTAGAACACCATTTACTTCAAGAAACTGTGGCTTGTTAAAACGTACCCAATAATACAAAAAAATACAAAAAAAAAAAACAAAACTTTAATCATACTATCAGTTATACAAAATTTTCATTAACATATCGATTTGTTGTATTTACTAAATTTCGCAACAAGTTTAAATTCGCTTAACAAATAAATAAATCTTATTAGCAATATTAGCCATAATTTACACTTGTTTTGAGTACAAATAAATAGCGGTAATATGTCTTTTAAAAGTAAGTGAGTATATGAATGCATGAGTTGTTTTAGTACGTTATCAAAATCTAAATAAAGAGGTCTGAACAATAAATAATTTCTAAAAATTATATAGTTCATTACAAAAAAGTGCCTTTAAAATTAATAGTTTACATACGCGAGTTTGTACAATTCTACAATTTACTACATATCGTAAATAAGTATTAACCCATGTATATCACAAGTCCTATTTACTTAGCATCCAGCAAAAGTGCGCCATGTTATAATAGTATGAAAGTGATATAGATATTCTATTAAATAATCAATAGATATTTCTATAAAAATAAATATCTATATAAGTAGCAACTTGAGCTGTGCGAAATTTTATGTTTTGCCAGACGCCAGAGCTACAACAATGGCAAATATGCAACTGTAGCTACCAGCCAGCAATCCTACGATTCCTACGATAATAAGCAGGATATCTTTGTACAAAATGTATCTTCCAGGGCCCAAATTGTCGGGCCAATAAGCGCACAATTCAATAATGGCCGGGAAGGCAATACCCAAAGCGGACAAACAGAAGGCTCCCACCAACGAAATGAACAAACCCAAAAGTGGAATCGTCATGGCAAGAATGACTGAAAAAAAAAAACAAATTATATTTCAATCCGAAAACGTAAATCAATAATACTCACATGTAACAATTACACACATGAATCTTAGAAAATACTCCCATCTTAGCTTGTGTTGACTGTTTTCTAACAATTGTACTACATAATTGGTCCATAAGATTTGAACAGGAACAAAGCCCTGTAGACCATACGAAATGTAAATGGCAATAGAATATAATATTCTAATTGATTGGGCCAATCTACAACAAAATAAAAGTATTTAGTTTCCTACACATTTAAACTATTCAAAAAAGACTTCAAAATTGTCAAAGATTTGAACATATTTTAACATTCATCAAATTACCAAGCTTAGTCTAAAAAACTTACATATCTTTGGAAGGAAAATTGAGAGTAATTGAAGGTTGGATGTCAGCTCCATATTGCCAGTAGCCCATCATACCCATTCCAACATAAATAAGAGTGACAATAAACATCCCTACATTCAACACACCGCATGGACCTAAAAAGCTCTTTGGTGTAGCCATATTATTTTCAAGAGCAATTACCTAAAATTAATGAACGTTTTTAATACAAACTGAATATTAAATACTGATACTGTTACACAAAATGAAAATAAATAATTATATTATTAAAGTCTACTTTGCAAATGCATATTATACCAATAAAGAAACTTACCACTCCAACTGCCTGAAGAGAAAAGAGGGTAGTACCAAAATAAAGAGGGTATTCTTGTAAGGTGCCAAAAGATTCATATTTACTGAAGTCTGGCAACTTCTGGAAAACATAGTAGCAAACGACGCCAAATGTAATAAACGTGATTATATTAGCAATAACGGAAAATGGTGCCAATAATTTTAGGTTCCTGATACAGATGATCAGTAGAAATGGTACGAAAATTGCTATCATGAAAATTGGAAGGGGCAGTTTGTTTTCCATATATTCATCAGCGACCGACTTTAAATTCACTCCAACGAATACTATATAGACACAACATATTCCTAACTGATAAATGATTAGAAATACATTTACTATCGTCCTGAAAAAAATTCCGCCATTTAGTTATGCATGTATTAATTTAATCAGTTGTTATAATTTACATTTGTTTGTAAGGATGCAGTTTTGTAATTTTGTTTAAATGTGATACGAATGTGACCAAGCTTTTTAAATGTCTACTTACGGGGCCATCGGAGCGAATCGATTTAAACACGGTGGCCCGATTTCACAAGCAACTTTCATTGATTCTGGATAAGTCAAAAGACCGACTTTGATTCTTTTACAAATTACATATTGAGATTTTACCTGAAAACCGAAAGTTAATGCAATTCATACAATTACAACGTTAGAATGTCGTGTTACCAGGACAGTAAGGCAATATGCACAAAGAGCCCCTATGATAAGTGTTGAGACTATTCCGCAACCCATCCCTGAGTACTTGAAAGCTTCTGGCATGGCTAAAATCCCCGTTCCTAGACAGCCTTTGAGCAAATGTATGAGTGTTTCAGTATTTCTAAAATTGAATGGTTGATATTTATAAAATCAATGTGAAGAAACAATTTATTTACGTGGTGGGATTTTCAACGTCCCTATGCAGATGAGGATCGTAGTCATCTGTGTCGTTGGCGGTTGTTCTTTCTCTGAAAATAACACGGTGGTTTATGATTTATTCAATTGCCAAATGTTTGCACAACCTCTACTTTTACTCTGGTATGCACGGAATTATGAACAAATTTATCCCCATTCATACTTCATTATATACTTTATTATTCCAATAATAGCCAGATGTTTTTGTCCATTGAGTGTTTTATTAATTGTTTTGATGTTACTTTATAAATTGGCAATATTTTATATACGTAAACTATGTGGCTCATTTAAAACGGTAACAACTCAGTAATTTTTTTATTTACCATATAACTCGGTTGTTAAAAATAATTGCTCAAAATTTAAATAATTTATACATGCCATAAAAATAGTTTTATATATCCTCTCACAGAGCAAAATTTTTTTAGACAATTAAATTTATCAAAAAAGAAAATCGTTTTCTATTGAATTTCATTTAAATTTTATAAAAAATATAGCATATTAATGTCTGTGATAGAAAAAAATACATTTTTCTGATTAATTTATTTTTTCTGATCAACTGAAGTATAGATGTGAGAACATCAAATTAATGTATTAGTTTATACAATCAAATTAGTGCTTGTTAAAATATATTCAGATGAATGGAGTCACTACTGAATATTGTATGTCAGAGAAAATTCAATTAATGGTCTTGTTGGCACTAAGTATTAAGCTGTTTATGAGAACTAACGTTATGTCATTATTAGATGTCTTAGTCATTTTGGCTCTCTCTTTCATTATTTGATTGATCATAATAAATAAATTCTTAAGCCTATCAATAAACGAAACATTTTTATCAAATTTGGAATATTTCTTTTTTGAAGGATACGAAATTCAATGGAGAACTTATTTTATTTTTATTAACATCCTACTCAATTTTCTCAATATACAGAGTGTCCCAAAATTGCAAGAAAACAGAATTACCACATATTGCAGAGCAAAATAGTCGATTGGGTCCATTTTATATACAATGTGTACCAAAATTTACCCTTTGCCGATGAGTTGAAAGTTTACTTAAAGGTAATTTTTGTACGCTGTTTAGAAATGAAAGAAATTTGACGAACGTGCCCCTTATAAGATTACCCTACAGCCTCACCCACTCGTATTTTCTTTTAAGTTTTCTTACGGGTCCTAATATGGAATTTTTTAAGAGGAAGGCTTACACAAAAAAATGTTTATGTTGAATGTTTTTCGTAGCGTGTTTACAGCATTTTGAATACTCTTCTATCAATTTATTATTAACGTTAGTCAGATGATGAAGTCGAAAGGATTTATATCTGGAGACCACGGTGGAATTGAAGGTGGTTTTAACCCTTTTACAATATCGTAAAAGGTTTCTTTTGTTACTTAAAATAGGGTAATTTTCTAAAATTTATTATTGCCAGATTTAATTAAATTTGTTTCTCATATTTCTAAACAGCGTAGAAAAATGTGTTTTTTTAAATAAACTTTGAATTCATCTCATGGATAAGCGGTATATTTTGGCATATATATAAATTGGATCCAATCGTTTTGTGTCTACCTTTACTATATATTATACCTCTGTGAAATTTTTTCTACAAGATAATTTTAATCATTACAATATTATTTGAATTGTTAATAAAATTCAAGAGATCAAATTGATATTTTTCAAAGTTTACATCAACGTTTTGTTAAAATTTTTGAGATATACATTTCATTGTTCAATAAACAAGAATAGGGGTTGTTAACAAAGTGAACTGATTATTCTTTTATTTCCTAATTATTGAGAATACAATTCATTATTGTGTTAATAATAATAGTTTTATTATTATAGTTAAAAAATTAAATAATATAAACTCCATGAAAATTTTATTACTTCAACATGACATTCGTGTAACAAGTTCGAGAAATCTAATTTCTCGACCGTTAGTCGTATGTAAATTCATCTGCTTCGTATTTCAAAAACAAGAACAAACACGCGATTAATAAACGTCATGTTTGTAGCAATTTGTCTATCAATGTGCTGGTATTATCTTACTTATGATTGCTTAAATTGTCGCCGTCTAAGCTTCCATATGTTCCTGCCTCGATAGTCGGTGACGTCGTAAGCGGCATGTAATTAGAAATTATCACATATATATATATATATATATATATATATATATATATATAATGAACAAAATTATCCTAAATAATGCAAATTAGGTCCAATTTATCAATTAAAAATTAATAAATAATATACAAATAAATTGACATTGTGCTGTCAGTTGTGCAAAAAATTATGCGGTCAATTCTACTATAGCATGTGGGTTTGAATGGAACAAATTAGTTATTGATTACGAATTTATTGTGTAAAAGTGGTTTAACATATGTGCCTACGTTATACAAAAAGCTTTTGTTACGTAAAAGGGATTAGCATGAAGTTTTCAACCGATTTCAAATGAGAAATCAATCTAAATTTATTTACATTTATAACATATTTTGTGTGTGGAAATAAACTTGTAGCAACAAGAAGTTTTTGTTTGTTACAAGTAATATAATATCAGTTCTTATCGTTTTATAATTAAAATAATACATTAGGAAATATCTAAATAAACGTATCATAATTTTAAAATCTATATTACCTTGAAATTTATGACCCTTAAAGTCAAACTTAATATTAAGAAATTATGAATTAAGTAATCATAAGTTTAATGTCTCATATGTTGTTGAATTTTATGAAATTGAAATTAATTTGTTAATATTTAAAACATTATTTGGAAAAGTGTAATTATTATTTTTTTAATTTATTAAATAATTAAATTAATATTTAATAAACCCAACAATAAGATATTTATAAAAAAATTCATTATTCAGTTACAAATATTCAGTTTTCATTTAATTTTAGGAAATATTTAAGGCCGTCATATTTTAAAATTCTGCTTGTAAATTGTTGAATGCGCTACAAAAACAAAGTGTTACAAAACAAACTGGACCAGGCTGCAAATGAGAAAAAGTGAAGCTGTGCAAATGTAGCGAATTAATCATTTGACGTTGAGACGCAATCACAATGGTTGAAAAATAACTTACTTGTCCGCCCCGACGGGCTCCATTTTCACCATTTCCATCGGCATCTTGGCTGGTTTTCGCACGTTTTCACCGTATATGCAACCAATCCGATAACTGCTTCCACTTGACCACTGCCAACATTCAGACTGCCTGCATTTTCTCGGTCGTCATCTAGAAAAACATTTGAGTGTGTAATTTGGGTCGTTGATTTTTGGAGTTTCTGCCAAAGTTCAGGTTTTCGCGATTATTTTTTTGTTCCCTGACGCGTCCGTTGTTGTTTCACAATGTTTCACGTGCTTTTGCCATTGGGATATTAATAAATGTGTTTTTTTTCAAATGAAGTTACGGTTTGCTGAACTTTTATTTTTAAAGGTTAAAGAGATGTTCATCAATGGATTTGTGAGCAACAAATTTTATGAATAAAAATTAATTTAGTGATTATTTATTTTTTAATAGATTAATTATTGTTATACTACTTTTTTAAATATTAAGTATATATATTAAAATGATTTCTCAATGGACATAAAACCATTAGATTAATTAAGAATTATTGATATAAATATTAATATGTCCCCTTTGTCATTGTATGTATTGATATTTAACAATTAAAATGTTATTGTGTATTTATAAATTAATTTCAATTCTGTGAAACTATATGTTTACTTTCTATAAAAATAGTCAATAAATATTAGATGTTCTTACCTAGAAAAATCCTTAAAAAGCATTTTCAGCACTAATTTTCATTTTAATATATTCAGTTATTAAAATTCTATTTTTTAATTAAAACATACAGTGCAGATTATTTGTTTATCAGTGAAAATACTCTTTTAGACTAAATTTTTATTTAAATCTTTTACACATACAAATTGTACAAATTTATTAAAATTAGGAAGGATATTTAATATTTCTTGAAAAATAAAAATCATTGGAATGAAATATTTTTAAATTTTTCAAAAATATAAACGGATCCTTTAAATTTTCTAAAAATATTGAATATTTTCAAAATTTTTATGGGTTTATGCAAAAATCACATTTTACAGAAAGTGAAAATTTGAAATATTTAAACAGAATATGAAAACTTCCAAAAAATTGACTATTTTTAAGAATAAATTCACCAAATTTTGAAGTGTATGACATTTTTAAATTTAAATATCTATGGAAATTTTAAAATTTGTAAAAATAAACAAAATTTTTATGCTTTTTAAGGAAAAATCACTTTTTTCAGAAAATTTTTAACAAAATTTTACAATTTCAATGTAACAATCATGAAAAATTTAAATTAAAATTTAATCAAAATATGAAAATTTCTAATAAATTTTACCATTTTTAAGGGTAAATTAACCAAATTTTTCAGTACTAAAAATTTTTAAAATTTATTAAAAATAACCATGGAAATTTTAAGCCTTGTGAAAATATTAAATATTTATCAGAATTTTATAAATTTTTGGAAAAAATCACTTTTTACCTAAAATTCTCAGCAAATAATTTATAATAAAAATAATTTATAATTTTAATGTAAAAAATTGACTTGTTTATAAATAAATATATAAAATAATATGTAAAAGTATTTAAAGACCATATTACTTTTAATCATTAAAATTGTTTTCAAAGTAATTTATTTAAAAAAATATTTTACTTTATATTTAAATTGCTTGAATAAAGTTTTATCATTTAACTATTTTTATTTCCAATAGTTTAATTTTTTTTACCAATTAATATTAAGTATTACTGTTGAAACAAAACATTTCACATTATTTAATTTATTTTTAATTAAATTAAAATTAAATAATAAAATAATATATTTTTCTTGTTTATTAGGTTTATATTTATAATAAACCTTTGCGATATTTAATAATTTAAATTTTGTTGAATTTTTTATTTTACTTTAAAATTTTGAAAATTATTAAATTAAATTAAAATATAAAAAAAAATTTAAACAAATTTAAGCTTAAGAGCTTAATTAAATTAAATAAGTAAAAGTAATGTAAAATATAACACAAGCAAGTATTAAAAACTTTTTTGTAAATAAAATTTATTGTATATATTATTCTTTTTGAATTATTATTATTATTAAATTAGATTATTACTTAAATTTTTTACATTTTTATATTTATCCAAATACACTTAAATTATGAATGAGATTGATATTTATTTTAAAAATATAACCAACATGATTTTTTGTCTTTGAATGAAAATAGTTATTTAATTGAATTGAAATTACTATTTAAATCCTTAACACTTACATATTTATATAATTAAAATTATTCGTTAATATTAATAATATAACACAATTTTCTTTAATCCGTACGCGCCCTATTTTAACTGGAATACGTCCACACGCCAATTTAAATCTACGAGTTGGATTAAATAAATCACCTCAATTAACTTAAATTGATACATTACCAGAGATGAGAGCTGATAACGTACACAAAAAGCTTGGGATAAACTTATGCAACTAAACACTACTACGTAACGAGAGCGAGGATGTCAAATGATCGCGCTTCTCTGACGGACTGATGGTTTGTTGGCAGATAAACTTCACATTCAAATAGAGTTTAATTAATATATATTGTTTCTGTCTTTTACTATCCCGGTCCGATAATACGGACACGAAGATGTACATACGGAGCGTGCAGCTCCGCTTTTTTTTTCCTCTCGTCTCGTTACACACTTTGGTATGTACGAACGGATGCAGGCCCCAGACCGATTGTGAGAACGCTTCGTAACATAGGGGAGGGTCAAAGGTGTCCTGAATAATTCCATATTTTATATTATTTCTCGGCTGTACAAACAACCGATTTTGTTGATGAGTTAGTTGAAAATATTTATACATGCTTTATCTCGGTGCGATTAATTACAATTAAGAATGTGGTTTATCGGGGAAGGTGAAAATATAATGTTCAAAATAATAAATAAGTGCAATCAGTTCCTGTTATAAAATTTATATTTAACATTTACTTAATGCTAAACATGCAATTTTGTCTTAATTTTATTAACAAATGCTCCGATAAAGCTTACTTGGGGTAACTTTTAAAGTTGATGTCAATTATTTGGAAATAAGTCAGTCCTTAAATTACCATGAATCAATCGTTAGAAAGGGGCTTCATGTATGAATTTCATCAACAATTAAGTGAGTGGTGGACGGTGCATAGAATTTTATATGCTGGCTATCCATCAAGACGAGTTTCTTTAGTCAATAGAAACGACGTTCATAATGTAAGGCCATATGTCGCATTAGGCGCTGAAAGGGAGCTTCAAACTGTTAAATGAGTCATCCATCCTGTACATATATTTTTATATAATCATGCATACTTATCAATAATATTATAATTTTAGTTAGTTATTAAATAAAAAATAATTTTTACTGTAAAAGTAAATAAATAATATTAATAAGATAATTTTATATACTTCAACAATTATGTGTTTTATGAACTAAATACTAAAATAAATTTAAAACGTATTAAAATATTTCGTAAGTAATAAATTTACTGTGTTATAAATTTATTTGAAATTTTTATAAAAAATGATACTAAATATTGTATATATTTTAAATTTCGTTGTTTAGAAAATAAACTACAAGTAAATATAGAAAATAATAACTAAAAATTTTTCTAAATCATTTTTCTGATTTAATATAATTTCAATAAATTTTTCTTATTCATTTAAACTGCTATTTATAACAAGGTTTAAAAAGGTATTTGACAATTTTTAGAAAAATAATGATTTTTAAGGTTTAAACGATCAATAATAATCCGGATTTTTTACCATTAATATTAAAAAAACACCTTTCACATTTAAAACTTGAATAATAATTGAATTTATAATTAATTTTAATAATTAAATAAACAATTTAAATATTTAACTTTATATTATTAATTATCAAATTAAAATATTTGAAATACTATTTTAAATTACTACAAAAAATTATTTAAAAATTATTTTTTTTATGTTAAAAATAAATCCTCTAAACACAATTTTAAAATTGTATTATAGAATTTTGAAGATTAAAAGAAATTGAAATAAACTATTATATCTTTCTATTTTTTTTCTAATTATTTATTTTTCTAATTAAATATTTCCTTTAAGCCTTTCTTCTATAAAGCATAATTTTTTGTTATTTATATATTCATTTTTTGTAGTAAACTATTGTGATAAAATTAAAAAAATAAATTGTATACTCCATTTAATATTTTCAACAATAAAAGTTCTCTTGAAGTTTTATTTTTTTTTTGTAATTAAAACGTACGATATAGATGGTAACTGGTAAAAAACAAACTTTTCTTTAAAATATATTTTTTTATTATTGTAAAGATAAATCCTCAAAACACAACTGTAAAACTGTAGAAGTTTGAAAATTAAGATCCTTAGAAAATAAAGTTAAACAGCTATAACTGTGTTTATTTATAACAAGATTTAAACAAAATATTGCTTAAAAAAGGCAGAATTTCTGCTAATAAAGGCAGAATTTTGTACTAATTAATTGTTTCATTTACATTTCTAATTAAAATTTCGAATAAGGCTTTTACTCTATAAGAGCAGATGTTGAATAATTTTTATTTATCTTTGTATGAGTGGATTAAAATAAAACGTAACAAATTAAAAAAAGAGAATTGTTATTATCAAAATTGTTTAATAATCAATTTACTTTAAACTTTTTATTAGTTTTCTCTAAATGTACAACTTTAAAGTAAAAAATTTTTAATTCTACTTTTAAGATTTGGTCATAACTAGTTGATTATAAAGGTTTTTTTAAACTAATTCTCAAAAAATTATTGTATTTTTATAAAATTATTTATTTGAAACATTTGAAAGAGATTCGAATTAGTCAACTGGACCAAATCAATAAAAAGTTGAGAACCACTACAGGTAAAAGGATAATTCAAAGTTATATATTTATAAAACAATTGCTTTTAGCTACTTGCTGTTGCCACGCTAATCATGTCATGAATTTATTTATACATATGTAAATATAAATAAACTAAACTACAAAGCCAACTGACATTATGTAAGTAAGTACCTACATTTTCAACAGGTCTTAAGGGTGTAATGATTAAAAATATCACCATGACTATTATAAAATTCTTCTCTACAACTCTATAATATTGTTGAATTTCCGCCCATATAACAGATTTGTACAATTCGATCCGGTAAATAATAAATATTAAGATTCGCTTGTGTTAAACGATAACATCAAATTACCAAAACATAAACAATTAGTGCAAGGTCTAATCTGTGTAAAAAAAAACACGTGATGATTTCGACTGAAGTAATATTTAAAACTTGAGATTATGCCGCGGACGAAACTGTACCACTTTTCCAATATTTTAAGCAATGTGCAAAGTCTAAAGTAAAGTCCACCAACAATCTAAAGGGAATTGTACGAAAATAAACCGTCTAAAACATAGAACGATAATGAGGATATCTAAAAATATACGGTTTAAGCGCGTTCAAATTTATTTGATTGAATTTATATGGTGTGCAAATGATTAATGATTATGTATAAATTCAGTTAATCAATTTAACTAAAGTGCTGTCGAAAAGTTTGTGTGCTTTTGCCAAGATTATTGTTTGTACAAATATAAATCAATTAAGAATTTTTCATAACTATTCATTTAATAACCATATTATGTATTACTTTTTGTATTCATTGAATTTTTTAAATTCACTAACATCTAATGTTCCTAGGGGAATATGTAGTAGATTTGGGTCGATTCAAGTAATAGATACTTGAAATATTATCCTTTTGTTCACGGAATTAATCAACAGTTCTATTGTATTCTCACAATAATAGAGGATACTGTATGAATGGTCTCGAATGAGACTTGTCATTATTCATCTGGATCATGTCAAAGATAAAATATTTAATGAAACATATTTTTCTTTTGATTTAAAATTGTTGAGGCATTGAAGACCAACAGAAAATAATTAAGAATATGTATGACACCAAATTAATTTATGTTTTTTTATTTATGTTAATTAAAAAATTAATAGTTATTTCAATAATTTTTTATACTTCCTGTCCGATATAAAATAACCTATGCGAAATAATAATTGTTTCAACTTTGCCTTTTTTGTTTTACACATTACATTAAATAAATATCCAATTCAAGATAGGTTCAAACTTCCATTAAATTTTAAAATTATTGAAAATACTTTATGCTTAAGATAATTAAATTGTCAAAATAAAATTAGAATTATATATGGAATGAAATAGAATTTGTTTAAAATATAATGTCCCCATCTCTAGTTTGTCAAAAAGAAATTGAAATCAAATAAAACATTGTGTTCTAAATACACAAGCATTTGAAATATTATATACTAAATAATTATTAAACAAAGTATAAATCAATAAAAAAATAAGTTATTTAAATTATTTTTTATTTTATACCTTTTACTTCGCAAAGACTTTCTACAGTAACTAAAAAATAGTTTGAATATATTAAACATTTTTTATAATTATTCGATATTAAAATTAATATTGAATCTTGTGTAAAATATTTTAGTTGTTTCAACTTTTTTTTAATAATTTATTCCAATTCAACATAAAGTCACATTTTTCATTATATATAAAAAATATTGAAAAATGAATAATTTTGTTGCTTAAAATAATTAATTAAATTTTAAAATAATAAACTTAGATGTGGACATGAAATTTATCGAAAATGTCTGACAGTCTCTTTAAAAAAAATACGCAAATCAAATTTTGTTAAGTTTATTAAATATTTGATAAAATAAAAATATATAGTTTTTAATAAAATAACCAAAATAATAATTTTAAATATACTTATTAATAATTATCCAATATTTGTTGATAATACGTTTGTTGTTTTAGCTTTAATATTTTTTTTTACTTTTGAACATTGTTTATTTAATTAATAATTACAATTCAATGTAAGTCCATCCTTTTTATTAAATATAAATATATTGATAATATTTTTATGTTTAGGGCATTTAATCATTTTTTTTTAAATATAAATTTTGATTTAGACATGAAATATCTAGATCAAAGAAAAAAGTTTGTCTAAAATATCGTCAATTAATTATCGTCAGTGAAATATATTAATATATATATATAATAAATATAAATAATAATTATAAGTAATAATTAAAATAAATAGATCCTAAAAGTGAAACATCATTTCATAAATAATTTAATATTTAAAAAAGTAAATAAATAAATTAGTTAAAAAATTAATTTTAATTGAGGTTCAATATATAAAGCAATAGTGATTTTGATGAACAACAAATTCTTATGTTTTATCAATTTTATTTCAACATTTTCACGTCTAAAACTTTCAATAACATCAATATATTTTCGAGGTGAGACGGTACAAATGAAGGAACGTTCCAAACACATGAGTAACACGTTCAATGTATATTTAATCAAAAATTTAAATACGCTAATTTCTCTTTTTATTTCAAAATTCAACACACATCGTAGACAATTTTTCCAAAAATTATTTAAATTGTAAATTTAAATATAACAAAACGTAACCGAATCTAACTTGAGGTAACCTACTTACCTTGACGTAATATAATCAAAATTAATTAATTTTGCATTAAAACTAATATGTTTTCTTTATTAACTTTATTAGTATTTAAACCATCTTTCCAATTTTATATTAAAAAAATATTGATTTCCTTTTTTTGCAAGCTAAAAGGGTAGACTAAATATAAATCACGTAGATAATTTTTGCTTTCGTGGTTGTTTACCCCACATTACATGGATCAATCTCTCTACCCTCTGATTACACAATCATATTAAGTATTCAAAGGTCGTGACAGCTGTTCCGATGACTACTCCTAATTTCTTTTGAAAGTAACACATATCTATTATTTATTTATACAATAAACAAAATAATAAAGTGTCCATGAGTATCAAAAAAATAAATATATAATCTATTGATTTTATAAAGTACCTTATAAATTTAATAAATTAAAAAAGTTGGAACATATGGTCCGCTGATCTATCCACATGCATCTAAATTAATTACAACAACAACGTTACGTCACTAATAATTTTGCGTCAAATGCAAATTTAGCTAGTAACAAAAAAAAAATGCTAACAACAAGCTAAATTCTACCACATGTAAACAAACTAAATGCCCCCACGACATCAATTCGGTTATCCAATGTGACCAATTGATTCTAACATGCTATAAATACTTCCAATTGTTACGTGGCTTTGTTTCATTAAAATACTTACCAACAATGTGCAACGATCATTTTAACCTATAGAGAACGCTAGTTATGTGAAAGCCCGCGTCTATTTCGTAACGACACACCTCCGAAAATAGACGTCGGAGCGACGTCGCCATTTTTAAAGCCAAATGAGCCATCGCGACGCCGACGAATGCGTACGCCATCTCTTAAGCCCTTAGACGACTGCTTACAGACTGTGTTGCACACGCAAGTGGTATAAAAAATATGTCAATAGGAAAAAATGTAAGATGAATAATTAATTTCGATTATCTGCTTACAGTTAGTAATTAGTTTAAATTTGTTATTGAATACGCAACGTTTGCAGATTGGTTATTTATAATGTAACATGATCATTTAATAAATAAAATATATTTTATTAAATATTAATGAATTCTTTCTTATTTATTTATTAAATTGATTTTTAATTAGTAAAATTACTTATTCGAATTTGTTGAAAAATTACATATATTTTGGTAGTGGAATATAAAAGAAAAAATTATTAACTTACAATTTATGCACTACACTATGACTAACTTAACTCACTGTTAATAAAAGTATATCGCTTCACTTACGAACGAAGTTTATACATCGATGCAATATTTATCAACTAATTGTAAAATAAAAACATTACGGTCCAATAAGGTTTGAAATTTGTTTATATATTATTAAATTATACAAGGTGTTTCTAAATTTAGGAACAGTTAGAACATGCTCAATAATGAAAAAACCTAAATAAGTTATTTGAATTAATTGTAGTCCCTCAAATTTAAATTCCAAAAATATATATGATATACATTGTATATATTTATTTTGGTCTAACCTTGCTACTTAAATTTGATATGTAATTTATAATATTACAACTCAATTTAAGGGATATTCTGGTCTAGAGGCCTAAATTGTAGGTACTTTTTCAAGTGCAATAATAAAAAGACAAACAATTTTTTTACTACCCATTATTTTATTAATATTTAAACAATACATTGCAAAAAAAATTAAAAAATGAAAAAATTATAGGCTAACATAGTGGGGGTGCCAAAAATGACGTGCAAAGACTGCCACGGTTGTAACTCTCGTAAAAATATGTTGAAAAAAATTTTTTTTTACTAAATTGCGGCTGCCTGAAACACTTTTGTACAATTTTTTTTAGCACTTCGAATTTTTTAAAAATAGTAAAGATTGAAAATTGGTGTTACATTGAGTTAGTGCAGTAAAGGAATCTGAAAATTATTTGAATTTTGAAAAATTCTCTTGAGGACATATTTTTAAATGATTAAGCTTTAATAATATGAAAGAAAAAAAATCGAGTTTCAAATTTCTAGACCAGAATACATCTTATATATAAATTGATTAAATTACAATAAATTTTTCATAGTATCTCAATATTTAATTAAATTTACATTTAGAAATTATAAATTAACTAAAACAAAAATCTTTAATGTCATAGTTTTTTATTTAGAATTAAAAAGTTTTTTCACAAAATATATGAATTTATAAATATATTATTATTGGTTCTAAGATAACAGACCATAAAACATAATTTTCAACACACTGAAAATTATAATAAATTTACAGTAACCCTTATTTTTCATAAATAAAAGTTGTCTTTTGTGAATAATTGTTAAGATATAAAGTATACAATATATGTATGTTTCAATTTTAATTAGATAATAGAAATAAATAAATATGTATGTATAAGTTAAAATAAGAAAGGAATAATTATAGTATGACCAATATGGTTCTTATTATACGTCAATTGTCAATTTCAACAAGACATTATCATTCAGCAACAATTTGCTTATCTCACAAATTATTCAACAATAACAAATAATATACAATTATATTATACTATCTCTATAAGTAAAATCACATTGTTGTTTATGGCATTTCAGTTTTGGTTAAGGTTTACTCCGAGAATCGTTCAATAATTTTATCTAAACTGGTATACGTGCCAATAACTAAACCGAATACTGAAAAAATTATTAGGAATATATTTTTTCCTATAATAATACTGCCCCTCAATCCATGCAAACTGTCCCAGTTTGTACACAAGTCGATGATGCTCGGAAAAGTGATTCCCAATGAGGACAGGCACAAAGATCCGAACAAAGAAATGAACAAATCGAGTTCAGGTATCGCAACAGCCAGGGCAACTGAAATGGAACACAATAAATTATTCTGTCTTCACATCAATTCACATCAACACTTACAAGTGACTAGAACCAAAAAGACTCTGACCACGTATTCGTAATAAGTTTGGAAGGAACTTTTCTGGAATTTGGCGGCCAAATACTGCGTCCAGGTGATGTCGATAGCGACGTACATTTGGAGGGCGTGCGAGAAGAATATTGCCAAGGACAACATTACTTTTGCCGCATCGGCAGGTCTGGGTATTTACTTGGTTAATTTTTGCACAGTTACTCTAGTAATTTTACTCACATTCTCATTTTTTCGTCCTCGTAATTTTGGCCAATGTTGAGGGTAATGGATCCTAGTGTACCGTCACCGTAAGCAAGGTAACCGAAGAATCCCAGAAGTATGTACATAGTTACTACGCAGCTCATGGAAATATTCAGCACCCCGCACCAGCTTCCAAAGTATTTTGGTGTTTTCATTTCATTCTTAATTGGCATTATCTGATAAGTAATAGGATCTGTTAGTAATTTACTATTCTGTTTCGAAAATACAAATTGAAACTTACCACTCCAACCACTTCCAAAGAAAATAATACTGTTCCAAGGTAAAGTGGAAGATCAGCAACCTTTGCGAACGCCTTTCTTTTAGACAGATCCATATCTTCAGTAAACAAGTAATACAGTATGATTCCGAAACTAGCAAATGTCATAACATTGGCAATGGTCATAACCGGAGCTAAATATTTCAAATTCCTTAAGCAGTTTATCAGTATAAGTGGTAATAAGAATATTAACATATATATTCTCTCATCCAATTCCGTAAAGTGGGCATCACATACTGCTTTAATGTTGGCTGCTATGAACACAGTATAGGCACAACAGGTACCCAGTTGGTTTACAAATAAGAATATATTTACAGCAGGTCTAAAAGTTCACTCAATTAAAAACCTCGATTAATCAATATGAATGCAGATTCTTACCCCGCAAAAGGAGCCAGTTTTTGGAAGAATCGCGGTCCATCCAAGAATGCGAACTTCGCTGTCAATGGATACGTTAGACTGGGAACTTTCTGTCTTTTACAAAGTGTGTACTCTGCATTTAATAATAAATGTACACAATGCGTAGAAATTAATCCTATGACTGCCGTGCCTATGATTCCCAACAGCCACCCCGAATGTAGAAAGGCCATTGGCATTGCCAATACGCCAATTCCGAAACTGCCCTTAAGCATATGTAATAATGTCTCGACATTTCTGAAAAAAAAATATAGTAACTTAGTACTTTACAGAGTAATTTATAATATGATAATTATATATGTGTTAATTTTGATACATCTCTTAAATATTTTTTTAATATAATTCATTGTTTTTTTTTTATTTATAGTTTCGAAAAGATTGATCTTTTGGTTTCAATATTATTTAAAGGTAAAATAGACGATAATAAAAAAGTTATCAAACGGTGCGACGGAATCTAATAAAGTTCAGCCTTATTTTATATTAGCGTAACACTATTCTACAAAAATAATAATCTTATAAATTTAATTAAATCAAATTTAATGATAATGATCATAGACTAACTGATTAGTTAACAATAACTACTTAGTAATAATGATTGGATAAATGTGAGCACATCACGTGTTTCCAGTTAAAAATTAACAATAAACTCTTTCCTTGGCATATTTTCAAACAATAATTCTTATAATACCTATACATTATTCTAATTTGAATTAAATTTATAACAATATAAAATTATTATTAGTGAGATCAGAATATTGTTTATAAAATACAAAATTATTGTTTTAAATATTTAATCCTATACAAAATTAATTAGATTAGTAATTATATTAAAATGAACAGATTCTCTAACAAGTAATCCATTATAAAGTGGTAATGGATTGTAACAGTGGTTGCCTAATTAAGATTAATTAAGAATTTATACATATATTTTGTGCTTTAAAAATTTATATATATAGTATTGTCCATTTAAGATAGAAACAACTTCATAACTTTAATATTTATGACTTTTTAATGACGATCTTAATGAAATATAGACAATGAATAACGCTATAAATGCCGTAAATATTGTTTTATATATCATTCAACCAAATAATTCCAACATCATAAATATAAATAAAATTAAACTTTTGATGTGGGTACTCAGCAACTAATTATGAGAGTTAATGAATTCATTGTTTGATAATCTCATATATTTTTATTTTTCTAATATTTTATTCGATTGTTTAATTGATTAGAAAAATAAATTTAAATCTTTTTTTATATAAAAATTATTGTAGATTATACCCATTTGGAAGATTAAATTAAATAACTTTAAATTATTGATTGATGGTAAAGCAATATTCTGAGATTATTAATACAAAAGGATATGTTGTTTTTTTTTTGAAGATTATTGTTATATTCAACATTTCAACAAATATTTTCAGATTATATATGATCAAATGTTTAAGTATAAATATTAATGTTATTTGTATTGTAAGGGTATCTTTCTCCACACTCCACAAAATATTATATATATTACATTATATTACATCTTGGAAAAACGGATGAAAAAATAAGAAAAATATTTTTTATTATTTTAATATTAATGTAATTAATGACAATAATATTTAGGTATGATTAAAAATTTAATGATTTAAAATATATATATTTTATCTAATTAATTAAATAGGTTTCAATATCAATTTGTTACTAAAAAGAAATTAGATCAATTAGATTAATGATTGTTTATTTGATATTATCGTTATTGTAATATGCTATCAAAATTTTCCTACCTAAGCTAAGTAATACGTAATTGTAACATATCGATCTTCCATTGATTAAAATCAGATTAAAAATATATAAACTAATTTATTCATATTCCATCATTGTTGACAAAGACTAACATCAAAAACCAATAATTGCTTATACTTACGTTGTGGGATGAGTAACTGTTTTAAAATCATAAGGATCGTAATCAGGAGTTTGATCAGTGGTTGTTTTTAAATCCTTCACTTGTATCGTACTATCATTGTTTTTGTGTGTCAAGATTTCTTGAGACTCAAATGTTGGAGTGAAACTGCAACAAAAATCCTTATCAATGGTTCACTCAGATTGACTGAAACCAGTAGTCCAACCAACTACTGAATTCTGAAAGCAGCTTTTTTGGGGGAAAATAATTTTTTAATATTCCAAAGCAAAATGATAATTTAGTTGCGTATAAGGTAGAATTTATAGGTGCTTAAAGGCTTAATTTAAAGCTAACTTCTTTCTCATAACATAACATAGAATTTTTCTTATGATTCATAAAACAGGATATATCGCAAACGTAATGGTCAATTAAAAACTATTGCCGTTTTAAAATGATAATTAAAAGTAATATAGGACCTAGAATTGTTATCCCATTCCACATCTTAGGTAACTTTATAAATAAATATTCTACATTTAATTTAAACAAATAAATCTTTGAGTAAACTTTAATTTTTATCAGCAATCAATGACTTGACAAAAGAAAATAAATAAATATCTTAATGTAATATATGCAAATATTTAATTGTGGCCGGTATATTAGTATGAACATTAAAAATTACGAAATTGGTGGTCGAACTTGAGTTTGACACTGTTGGGCATATTAACGCAGCATTAATATTAATTCAGTTACAATTAACCACTTATTATGTATGTATGTATTTCTCTAAACAGGTTACAAGGTGCAAAATTAAATAATATTTATTTATCAGGTCCCTGGAGACCACTGATTATTTCGGTTCGCGTCGACCCAATTTCAGTTTTAATAATAGTAACGTAAATTTTCCAACAATATCATTAATAGGATGATCAATCCATACTTTCGTTCCAATAGTGGTTTTTCTCATCAAAAACCTTACTAAACCTATGTTTTACTTGTAATAAACAAACATGGTGAAGGCGCGAATAATTTACTACCAATGTAGTAATTTTAAAATAATTATCCCGTTCAATTACCCTTATAGGCAATATAATAGTAAATAAAAATTGGTTCTTATTTTTTGGTTGGTACATTCATAATACAAAGTGGAAAATATTGTTGCTAATAAAACACACTTCTAAATGAACTTACTAATATTTATTCTGATCCCCATTAACGGAATTTTTTTTCCCATCCATTTTTAGGCACACACAGACAAAAAAATAAATAAAATACCACCACAAAATTCGCACATGTAAACTGCACCACCGCTTACACAAACCTGTTATTATCTTCTACTAAAATAAATTGACTTAGAAACGAAATAGTGTCCACTTAAAAAAATTATTATTATAATTAAATTATTCATCAATAGCGAATTGTGCGTCGCGCCCGAAAGCCGTGTGTGCTCGTAAACTTTGTGTATCTCTAACTTTTCCTATCACACTATATATATATGCGAATATTTTCACACGTGATCGTTCATTCAAGATGTTCCACGCGGTTTACTACAAACGTTGTTTGTTACTTGAAAATATACTTACCATATGAAGGTGATGATTAACAATATTTCCCCCGTCACAACTTATTGAACAATATTAAAGTTACATGCAGTTATTAGAATTTATTAATTGTGACAATCATCTAAAAGTTTACCTTTACAAAATATGCGTCATTGTTGAATATTTTTTGTCAGAATTCTGACTTTAAAAATATAAAATGGATAATTAAAGAATTTGTTAATTTATTAATAATAACAATTTAAATAAATATAAATATAACATGATTGTGACTTTAAAATATATTAGTTAATGTGCGGTAGAAATATGTAATGCTTTAATTGAAAAAAAAAATACATTTCATATTTATGAATTTTAAAAAATTTTGACAAATTTTAATATCTATTTAATAAATCAAAAAATAATTACGTGATTCTTATTACAATATATATATTATAACTAAAAATATTGTATTTATGATACGTATATTTTCAATCTAAGTAATTAATTTATTTGGGTTTGCCATTTTTTAGTATTTATATGACTAAATCAAAATATCATTATGGTACGAAATGTAAATGACTTATGACCAATAATTCAATTAATTAATGATAAAATCCTTGAGAGTGGGCAACATTTTTAAATAATTAACTCAAGTACATTATTGATTTAGCGAATTGTTTATAAGATGATTTAGCGAATTCCTTAAACGTTAAACGTTAATTAAAATCTAAAATATTAGATGCAGTTTGATGTTATTCTTTTAAAAAAATAAATTTTTATAATATGCGTCACTTTGAGACAAAAACTACTTACAATAAACAAACAACTTTGATAACTTTTGTAACAATACTTCGTGCCAACTTATTCGTAATACAATATACAATAAGTTTACACATGTTGTTCTATATTGCTATTACTATATTAAATTTAATTACATTTAATAGCATCTCAGCAGATTAATATTAATTCTGTAATATAATATTTAATATATTTTGTGCTTATTTATGATATTTTTATGGAAGACAAGACTTACAGTTTTAGTATAGAATATTTTAGTTATCTTTGTGGATACAATAAAAAATAATATATTAAAGGAGATTAAATAGTAAATTTGATAATAAAATATTCTCACCAATTAAAGTTCTAAAAAATATATTTTGTTATAAAATATAATTGTTTGAATTAAATAATAATTTATTTTATTTATTTAATTATATTTTATTTTAATAAAAATTAAGTAGTAAATTTATAAATATGTTTCAAATATTTTAAAATATAATTTTAATCAAATTTCTAATTAATTAATTCCGATTAATCTTACGTCGAACAACTTTGACAGGTTACAAAAAAAAATACTTGGCAATGTATAGAATTCCATGCTTGTTTTTAAACAATTCTCAAAATATTTAAGTTGTTAATATTGACTACCTTTTCATTTGAATATATAGTTTCTTGAAATTTTAATAGAACTAGTATGCTACATAATTTAAGCTTAAATTTTTCCATTCTTTAATTTTTGGATTATTAGCTTTGTTACCATAGAACATTGATATTCAGATATAAATTTATATTTAGTATTTATTTGTGAATTATATTTGTTATGATTAGAACAATTGCAAGAAATAGCAATTAAATTGCTTCAAATTTGTTATAGTGTCCTTGTATATTGAATGCCATAGACACTTGAATATTATCAATCAAGGTAAATCAATTTCAATGCAATTTGCCATGAACTATGACGAATACTATGAAGTACTAACTCATTTTAGTACTTATTACATAGATTAATAAAATCAATTAAAATTGATTATTATTAATTATTTTATCTAATTAAATAATTTATTCAAACATTAAAATGTAAATTGGAGTATACCATCGTGATAAATTATGTGGAGTGGTACTAAAGTATGCTACTTAGATAAATGTAAAATAAAAGCCCACCAAAAATTTATTTTCTATTCACGGATATTTTTTTAACCATTAAAACAACTGTTAAATTATAAATAATAAATGATATTCTTACAATTTTTATTTATGTATTTGGTTAAGCTTTATGAGAGAAACTTCTCACGAAAAATTATGGTATCTCTAACATAACTCGAGATAGGAAAAGAGCAAAAATAAATTACAAAAACAATCATATAAAATTAATCCTAATGTTGAAATGAATACTTGTTATTTACAGATTATAAATAAATTTTTAAATATCTTAATAGGCCAATAATTAATCAGAAACAAACTATTGGGTTTTATTATTATTTTATAATAATTATTCTAACATAATTTGCACTAAATACTGATTAAAAACTAATTAAATAATAAAATATTTAGACAACAAATTTAATATTAATTTGGTCTAATGAATGTAATTATTTAAATGTAATTTCATAATTTAAAAGGTAATTTTGAGTAAGTTTTGTTGCTACTTAGGATAATAATTACTTCCTGTTTAGGATAATTTTAATTAAATTTAAGAAATTAAAAGAAATTAATTTCATTTTGTTACTATTATTCTCTTTTACTATTTAAATATGATTTCAATAAATTAAAGAAAAATAATTAAATTGAAAATATATACTTTGTCTCCGTAAGAGTGGCAGAGAAAGAAATATATATTCATGAGTGTGCGAGAGGAACGAAAATAGCGTGTGGTGGATGCGCCGATTTAGTAAGCTGTGCATATTTTTGTAGCTGACACTTTCAACTGTTATTGCGATTTTTGATGTCTGAGAAGCATTTGAATAGGATACATAGTGGCAATTAAAATTTTTATTTAAGTATGTATTTCTTATATTTGTGTTATTATAACTAATAATAATATATTTAAATAATTAATTAATTAATTTAAACTAATTAATGTGCTTAAATGTAATTTAACATTTTATAATGTAGTTTTTATTAATATATAGGTCTGATTGATATAATTCAAATTACATGTGAATAAATTACAAATTATCAAATTACTAAACACCTATATGTCATTTTTTCTTGTTTTTTTTCGACAATTTATAGGAATATTTTTAATGAATTAATTTTGATGAATATGAGTATCATGGTATTCTAGGTTTCCTTTAATTGAATTGTGTTATTTTGAGGCAGGATTTTATGAAAATTTGAATAAATTTTGGGTATGTTACATTAAGATTATTTATTTGATTTGTTTAGCAATTAATTTTGGTTTCGTGGATCGATATTATTACCATTGTACTAAATAACAGTTATTTATTTGTATCAACATATCATCTAATCCAATAATTAAAATAAAAATTGTTAATTGAAATATTTTTTTTTCTTTTAATATATACTTAGAACAGGCCATGCGTTTGTGCATGTACGAAATTTATTTTAATAGAATCAAATTCCTAATTTTGCATTTATACCCGTAAGAGAGAAAAATAAAGAAATACATATTCATGAGTGGTGGAGAAGGACGAAAATGGCGATCGGTGGATGCGCCATCAAAGTAAGCTGTGTAAATTTGTGTGGCTCCCACGTTCAATTATTATTTCTAAGAATCGCAGTTTTAGAGAAGGGAAGGGGAAAATTTTCGATTTTTGTTGTTTGAGAATCATTTCAATAAGGTTTGCAGTGACGATTATTTTTTTTTTCATTTTTAAATTCGTTTAATATTCAAATATGTATTAATGTCATTTATATTAATATTAAATTTTAACATAAATTATGGGTATGTGTTTTAATTAGATTAAATTATTATTAATTATTAGATTTGTTTAGAAATTAATTTTTATATATACACAAATTTTAAATTATTGTTGCCTAATGAACGTACACTTAAATTTAAGTTTATATTTTAAATTGTCATTTTTATTAAAATAGTTCAAATTAAATATAAACAAATAAAATAGGTCATTAATATTTTTATCATATGTTGAGGTATGCAATTCGTGTATTTGTTTCATTATAACTAATATTATATTTAAACAATTAATTAATTTTGATTAATTTATGTGCTGCTATATATAATTTAAATTGTATGTGAATAAATCACTAATTAAGTTATTTAACGTCTTTATTATTCATAGATGTTTTCTCTAGTTTTCGATAATTTTGGTGGTGTTTCCGTTCAATGAATTGTGTTATTTTAACTCGGGATTCAGGAGAACCTTTTGTAAAATATTATTTGGATTCTTTTTATTATTGGAGTATTACAATATCCTACCCGCCCCCAAATTTTTCATAATATCTTAAAATTTAAATAAATTTGCTATTTTTATAGTAAATTAATTAAAACAAATAGTAATGTCATGTTCTTTATTTAGAAATAAATTTCACAATTTTATGATTATAAGTATATTATTATTATTATTATTATTATTATTAATTCTAAAGTAGAAGTCTACAATATATAATTTTCAACACACCGATAATTATATTATTATTTACAGTTGACTCTTGTGAAAAATAATCAATATATAAAGTACATTACATTTTCAATTATATATTTGAAATAAATATGTATGTTACAAATAAGAAGAAAATAACTGTTACTGTTAGAACCAATATGGTTCTTATTATAGTTATATTTGCAATTGTAACAAGACATTATCATTCAGCACAATTTGCTTATCTCACAAGTTATTCAAAGATAATAAATAATATACTACCACTATAAGTAAAATGACATTGTTCTTTGTGACATTTCTGTGAAGGTTAAGATTTACTCCGTGAATCGTTCAATAATTTTGTCTATACTGGTATACGTGCCAATAATCAAACCGAACACTGCAAAAATTATAAGGAATATATTTTTCCCTATGAGAATCTTGCCCTTCGTTCCATGGAGACCGTCCCAGTTTATACATAAGTCGATGATAGCGGGAAAAGTTATTCCCAATGAGGACAGGCACAAAGATCCGAATAAGGAAATGAATAAATCCAGTTCGGGTATCGCAACAGCCAGGGTAACTGAAATGGAGAACAACAAATTATGTTATCATCACATCAATTTATATCAACACTTACAAGTGAGTAAAACCATACAGACTCTGACCACGTATTCGTAATATGTTTGAAAAGAACTGTTCTGGAATTTGGCGGCCAAATACTGCGTCCAGGTGATGTCGAGAGCCACGTACATTTGGAGGGCGTGCGTAAAGAATATTGCCAATGACAACATTACTTTTGCCGCATCGGCTGGTCTGATATTTTTTTGGTTAATTTTTACACAGTTACACTAGTAATTTTACTCACATTCTCATTTTTTCATCCTCGTAATTTTGGCCAATGTTGAGTGTAATGGATCCTAGAGTACGGTCACCGTAAGCGAGGTAACCGAAGAATCCCAGAAGTATGAATATGGTTACTACGGTGCTCATAGAGATATTTAGTACCCCGCACCAGCCTCCGAAGTATTTTGGCGTCTTCATTTCATTCTTAATTGGCATTATCTGATAAGCAATAGGATTTATTAGTAATTTACTGTAGTTAAACTTCTAAGTCGCTCATTCAGTTTAGAAAATGGAAAATGAAAGAAAAACATTTGATACTTACCACTCCAACAACTTCCAATGCAAATAATACTGTTCCAAAGTAAAGTGGAAAATCAGCAACCTTTCCGACAGCCTTCCTTTGAGATAAATCCATATCTTCTATAATCAAGTAATACAATATGATTCCGAAACTAGCAAATGTCATAACATTGGCAACGGTCATAACTGGTGCTAAATATTTTAAATTCCTTAGAGAGTTCACGAGTATTAGTGGTAATAAGAATATTAACATATATATTCTCTCATCCAATTCCGTAAAGTAGGCATCACATACTGCTTTAATGTTGGCTGCTATGAACACAGTGTAGGCACAACAGGCACCCAATTGGTTTACCAATAGGAATACATTTACAGTAAGCCTAAAATTCAATTCAATTAAAACCATGGTTAATAAAAAATGAATGCAGATCCTCACCCTGCAAAATGAGCCAGTTTTTGGAAGACCGGTGGTCCATCCATCAAGGCGAACTTCGCCGTCAGTGGATATGTTAGATTAGGAACTTTCTGTCTTTTACAAAGTGTGTACTCTGCATTTAATAATAAATGTATACAATATGTAGAAATTACTCCTATGATTGCAGTGGCTATGATTCCCAAGAGCCATCCCGAATGTAGAAAGGCCATTGGCATCGCCAATATGCCAATTCCCAAACTGCCCTTAAGCATATGTAATAATGTCTCCACATTTCTGAAAAAAAAAAAAATAAGTAAGTTAGCGCTTTACAAAATTATTACCTATTAAATATTTTTTAATACAAATAGTTTTCCTTTTTTTTAAATTTAGGGTCTCAAAAAATCTTTGTACTTACTATTTTCAATCATGTAAATTTATTTTATTAGGTATTATATTAACATGGAAGTCTATAACAACTACTTACTAACAAGGAATGGAAAGGAAAGTAAGTATATCACGTATTTCCAGTTAAATAAATTAATTCCTTGGCATATCTCCATGGCATTAACATTTTACAAATAATAATATTTGTGACATATCCAAAGTATTATTATTTATTTTAATATTAATTATATCTCCAAAAATATAGAATTATTATTAGTGATTTTGTACTACTTTTTACGTTAGGGAGATTTAATATTGTTTATAAAACAAAACACCAAATTATGATATTAATACAAAGTTAAATTACTAATTATAGTGAATTGAATAAAGAACTAATATTACATAATGTAGTACACTCTGGTGCGGTAATTTTGGTTGCCTAATTAAGAACTAATGGGAAAAATACTCATTACACATCCCTACTAACATTGTAAAATATTATTAAATTTCCAAAAAGATACTTGAATCCTAAAAAATCATTAAAAACGGAATTTACGGGAATTACTGGAATTTAAAAAAATGATTGAGACACAAACATCACAAAAAAATGTTATTACAGAATTTCAAAAAGTTATTAAATAAATAAAAATTTCCACAAATCTCAAAAAGTTATTGTATTTAAAATTGTAAAGTTATTAAAAAACGAAACGAAATACAAAATGATGAAAAATCGCTAAATTCATAAATTTTCTCTGAGTTGGAGAGAGGAAATACAAAATCTCATCGAAATGAGATGACACAATGACCAATGACCTTTCATCTGTTGGTTTCAAAAATGTGAAAGGTTACTAAAATCTCAAAAATTCATGGAAAACGTCAAAAATTACTAAAAACGTACATAATTACTAAAAGTGTAAAAAATTGCTAAAAACGTAAAAGGTTATTAAAAAGTTAAAGTTTCTTAATTGTAATTTTTACAATTGGTTATTAGAAAATTCAGTCATAAGGTAATTTGTTCATGATGTAATTTGGTCATCAGTCAAATTGGTCATTAGGTAATTTGGTCATAAGATAATTTGGTCATGGTAATTTGGGCATAAGGTAATTTGGTCATAAGGTATTTAGTCATAAGGTCATTAGATAATTTTTTCATTACGTCATTTTGTCACATCGTCATTTTGAGAATTCGCCATTACGCCGTTTAGTTATTTATTAACGGGAAAATTTGTCACTAATAACATAAGAAATTACTAAAAATGTAAAAAGCAACCAAAAAGTTGAAAAATGTAAAAATCGACTAAAAACATAAAAAGTTACTGAAATCCCACAAAATCACTAAAAACATAAAAAATCATTGAAGAATAAAAATACAATAAAAATTAGGTATAATTAAAAAAAATTAGTGATTTGAAATATGTCAGTTTTTAACTAATTAATAATAAAAGTTTTAATATAAATTACTAAACTACTAATACTATTACTAAAGAGAAAAAAATATCAATCATCAATTGTTTATTTGATATTGTCATTATTGAGATATACAATCCTACTTAAATTGGATTAAAAATTTATAAATCAATTTATGAGCTTATGTATTTGATTAAAAGTAATAAAATTTATTTATAATCCATCATTTATAAGTCTAGTTTTTATTTTCAACAACAAAATAAAAATAATTTCCAATACTTACGTTGTGGGATGACTAACTGTTTTAAAATCATAAGGATCATAATCGCAAATTTGATCTGTGGTTGTTTTAAATTCCTTTAAATGTATCGCATTATCCTTGTCTTTATGTGTCAAGACTTCTTGGGACTCGAATGTTGGAGTGAAACTGCAACAAAAATCGTTTTCAGGTTTCCTTTTCACTTTGATTGAAATCAAAGTGTAATACTAAATTTTTATATACATATTTTCTCATGACATAAAAATAGAACTTTTCTTATGATTCAATAACGCGGATATTTAGTTACAATTTGTTTTGTTGAACGAGCCATACCAGCCAAATAAGAGTAGCATTCGGTCTCTTAAGTAACTTAAAAAATAAATAAATATGTAATCCATTCAATTATCATTTTGCGGTCGATACATTAGTGTGAACTTTATAAATTACGACATTGGTGGTCGAACTTGAGTTAGACACTGTCGGGCATATTAACGCAACATTAATATTAATTCGAGTTACAATTAACCACTTATTATGTATGTTATGCATTTCTCCAAACTGGTACACAAGGTATAAGATCAAATGATATTTAGAGACTAGTAAAACAAATCTCTACAACTGATTATTTCGGTGCATGTCAGTCCAAGCCCATTTATAATAATAGCAACACGAATTCTCTAATACTATCATTAAAACAATGGTATCCTTGACCTAAACATAAAGATATCCAGGCAAACGAACTAGAAGTGCATCGATTCTGCAAAATCGAATAAATATTTATGACAGATTTTCACCGATACAGAACTCTTAAAGATACTTGACTGTAACAGCTTATTATTAAGTGACTTTACACAAGTAACTATTTTAAAATTTTGAAAATATGTTGGGTTATTTTTTATATTTATTTATTTATTTTTTATAGTTAATCAAATAGTACATGCTTAGTTTGTTATTACTTTGGTTATCTAATAATAGTTTTTATAAAACGTTCCACTACAATAGTTATAAATATGTATCATCCTAATACGATTGACTGTTTTTCATGTTTATAAATAACAGCTGGTAACACTGATAAATAAAAAGTGTTATTGATTAGTTTGTTATACCCAACATAATCCCATTGGATAATCCCAAAAAAAAAACATTAAATTATATTTTGGAATTACATATCTACTTTTAAATCGTTAAAGCTTTTTATTCTCATATTGTCTTAAATTACAAAATCATAACTTGTTTATCTCTTAAATTTAAAAAAATAATGCGTATTTTATGTTATAATTTTTCCACATTGACTTAGTGAAACAATAGAATATGGAGAAATATGATTATTCGTAGTTGTTAGCTTTATTTTGGTTATATAAACAATTAGTTGCGGAAATTAAAATAGATTTGTTTATGTTTGTATACATTTGTACATATTTAATATACTTGCAATTCAATAATATATTTATTAAAACAATTAATTACAAAATATACAATGAGTGACATAGGAGGAAGAATAGTCTAAAGCTCGAGGATAGGATGAACTTTAGCACTCGGCAGGTATGCAAGGAAAAAAGGGTTAATGGTCAGGGCAAATTTGTATGTCTATAATAAAGGAAAACAAGATAACAGTAACAGTTGCTTATAAGAATAGTATGTAATCATAAAACTATAAAAACAAGGTTTTAAGGAAAATTGATTTCAAGATTTAAAATGTAACAAAAAATAAATTATCATCATAAATTCTAGCATACAATCTACTTGATATGGACAACCCACATTTTTTTATTAAATTGCCTCAATTACGCTTTATTGAACGTCCCCCGCGTCTAATTTTCGACATAAAGTTGATTAGTTAAATCCCTAAAACCATAAAAAGCGTCCAATTCAAAAATTTTAAATATTGTTCTGGACCGTAACTGTAAAATTGTCAAAGGTCAAATAATTGGTTAGATCCTTCACATTATGAATTAAATTAATAATATATGTTATCCTCGAATTCCCCGTATAATTAAACTTGTAAAAGGTCTTGGTTGTCTTGGTTAATAAATAGTATTTTTTTAACAAAAGTTTTACCGTTCAAAACATTACAAAATGTCAATAAAAGCGATAATGTACAAAAGCGTGATCAAATATTTAAATACGTTCTAATTTTTGTATTTTTAACAAATTAATTGTTTACCTTGTAATTTAAATATTATGTGTGGTTAGATTAAATTTAGACATGTTTAGGAAAATCAGGTCATCTTTTATCCTTAGGTATATATTATAAAGAAATTTTTTAAAAGATTATCAATAATTTTTCCATTTATTTTATCCAAATTAAACTAATAATTAAAATTTTTATAGATATGATTGTTTATTATTAATTTTTGTATTAAAAATAATATAAATTATTGTTAATTGAAATTTATATTCTACATTATAGTATTTTAAATAAAACTAGTACAACATTGGCAACAGTGAATAAATCGTTTTATAATAGTCTTTAGTATTTATTAATTTTTCAAATAAGAGTATTGACCCTAGATTATTTTTCAATGTAGGTATTTTTCTTGAAGATTATTGTTTGGCATATTTCATTATTTATGTTGTTCTCATTTTATCATAATAATGATTGTGCAAGAAAACCTAGACTGATAACATCTTTTTCGTCAAAATTCAATTTTATTCATCAATGTAGTCTCCCTCAAGAGCGACATAATCATTCCAGTACTTCTCTAATATTTTGACACCTTTCTTGAAGACCGATTTATATTTGTACTCAAAATTTAGTATTTTAATTTATTTCGACGATCGCTGTGGTCCAAATCTCGAAAGTAAGGATGGTGAAGAAGCAACTGGGAGTAGACTTATAATAAGATGCATTATCTTAGGACATATGGGGCCGTTTATTAGAAATTCAAACGATACAGTTAGGTCAAGCAGCGATTGTTATTGACTGCCTTCCATTTTCCAAAGTAGCCAAAAAGCAAAATATTGTATGCATAACAAAATACGAAGACCATAACCTGCTGACCATTCACCTCCTCGTTGAAATTGTGTTTTTTTCGTCAAACAATAATGTTTTAATAAGAAACGATTCCATTGTTTTGAAGAAAAAAAATACTGCGTTACCAAAATCACTTTGATCCAAACGTCAGATCGTCAAAGAAATTTTACAATTGCTTTATGAAAATTAGTACTTATAAATAATATTAATTTTGTATGTGTCAAACCGAGAACTATCATTACATTTAAAAAAAATGGTGGATGCGCGATTAATTTTCTCCTAAGTAGTGATTTTAAAATAATCATTCAGATCAATTACTAATATAGGAAACATAATAAATAAATGTAACATATACTTCCAAAAAACTTACTAAATTTTATCCTGGTGTCCTTGAACGGAGTTTTTCTTCTCACCCATTTTTCCATGCATCAGCACTTACAAACAAAAAAAAAAATAAATAAATACAATGTGACCACAAAATTCGCACTTGTAAACTGCACCACTGTGTATGCGGTGATGCGAAACTGACGATATCTTCAACCTTCTTTGGAGCGAAGTAATGTCGATATAAAGAAGTTATGATTATTAAATCCTTCATTAATAGCGAATTGTCAGTCGCGTCCGCGATTGGCGAGCCGTATGTCCTCGAAAACTTTGCCGCTTTAAGTTTTCCATTCACACTATATATCAGAATATTTACACACGTGACTGTTCATTCAAGACATTCAATGTGATTTACTACAAACTTTGTTTATTGTTTGGATACATATTTACCGTATGAAGATGATATTTAACAAAATGTTACCCGCAATTATAAATTATTCTGCCATTGGATAAGCGAAAAAAAAGTATTTTAAAAATAAAAAGCTGTTTATCCATACCAATTTCATTACAAAACTATAGAAAAAAACATTAAAACAAATTTTATGTAGAGCAAATAACAAAAATGTGAATTTCTCATAAAATAAATTTTGCGGTAAATTAGATTTTTGCTTATCCAAGCACGTATTTTCTTGGAGGACATTTTCCCCTTCTTGTACGTCGTTCTGTATTTACAAAGATATTTTGACGATCTAATTTTTCTTTTAACGATATCCCATAAGTGTTCAATGGCATTAAGATCCGGCGAACAAGAAGGCCATTTTAATTCGGTCACACCGTCCATTTCCAAACAATCTTTGGAAACTCTGTTGGTATGTAGAGGAGTATTATTCTGTATAAATAGGAAAGAATCTCCAAAAGCACCTCGCCAAAGGCTTATTATAGGTTGTAACACTAAATCTACACACCTTTGACCGGTTAGTGATGGTGGAATAGGAATCAAAGGAGTCTTTTCAGCAATCATAATGCCACTACAAAACATTAAACTTCCTCCTTTATATTTTGGCACCGTTCGGGCAGTACAGATCCTAGCTTGTCTCCCACGACCTCTTAAATATATACAAAATATGGCGGTAGACAAAGAAAATAATAAACTTAAAAGTTATTTACCTACCTATAATACACTGTATAAAATAGTCTAATAATAATTTGGATGTAAAATAAAATAATATGTACTACAAAAACTACAGTACGTTTATTAATGGGTTAATTACAAGATTACAAAGGAACGGTATTAACGAATTAATTAAATTAATGTCAGATAATCAGTGGATTGATTTTAGGCTTTCAAATCACTGTAATATCGTTTAATTTTATGTCTGTAGACGATATACCAGAAGAAAGAGTACACTCTAAAATTTTTATTCAAATTCTTACTTAAGGTTCTAAAGAATGATATTAATTTATTACCATGTGAATATAATTTATTCCTATAGACTTTTATTTACATGTTAATCTTCATGATTTTTATAATGTTTAAGCCCATTAATTATGATATGTGTCAAAATTGTTACAAACTGACCTACCTGGTCCATCACATCCTGACACGGCCACGATATAATACATTTCAACTAAACCATGTCCAACATCTATTCTAAAAGACTTCACATTATTTTTGAATATATTTTCATGCTGATTGTTGTTTTCTGGTATCATATAGCTTAATGCAAATAGCAGAAACTGTAGCGAAAAATTGTAATAAAAACATGAACATCTAAAAAATGTCTATATTAAAACAGGACAGTGTAAAATTAGGGTGACAAAGCTTTACCAATCGTGGTCTCATAGGTTGATGTGTGTGATGGAATCAGAAAAGAATGGTGTGCTACGTCCACTCCTGACAAATTATTAATTTGGACAGAATTTCTGCACGATAATAACGTTCGTGTACGTTCAGCCAAAGTGAACAAAGAAACACTTCCTTCACTTCATTAGGAACTTCTCTGTCAACTAATAGCCTGATGAATGGATTTCAATGGAAGATGGTGCTCTTGTTTGGAATGGTACCCATGAATTGTTTGAGGATTCATGAAGAAAATTACATTTTAAACTTGTGCACCTGGTACAATAAATTTTTACCTACTGACTCAATGTCTGAATTGCCAAATCTCAGTGAACTAACATTATTCTATAATATTTAATATATTTTGTGCATATTGGATATTATTTAGGATGTTTTTCAGAAAACAAGTTAGAGAACTAAAATTCAATATATATAATAAATATTAAGATACTGCGCAGTTAAAATATTTTATTTATTTTTGTATATAAAATAATAAAAGAAAACTATACAATTTTTCTTTTTAAATAAAGTTTTTATTACTTACTAGTCAGTAAACAATTATAAAATATTTAAATTTTAAATAAGAATATAATTTATTACTAAAACATGTTTAATAAAGCTTAACGTTCATAATATATTTTGTTCACCGCATATTTAATTGATAGTGTGAAGTGAATGTGGTAACTCTTACTTTAGATTGCTTTATGTAAATTTATGCAATATACAAAATTTGGTGACTTATCCACAAAGATTAATACATTAGACGGCAATTTACCATGTCCCATTCTTACATGCTAAAAATATAATTATAATAAATGTAAACGTACATAATAAAAAATAAAATTCTGGAACCTCTACATTTCGTCTAGAAGATGTTTCCCCATGATTAAAAAGCCTTCATCTAGCATCTACCCAATAGAATTTGTGAGTGCTTTCAACATTTAATTATATGAGTATAATAAATAAATAATGGTTACTTCAAAATTCTCACATTCATACTAGAATCGAAATCTTTGAAGACACACACACACTCACATCGGTGTTACCTGACGTTTCATCAGTGCTAGACGCCATACTATTTCAATAACACCAGACATTTGACAAAATATTACATGTGAACTATTTTGCACTCCGATCTTTAGACCACAGATTTACTAAACACTCTCTATCACGCTATAAATGCACAATAAATTGAGTAATGGTAACCTATATGATATGAGGTACCAGCTTACTTAACAAATTCAATGCCTTTTCTTGAGGACTCACTTTGTCCTTTGACCCTTTCTTTATAGAAATGTCTGACTATACAAATTCATAACTATACATAGGTGTCCCAGTTTTTTACTTTCTTCTATACTTGCTTTAAAAAATGTAAACGTAGACATCTTATTTTAAATAAAATGTTTTCTGCACACCTAATATAAAGCTCAATGGCACTTTAATGTAATTAATATAAAATAATGGACATGCAACACTTAATGTACAATCGGCAACAACATAGTTTAATAAAGAAGTGAGCTATGACAAAAATGCAACAATTAGTCCCAAAGCATTTCAATGAATGTATCAATATCATATATATAGTATAAGGGCTTAAAATTTGATTATATTTACGGAGAAATAATAAACCGATTAAAACAAAAATATTTTAATGTCATTGTTTTTTATTTAGGAATAAAAAGTATTTCACAAAATATATGACTTTATAAATATATTATTATTATTGGTTCTAAAATAACAGTCTACAATATATAATTTTCAACGCAGCGAAAATTATAATAATATTTACAATAATTTGAGCGCTTATTTTTCATAAATAAAAGTTAACTCTTGTGAAAAATTATCAATACATAAAGTAAATATGTTTACATTTTCAATTATGTACTAGAAATAAATAAATATGTATGTATAAGTTACAAATAAAAAGAGAGTAACTATTACTAGTAGTATGACCAATATGGTTCTTATTATAATTCTATTGACAATTTTAACAAGACATTATCATTCAGCAACAATTTGCTTATCTCATAAGGTATTCAACAATAACAAATAATATACAACTATATCATACTATCTCTATAAATAAAATCACATTGTTGTTTGTGGCATTTCAGTTTTGGTTAAGGTTTACTCCGTGAATCGTTCAATAATTTTGTCTAGACTGGTATACGTGCCAATAATCAAACCGAATACCGCAAAAATTATAAGGAAAATATTTTTACTTATGATAATCGCGCCCTTAGTTCCATGAAGGCTGTCCCAGTTTGTACACAAGTCAATGATGCCGGGAAAAGCGATTCCCAAGGCGGACAGACACAGAGCTCCGAACAAGGAAATGAACAAATCCAGTTCAGGTATCGCAACAGCCAGGGCAACTGAAATGGAACACAATAAATTATTTGGTCTTCAAATCAATTCACATGAATACTTACAAGTGACTAGAACTAAACAGACTCTGACCACGTATTCGTAATACGTTTGGAAGGAACTTTTTTGGAGTTTGGCGGCTAAATACTGCGTCCAAGTGATGTCGATGGCGACATACATTTGAAGGGCGTGTGAGAAGAATATGGCCAAGGACAACATTACTTTTGCCACATCGGCAGCTCTGAAAATTTATTTAGTTAATTTTTGCACAGTTATACTGCCAATTTTACTTACATTTTCATTTTTTCGTCCTCGTAATTTTTGCCAATATTGAGGGTAATGGATCCTAGTGTATCGTCACCGTAGGCAAGGTAACCGAACAATCCCATAAGTATGTACATAGTAACTATGGAGCCCATGGAGATATTCAGCACCCCGCACCAGCCTCCAAAGGATTTTGGCGTTTTCATTTCGTTCTCAAGGGGCATTATCTGAAGAATAATAGGATTTATTAGTAATTTATTCTAGTGATCCTATCCCTTTTAGAAAATGAGAAATGAAAAGAGATGAAAATTTGATACTTACTACACCAATAGCTTCCAAAGCAAATAATACTGTTCCGAAGTAAAGTGGAAGATCAGCAATCTTTCCAAACGCCTCCCTTTGAGACAAATCAATATCTTCTTTAGCTAAATAATACAATATGATCCCAAAACTGGCAAGTGTAATGACATTGGCAACAGTCATAACCGGAGCTAAATATTTTAAATTCCTTACGAAGTTTATGAGTATAAGTGGTAATAAGAATATCAACATGTATATTCTCTCGTCCAACTCCGTAATGTGGACATCACATACTTCTTTAATGTTGGCTGCTATGAACACAGTATATACACAACAGGTACCCAGTTGATATATTAATAAAAATACATTTACAGCAGGCCTGAAAATGCACCCAATTAGAACTACGATTAATAAAAAATTAATGCAGACTCTCACCCTGCGAAGGGAGCCAGTTTTTGGAAGAACGGCGGTCCATCCATTAAGGCGAACTTCGCTGTCAATGGATACGTTAGACTAGGAACTTTTCGTCTTTTGCAAAGTGTGTACTCTGCTGTTATTAATAAGTGTATACAATATGTACAAATTACTCCTACGATTGCTGTGGCTATGATTCCCAAGAGCCATCCCGAATGTAGAAAGGCCAATGGCATTGCCAATATGCCAGTGCCGAGACTGCCCTTAAGCAAATGTAGTAATGTCTCGGCATTTCTGAAAAATAATAAAAATTATAACTTAGTACTTTACACAGTGTCAATTTTAATATATTGATTTTTTCTTTACGTTTAAAGTGTAAGTCACTGTTTTTTTTTAATTTATGGCATTAAAAAAGCATTTACTTGATTGTAATGAAACATTTATATTTTTGAGTTTAATGACACTGTACAACAAAGTTTTTATATCGGATTCCAACAACAAACAATAATAAAGATAATGTCGATTAGTAAAACATTACAGTGTTATTTGATACATTTTAATAAATCTCAATTTTATTTCATATAAGGTTAACACAATTCCATAAAAATAATCAGTTTCTAAATGTGATAAATTTAATAATAATTTTTGCAAATTATCAGATTAATATGGATTAAATATTTATACTGTGGAGATTAACTTTAAAATATTTTAGTTAATTTCTGTCTATAAAAAATATTATTTATCAAATGATTAGTTGATAACAATTACTTACTAACAATGATTGGATGAACGTAAGCGCATCACATGTGTTTCCAGTTAAAAGGTATCAATAAATTCATTCCTTGGCATATTTCCATGACATTAGCATTTTACAAATAATAATCCTTATAATAAGTCTCCCTTTAACCTATACATTTGGACTTACGACTTGTCCAAAGTATTATAATTTATTTTAATGTTATTTAAATCTACAACAAAACAAAATTATTGTTAGTAACTTTGTGCTACTTTTTATGTCTAATTAGAATGGGAGATAAGAATATTGTTTATAAAACACCAAATCATGATATTAATTATTTAAAATTATACAAAATTAATTATCTATTTATATTAAAATTAACGAACATACAATAACAAGTATTCTGTTAAAAAGTGCGGTAAGCAACATGGGTTGCCTAGTTAAGAAAAGTTAAAGGTTTATCTAATTAATATTGTATATCTGTTTTTACAAATTTATATATACAGCATTGCCCATTCAACCATAACTTTTTTATTTATTACTCAATGAAAAAGAGAATTTCAATATGGAAGCATATTACAATTAATTAAATTAATAGAATATTATTAGGTAAAAGTTTTTTTATTATTATTTTTGAGTATAAGTTATTTTTAAATGTTTTTTGTTTTTTAAAAAATGTATAAAAGTCCAAAATATTTTACAAATTACTACTGTTTTTACTAAGAGCTAGAAATTAAATATATGCCATAAAAATATTAATATCAGTCGCAGAGTAAATACTTCTATTCTTCTAATCAAATAAATCATACAACAAAAAGTTAAAAATTTTTGGGAATATCAGTCAATGCTTATTAAGATATCTTATTTTAAGTATCTAATTAAATGGTTTTATTAGTAAACTTAATATGTATCAGATAAAACTAAACTTGTGATCTAGTTGGTATAAAATAACTGATTGTGAGAACTAATGAGTTCACAATTTGATATTCTCAGATATATCTCATTTGATTGATACTTCATTCTGTTTAGTTAATCAAAAGAAATAAATTCATTAGAATGTGATTATTAATCCTGATTTAATTAATATGTAATACTTTTTTATAAAAATTAGAATGTACCCATTTCGAAGGTTAAGCCAATGACATTTTTATTAACTAAAAATGCCCTAATCACTTATAAAAATTATGACGCGATGATTCATTAAAATCAAGATATAATTAAAAAAATATATACAAGTATTTTCATTTTAATTTACAAATTTATCGCTTTTTATATAGACTGGTTAAAAAAAATTGAATAATAAAAAAAAATAGATCAGGGTTTTCATAAAGTCCTCCATATTCTAAAAACTAGTTAAAAATCAAATTGTTCTATTTTTTCTAATGAACTAAGTAAATAAAAATAAAACAAATAAAAATACATTAATAATTAAAATTTAAAACATATTAATATTTTTATGTCATAATAAAAATCATTCTAATTCATCTAAGCAACTAAATCACGGAATAAAGTCTAAAATACATTAAAATATCAGTTAATGGACAAACATTAATTGATATCAGATTAGTGCTTATTGAGACACCTTAAATACGTAACTAATTGATGTCATTAGTGAACATAGTATTTAGATAAAATTGAACTTGTAGTGTGGTTGGAACTAAGAATTAAACTGATTGTGGGAACTCGTGAGTTCACTCTTTGACGTTCTCATATCTTTTTTATTTGGTTCACACTTTTTCACTATTCCATTGTTTACTTGATCAGAAGAAATAAATACAGTAGCAGACTTAATAATATAGAATACTTTTTTATAAAAGTTAGAATGTACTCATTTCGAAGGCTAAATTCAATGACATTCTTATTTTTTAAAAAAATGTTACAGTTTCATTGTGTACGATATAGAAAAAAATTTATGACATGCATTAATTAAAATCCTAATTTTATATACACCATTCTACTACATTCGTTTCTTGTTTAAATGATTAAACATTTTATTTTTCGAAAATGATCATTCGAAATGTATTTTTTATTTCATCCAAATAATTACAGTACTGGATTATTTTGTAAACGTTATAAACACTGAACCGATTTTCAACAGTTTAACTTCAAAATTAAATGAAGCATTGAAAATATTTTAATTAAAAAAATTCGGTATGTATTTCGGTCTTAAATCCTTCCGCACGTAAATTATAAAACAGCCTTAATGATCTGCAACAGTTTCAAAACAAAATTAGTCGTCGCATACTCGAACTAATTAGTATTAAAACCGTTCCAAAACTGATTCGATATTCTTGCCAATAAATATGTTTCCGAACAACATGACATGCACGTGTAATGTATTTGATTTACAATTTAGATATACATAAACATTTAAGGATCTTATCGTCCAGACGACATTATATTATAATTATTGATTGATGATAGAAAATAAAATATACAAAAAACATGTTGTTGTTAAAGAGTGCAACTTTGAAAAATCCAACAATATTTTAGTTAATATAGCCGTTCGTTTCAACAACTATTTTCCGGTTATATATAATCAAACACTTAGATATAAACATTAGTGTTCTGTGCATTACAGTGGAATCCTTTCTGCAATTCAAGGTTAAAAACATAATGGTTCGCTGGCGTCCTATAAGTATGTCAATGTAATTTTTTTTAAATATTTAATCTGTCTCAAATTTACCCGAGAATATAAATAGGACAATTTACTGCCTATGCTAAATATAACACTGTAATATAATATATTATGGTTGGGACATTTAAGAAAAAACAGAAACAGGATATTATTACAGATTCAAATCTTTTGTGTTAAGTAAAATAAAAATATTTTTTATTATTTTAATATTGATATTTTTAATAAAGAGATAACAGAGTATAGACCATATTATGTATTTAATTTTATTCATTCTTTATCATAATCCATAAATTTAGTGTCACTTATTTATTTTATCATAATCCTTAAGGGATAATAAAAATTCGGCATGATTTAAAAAAAAAATCAGTGATTTGAAATATCGTAATTTTTTATCTAATTAATAAAGGAGTGTCAATAACAATTTGCTACTAAACAGAAAAAAAAGATCAATTAGATTAATGATTGTTTACTTGATATTATCATATTATTACCGTAATATGCAATCAAAATTTTCCTACTTAAGATAAATAATACTAAGTATCGATGTCGCATTGATTTCAGATAAGAGGCCTAAAATCGGATTAAAAAATTATAAATCAATTTATAAGCTTATGATTACAAGTAATTAAATTTATTTATATTCCATTTGACAAAGATTAGTTTCTATTGCCAACAAGGAAACCCATAAATTTCTGATACTTACGTTGTGGGGTGAGTAACATCCCTAAAATCATAAGGATCATAGTCGGGAGTTTGGTCTGTGGTTGTTTTTAAATCCTTCAATTGTATCGTATTATCCTTGTCCTTGTGTGTTAAGACTTCTTGGGACTCGAATGTTGGCGTGAAACTGCAACAAAAATCCTTATCAGGTTTCACTTGAATTGACTGAAACCATAAAGTCGCATGTCTGAATTTTTTAAATACACATTAGTTCATCAGGTTAATAAAAGTGATCGATATATTGACACTCAAATATAGTTTTCCAGTCGTAACCCTTTTACATGTTGGACCACTTCCAATTCTCATTGAACATTGTATATTTAATTTCAAAAGAAAAACGTGTTTATCATGTGATAAGGGAACAATGCAATTCAATCAAGGCAAGGCTTAAAATATGTGCACGAGGCACAACTTTGTATTTAATATCTTTTGTGAGTGTTATAAGGAATTAACGGGGAATGTTCCTGGAAATTATTTTAATTTAAAACGTTAGAACAAAAATTTGTTCAATATTTATGTTCCAATTATTGAGAAAATAATAATTTTTTAATAATGTAAAACAAAATGGTAGTTGAGTTGTACATAAAATAGATTTTATGGGGTGCTTAAAGGCTTAATTTAAAACTAAATTATCTATTTTCTCATAACATATCATGGAACTTTTCTTGTGATTCATAAAAGCAGATATTTTGTTACACCGTAAACTTATGATCAATTAAAAGTTATTGCCATGTTAAAGTGAACACTAACACATTACGATTTGTTTTGTTGGACAGGCGGTGCTTAAATCAGATAAATAAAAGCAACATATAATTTAATGCATCATGTATATAAAATGGTAGGATCAGTGCAACCCATTCTGTCTATTTTTTTATCAGCAATCAATGCAATTTTTGACTTAAAAATGAATAAACATGTTAATGTAATCCATGCAAATATCATTTTGCGACAGACATATTAACACGAACATTAAAAATTACGAAATTGGTGGTCGAACTTGAGTTAGACACTGTCGGGAATATTAACTCGTCATTAATATTAATTCAGGTTACAATTAACCACTTATTATGTATGTTATGTATTTCTCCAAACTGGTGCACAAGGTGTAAGATCAAATGATATTTATGCTAAGGTCCCTTCTGAGACAGGCAGGAAAAATCTCTACTACTGATTATTTCGGTTCGCGTCGACCCAATTCCAGTTTTAATAATAGTAACGTTTAATTTTCCAACTGCATCATTAAAACGATGACATCCTTGACCTAGACATAAAGATTTCCAGGCAAACGAACCAGAGTGGTACATGGATCCTGCAAAATCGAATAAATATTTATGATATGCAGATTTCCGTCGACACAGAACTGTTAAAGGCGCCTCAGTGTAACAGGTTATTAATAAGTGACCTTAGACAAGTAACTATTTTAAAAATTTGAAAATATGTTGGTCTATTTTTTATATTTAGTCAATAGTTCATGCTTAGTTTGTTATTACTACGTCTATCTGATAATAATTTTCATACAACAAGGTTGAATGATTTCAATACTTGTATACTTTTTTGTAATTATTTACTCCAGATTTGAAATGTAGTAAAATACAATTTACTATTCATATTAGATTAGATCACATTGAATTGAAATCAGAATAGAGAAGCATCATGCAACTGAGCAATTGATTGTTGAAATCTAGAAATGCGGAAGCAATTCATAGTTGCAGAAAAATAAAATATTAATCCATTCATGATACTCATAAATAACAACTGGTAACAATGGTTAATGAAAAGTGTTATTGATTAGTCTATGTGATATGTAACATAACATTTCACCTTGGATAACCCCAAGAAACATTGAATTATATTTTGGAATTACCTGTCTGCTTTTAAACAGTTTAAAATGATCTACTCAGTTAACAATGTTACTTTAATTAATATCATTAATTCATTACAGGAGACACAATGAGTATGTTTTTTCTTATATCGTTTTAGTTGCAAAACCACAAGGTGTTTGTCTCTTAAATTTAAAATATAAATGATTAATAGGTATTTTATGTTTGTTTATGATATAATTTTTCCACATTGATTTAGTGTAACAATAAAATATGGCGAAATATAAAGATAATTTATAGTCGTTAGTTTTATTTTGGTTATATAAACAAATGGTTTTGGAAATTAAAATTTTCATATGAATATATACATTTGTATACATTTGTATATATTTAGTGTATTATATTGTATACATAAAATAACATAAAAATAATATACCATAAAAATAATATAACCTAAATTAACTTCTCCTACCCTTACTTATTACATATTATACTGAAGTAGTTTAAATTTAAATCTTTGTTATTAAAATTATACCTAATTAGTTTTTAAACGTTCCTTTCATACAATTCATGGTTATGGAAACATACAGTACATTAATGTAACAACATTTTCTTGTTAGGTTTAACCGGTTTAAGTAAACTGTTGTGTTTAAAATAAATCCCCACATCCTAAAACATTTTTCAAATTTAACTAGTTTTATCTAGTTATGTTACAAAAATAATAACAAAATTCAATTTTTATATATGTAAATTAGTTTTTGAATGTGTGCCAAAATTTTTAATTAAAAAAAAAATAATAAAAGAATTATATTCAATATTTATACACTTTATAAAATATGGTAAACAATAAAAAATATGTAACCCCTTACAAATTTTTATAAAAGTAGAATAATATTTAAGAATTGTGGTAAATATTTAAAAATGATTTAAAATCATAAAATTAAAAATAATTATTCTCTTATAAAATAATACATATATAATTGAAAATTTATTTAGAATTAAAAACAAAAAATAAATAAAATATGCATAAATTTAATCCTCGTACCTTTATTCAATTTTTAAATTTAACTAGATTCATCTACATAATATTTTTAAAATTTAAATAAGAAAAAAAAAATTAATAAAGGTACTCAATATATTCAGAAAATTAAAAAAAAAAACAAATATTAAAAAACATATTTTTTTCAATATAATATTAAATAAAAATATAATGGAAATAAATGAATAATAAAAAATATGTAACCCCCTTTAAATATTTTTATAAAATTGAAATAACATAGTAAATATTTAAGAATTGTGGTAAATATTTAAAAAATATTTAAAATCATAAAATTAAAAATAATTATTCCCTTATAAAATAATAAATACAAAATTTAAAATTTATTTAGGATCAAATTAAAAAAAAGAGAATTAAAATATGCATAAATTTAAGCCTCGTCTCCCAATTCAATTTTTAAAGAAAGAAATTAGTATTAAAAAATATCCTTTACAAATTGTGTTAAATATCTAAAATTTATTCAAATATTTAAAATTAAGAATAATTACGCCTCTATTTAATAATAAATAAAAATATATATTAAAAATTAATTTAAAATTAATAATAAAAAATATGAAAAAATTAATCCTCGAATCCAAATTTATTTTGTTTGTATTACAAAAATAATAATAAAAGCTAGAATGTATATATGTATATTTATTTTTAAGATCCAATTCCATTTTCAAAAATCCAACATTAATCTTAATTTATTAACTAAATGCATAGTGAAAATTGATTTCAGTATTTGCAATGCCATAAAAATTAAATGACTATTATAAATTCTATTAGCATGTACCATTTAAATCTACTTAATATGGACAATCCACGTTTTTATTTATTGAATTGCTACAACTGCGGTTTATTTAACGTCACCCGCATCTAATTTTTGAAATAATGTTGATTAGTTAAAACCCTAATATTTTATTAAAAGTGTAATAATATAAATACTCAAATTAATAAAAATGTAAATTAATTTTATGGTAATTTAATTTATAACAAATTATAATATAACTGCAACTGTAGGCATTGTAAAATTGTAAAACAGAAATTATTAACTAGTTACATCCTTCACATTATGAATTAAATTATTAATAATAATGTATCCTCGACGAGGATTCCCCATGCAGTTAGACTTGTAAAAAGAATTTTAGCCTTGGTTAACAAATGTTATTTTTCAGATAATAGCTGTGTCGTTTTTTAAAAACATTACAAAAATGTTAAATTCATAAATTAAAATGTTTGTGTGCAGATAATATGTAAATAAAATGAAAACGAACAAAAGCGTGATCAAAGATTTAAATACGTTCTGATTGTTGTATTAAAATATTAATTAATGTTCGTTTGTTTTAAAATTATCAAATTTTATCTCTTGTGCTGCAAATTCTTTGTATCCTCCCAACAACGGTGACATTCTTGTCACTTACTTATTGTTACAAATTAATTATTTGCCTTGTGTAATTTGTGTTATGCAAGGTTAGATTAGATTTATAAATTTTTTTATCAAATCAAGTTCTTTATCATTAAGTATGTATTATAATGTAATTTTTAAATAATTTTTAAATGTCTATCAATAATTTTTTATTTATTTTATACCATATGGATTACAAACTGAGATTTCAATAAGTATTAATGATTATATTATTGTTTTTTGTATTAAAAATAATATAAATTATTGACAATTAAAATTATAATTCAACATTATAATATTTCAAATAACAGTAGTATAAAATTGGCAACAATGACTAAATCGTTTTGTAATAGTTCTTTTAGTATTTATAGATTTTTCAAATAAAATATGTTAACGTTGAGAGTCTTGATAATAGAGAGATACTAGATTATTTTTCTAATATAAGTATTTTCCTGGAATATGCCAAACAATAGCATATTTGATTAATATCATTTTCACTTATTACATGTAACATCGAGCCAATGTGTTAAGTACTCAGTTTATCATAATAATGCTTGTATAATATATTCAAGACTGATACACATGTAAATAATCAAAAATGGCGAAGGCGCATTAACTCGCCACCTAAGTAGTGTAATTTTAAAATAATTATTCAGTTCAATTACAGTTATAGGAAACATAATACCATAATAGTAAATAAAAGTGACACATATTATTAAAGTTAATTAAAGAGCACATGTAGGTATTCTTATTCTTTGGTTGGTAGACTTAAAATATAAGGTGGGAAATGTTGCTGAAAATAAAACACACTTCCGAAACACTTACTAATTTTTATTCTGATGCCCGTGAACGGAGGTTTTCTTCCCACCCATTTTTCCTGGCACCAGCACTTACGGACTAATAAAAAGTAAATATATAAAATACCACCACAAAATTCGCACTTGTAAACTGCACCACTGCGTATGCGGTGATGCGAACCTGACGTTATCTTCAACTGAAATAAATTGACTTAGGAGCGAAGTAGTGCCGATATAAAAAAATCTATTTTATTAATAGCGAATTGTCAGACGCGTCCGCGATTGGCGAGCCGTGTGCGCTCGAAAACTTCGTGTCGCTTTGACTTTTCCCTTCACACTATATATTCGAATATTTACACACGTGACCGTTCATTCAAGACATTCAACGCGGCTTACTACAAACTTTGTTTATTACTTGGAAATATACTGATCGTATGTAGGTGATAAATAACAAAATTTCCCCCCCGCCACTAGTTACTGGAACAATGTTAATGTTGAACCCAATTATAAATCATTTCAAAAAGTAACATCAACTATTGGATATGTGATTAATTTATTTACGTTTACTAAATATTTTTCATTGTTTAACTTTCTTAGTCAGGATTCTAATAATAGATGTTACAAATATTAAAGGGGTAATTTGTTGTTAAACCCCAATTAATAAATATTTCAATAAATATAGAAAACAGCATATTTTTTTAAAATTAATTTGTGAATGTGTGACAATTCAATATTTATAAGTTTAAAAAAAAATAACAAAAAATATAAAATATAAAACCCCTCTATATATTTTACGTACAAAATATTTAAGAATTATTGTAAATATTTAAAAATTATAGAAAATCTTAAAACAAAAATAATTATTTCTTTATATAATAATTAATAATATATAATATAATTGAAAATTTATTTAGGATCGATACCAATAAAAATATGAAAATTATGGCACATATACATAAAATTAATCTTCGTATCCTAATACATATCTTTTTAATTTAAATTTACATCACAAAAATAATAATAACTAAATTTCAATTTCTACATATGTATTCTTATGATACAGTTCCAATTTATAGAATCCAAAATTAATTTTACTTTATGAAATTGAAACAAATTCCACAGTGAAAATTGATTTCAATATTTGCAATGCAATAAATATTAAATGGCTATCATATATTCTATTAGCATGCACCATTTAATTCTACTTGATATGGACAATCCACGTTTTTATTTATTGCGTTTATTTAACGTCACCCGTGTTTAATTTTTGACATAATGTTGATTGGTTAAACCACTGTTAGTGTTTTATTAAGACCGCTATACTTTTGAAATGTAAATATTTATAATATAAACATATATTTATGTATCATTCAAATGATGAATGATGATGAACGGCAAAATTTTTAAATAAGAAAAAAATATATTTTTAATAAAAGAATTATATATTAAATATCATGGAAAGAAATTAATTGTAAAAAATATGTAATCATCATCATCACAAATTTTTATTAAAGTAAAATAACGAAACAATAAATTTGGTATATTATTCTAAATATTTTAAAACTATTTAAATATTAAAATAAAAATTAATTATTTTTCTCTTTAATAAATATATAATTGAAAATTTATTTAAAGTTAATAGTAAAAATATATATTAAATTAATTAAATATTATATTTTATAAAAAATTAAGAAAAAAAATAATTTGTATAATAAAAATAACTATGAATATCTAGTATTCCCAATTTTTTAAAAATTATAGAAACTTTTTAAAATCAAAAATATATATTCCAATATAAATAAAAATATAATTGAAAATTTATTTAAAATCCTAAGAAAATTAATTAAAAAATTGTTGTTTATTATTTATAAATTATATTCAATATTTAAAAATTATTTAAACTCATAAAATTTATAAAATGATTATTGATGTAAAATTAAATAAAAAATATGATTTAAAATATATTTTTGATCAATAATAACAATATTGTTATTGTTTAATGTTTATAAATTTTAAAAATTATGGTAACTATTTAAAATTTATTTAAAATTATAAAACTAAAAAATAATTATTTCTTAATATAATAATAAATAGAAAAATTGTATTAAATATATTATTAAAACAGAATAATATCAAACACAATATGATTCATTAATTAAAATTACAAGGAATATTGTGTGGTATTTATGAAATTAAAACATTGTGGTAACTACTTCCCAATATAATAATACATAATAAATGAACTATATGATAGTTCCTATATTTATTAAAATTAAACATACGTTTTATGTTGGATATTTTCAAACGATTATAACGAATTATAAATAATTAATAATTTCGGTTTTGATTAAATCAAAATAAACATTGTAATGCAAAATGTAAATGATTTATGACCAATGCTTCTATTAATTATTAATAAAAACCATAAAGTGTGGGCGACGTCTTTAAATTAGAATGTGCAAATTATTAACTCGAGTACATTATTTATTTAACGAATTCTTTAAACGTTAAATCACATATAGATGTTAAGTATAATTAACGTTTCCTCACTATTTGTCTAAATACTTTCATCACAAAGAAATGACCGCAAGAGAATTTATAAATTAGATTACTGATTTTGTATAATTTTCAAGTAGTTTGATAGATTTGCCTCATATTGAACTATGGATGTGGATTAAAAACCTATTATATAAAATATATTTTAATTAATAATAAATTTTATCTATTAAACTAGCAATTATTTAAAAATTTGACATATCTAAGTGTACTTGTAACTATCTAAAATATTAGAAGCAATTTGACGCAATTCTATTAAAAAAATAAATTTTTATAATATGTGTCACTTTGAGACTTCAACTACTTACAATAAACAAACAACTTTGATAACTTTTGTAACAATACTACATACCAACCTATTCATAATGCAATATACAATAAGTTTATACGACATTGACGCAAGATTTTAGTAATATGCGACGTCTCGAAAAATAATTTCTATGTTCAGTTTAAATGCCTGAAGTGCCGAAACTTAATAACTAATTTAATTCTGTAATATTTAAATATTATCTGTGATGTTTTTTGCCATTAAAATTAAATGTATGTTATAAAAATAAATTAAAGAAATAATACAGCGATTAGTTGAAATATTTTTGTAAACAAAACAAAACAAAAAAATTATATTATATACAATTTTTATTACTTACTGGAGAGTAAACAAGACATGTAATGTTTAAATTTTAAACTAGAATACAATTCACAACAAAAACATGTTTAATAAAACTTAAAGGTTAATAAAAATTTTTTGGTCGTCTCATATTTATTTAAATTATAGAAGTGAACGTAATAACTATTATAACAGATCGCTTTAGGAAAATTTATGCAATTTACAAAATTTAGTGGCTTATCCGCAAAGATTAATACTTCTCTATGGCAATTTATCAAGTCGTATTCTTCCATGTTAAAAATATTTAGCTGTAATAAATATTTAAGTGTCGAACGTAGTAAAAAAACAAAACGCGACATACGCTCATTATTACGTTTAAATATAAACTCCAAACATAGTGCCAATTTTTATTTTAGGTGTTATATTTTTAATATTCATTACAATATAACCAATAGACGTCTGGAGTAAATATTACGTCGTATGTAATATTTTGTGTCTAAAATTAGATTTATTGAATGACATCCACTGTTTATTTTACAATCTGGAATTATTGTGAGGTTGTTTTTAAAATTCCTTTCAAACAAATATTTTCAGCGCTAAACAATTATTATTTGCCAAAAAATATATTTGTTAATATTTATTAGTTAATTTTCGATAAGATTTCATGTATTATATGATTAGATGTTGATTAGTTGTGATTGTGTCACCACAAATATGTGTATACCATCAAAAAAATATATACAGTACAAAAAGAGTTTGATCCATCTAAATCCTGAAAGAGACATAATGTGCAATAGAGACAGTAAGTCTCCCACTATGGGATAGACTTCTACTATCTCTGTCATGCATGATGCCTGTCTCTAAATTTAGACGGATCAAACGCTTTTCCTACTGTATATATATTTACATTACACAAAATTCTAAATAAAAGAAAAATATTTTTGGTTACAAATTATTCTTTGAGTCAGATTCCTAGAATAAAATAAATTAATTACATATTAAGACAGATAAAATACTTAATTTATTAAAAAAAAATTTTCTTATTTAAACATTTAACACAACAACAATTTAATAAGTTCTAAAAAATATATTTTGTTATAAAATTAATTTTTGTCAGATTGTTACAATAAAATACATATTAATAAAGATTAAATAGTAAATTTAATAAATATGTTTTAAATATTCAAGTTTATCAAAATTAAAAAATATTAAGAAAGATTATATATTAAATATGATAAAAATATTACCTGTTAATCAAAGTTTCAAAAAAATAATATAATATATATATATATATATATATATATATATATATATATATATATATATATATATATATATATATAAATATATATATATATTTTTCAAATTTCTTGTTGTTGATTTTTAATGTGTATTAAAAAATACTAAGTATTCACAAAAAATAAAACATAAAATGTATATTACAATACATTTTAAAAATCTGCATTTGTTTCCGACAACAAATATATTTTATTTTTTATTTAAAAACAACATTATAACATCAAATATTAATTAAAACATAAATTGATTGATTTTAAACAGAACGTTTACCTAATAAATTTAAACAATCTTTAAACATTGTGTAATTGATTAATTACAAAATACCACAAATTGCAAACGCACATGTCCTCCAGTATTTAGTTGCCTTTCATTTCCATTTAGTTACGCTTGTGAAATCCAGTTTATGCTCTGCTAATGATTTTTTCGATTAACTCCTATTTGCATTGTATTTAACCATTTGTTCAACAAATTTAATTTGTTTTGTTCGTATTTTCGGCGAGAAAATTGTAAAATTTTATTTAATTTAAATCAAAATAAGATTCAATTCAATTAAATTATGTAAAGCATAAAAGGTCGAAGTTAAACGATATTCAAGGATATTCGCCATCTTTATGATATAAACAACGAATAAACAAACCATCTACTAAATCACTTTATTAAATAATAACCAGGCCCTTGCACTAAATGAGTTTAGGGGGGAAAATAATTTTATTATCGAACATAAACAGGAAATCGTGCCTAATAAATATTCAAGTATGCTTGTGTCATAAAATGAAACAAAACTCTTCGCCCTTAAGTTGTTATAACGTCACTAATGATTTTATCACCGTAAAAAGTTACAAACAAATTTACTGATTAATCATATACCGGACATACTTTGTGTCGCTACACAAAAAATGTGTAGAATTCCATGAGAGGTAATTGAGGAGACTTTCCTTGTTTTATCTATTTTATACTTATAAACAATGCTCTCAAAATTTAAAAAATATTGACAACCTTTTGAATTGAATATAGTTTCTTGAACATTGAGTTTTAGTCATTTAAATGTAAGTACCTATAAATGCCATATAACTTCTTTTATGACTTTTACCATATGTTTCCGATTATTATTTTGTGACACGTTTATAGGTAAAAAAATATGGAAAATATTTACCACGAACATTAATGAATCTCAGTTAGCTTAATAATTATTATCTTTATTCATATCGGAATTTATAATAATTTTTTGATCAAATAAAAATTTGTAAATTATTTTTGTAAATAAATAATATTTATAAGACATCCAAGTGAAAATACATTTATAACAAAGTAAATAACTCACCAACCATTTCTTTGAAACTACTTATTTACATGCGGAATGTTTTAGTTTTAAGCAAGTTTTTAAAAAATATTTTAGAAATTAATGAGAAAGAAGTTTTCATTTAATTCCATATCTTGATATAATAATTGACTTAGTAGATCAAGAAATTTCATATTGATTAACTTCCGGGATTGATAGCTGTTGTTGCTATATACTTTATCGAAATTCAGGTGTAAATTTATATAAACGTATTTAGTATTTATTTGTGTTTTCTGTGTTTTATGATTAAAACAAGAGAACAATTGTAAGAAATATTTAAATTAATTAGTTCAAGTTTGTTACGTTATCCTTGTATATTGAATCTCATCAACACTTGAATTTTATCAATCAAGGTAAATCATTTTCAATGCCATTTGTCATGGACTATGACCAATACTGTGAAGTACCGATACACTTCAATACATAGGTTATTAAAAATTAATTAAAAGTAACAATTATAATAATTAATATTGATAATTAAATTATATAATAAAACACATTAAAATGTTCAGTGACAAAGATCGTTATAAATTATGTGGAGAACTAATTAAATCAAAATAGTGAGATAAATACAAAATAAAATTTAATATTCTTTATTTACGGACATTTTATAATTTAATAAATCGAAATTAATCGTTCAATTAAAAAAAAGAATAAAATAATAATAAGCATTTATTTACGGGAGAGATTACTGAACATAGTACTTTCTCATAAAAATTAACAATAATGAATCTCTAACATAACTCGAAATTGGAATAAAGCAAAAATAAATTACCCAAATTACCACATATAATACTAATTTTGAACCTGTGAAGTAAACATCACGAATGTATTATAATTTTCCAAAGGACATTGATAATAAATGAAATCTAAAGTAACAAAATACTTATGCTTTCATTATAAATTGACAATGAAAAAGAAATAAATATTAAACGTTACTGTATTTTAAATTTATTTATATTCTACTAATTATTTTAAAAAAACTATTGATATGTATGTTAGAATAATCATAGCAACATAATTTGCACTAAATAAAACAAATAATAACTGATATGTCGGATTATGTTCAAAGGGTACGTTACAATTAACGTTCACTACTCTGCTGGTAATAAAAGTTTAAGATACGAGTGGTTTTAGCAATGCAATTGTATTTAAATTAATTCAATTTAATGTAAATTGGAGCAAAGTAACAATAAAGTTTTTTTTTCTTTATACTCATATTTACTTATTGATTAAAGTTTTTTTCACCACTTCTTAGAAGGTAAATGGTTGTTAGAACAAATAAAAAACAATGTATAATATATTGTTTATTTAATATTAGATATACAATTAATATCATGCATAATTGATAAATTTAAATGCAGAATTTAATCTACTTAGTCGTGTCTGCCTTGCCAGAATGGCTGCTGTCTTTCAAAACACCTTCCAAATCTGAAACGGCAGCAGACACTTGGAACAGTCTTCCGAAAACATCAGCCAAGCTACAGTCCTGATTCGTAATTACAAAATATTCTAAAAAATAAATATAAATTTAAAATGTTAAAAATACAACAAAAAAAATTATGTAATTACCTGGTTTGTCATGTACTAGTTTCCTACAATATATATTTAAAATTGATACGACGTCATTATTTTTATCACATATATTTTCATTATCCCGCCAAAATTCTTCACGGTTACATTTGAAGAACAATATAACGGAAGTCCACTTTTCGTTCTCTATTAGCTTACATAAGTTTATTATTAAATTGTCATTTATGCCAGAAATGGATGATGATATTCCCCCATCTGCATCTAAATCTTCACTTGCCCTAGCCAAAGCATTTTTTATATTTAGCAGGTCACTGGTCACATCCTTAAACTGAAAATATTGATTAGTAGTGGATTTGATTACGTCTTTTTGTTACTTTTATACCTCAACACTCTTTAGGCTGTTGTGTAATTGTGCTATCATTTTGTTTCCTGCTTCAACCAGCAATAACAATTGGAAATAAAGTTTGTATAAAGCTTTGCCTAAATCTAATAAATATTGTTCATGGTGAAAATCAGATTGTTGTCCGCTCAGATATTCTAATTTCAATGTTGTTTTTACTGCATCACAATACTAAAACAAATAAATAATAACAACCATTAAATATCTCACAAAATGAAGTATACCATAGCAGCCTGATCTCTTTTATCACAGAAAGTTTCCAAGTGCTCCTGCACTTCAAGCATTCCATATTTCAGTGTTTCAAAGAACTTCGAATTACTTATTGCCAAAGTATTGAACCAAATCAGATTTAATGGCAATACTCTGTATGATATTATATCAATCATTGAACTCAGTCTGGAGCTGATCAACTTAATCGTTGGCAAGCCACTGACTGCAGACTGGGACATGTATTGACAAGATTCTCTAGTAATTTCATTGGATGAAAGACATATGTCCTAAAATTTAACCTTATAAATTATGTAACAACACATCAAAAATCAGATAAATTACTGCAACTAATTTTTGGAACTGGTGGAAGAACTGCAAAGTATTTGCTGGTGTTTGCAGCATGTTACTTTGAATGTAAGTGGTCCAGTTTTCCAATACGTCACTTTTGGCTCGAATATTCATCAACCCGGAAAAATTTGGTGAAGCATTGCATGGCGTAACTTCTCCCAATTCTCCCGCACTAGAACCACTACAATTCAACAATATATGAGAATTTCTTATATACAGATATTATTAAAATATCCACCTTGTGTCAGATCTTGCGCTAGAATTCAGTTGGGAATTGTGGTCCCTTAAAATTAAGGACGAAGGCGGAAACATTGAACTCGTTTCACCAACACTATTATCAAACTCGGGTGCCGCAACCATTTCGTCTAGAGGTGACTCCGATCCCAACTCATCATCTGAAGACTCTTCAGTCATAAGTCGCTAAAAATAATATTGGGTAGTTATAGGAATCCAATCATTTTATGCAACATAAAACAGAGAGGACGTCACTCACATTATGATTAAAAGGACAGACGTGTACCTTTCTTACTGTTAAAACTGGCGTCTGTTCACTCAAACTATCCTCTAATTGGCGTAAGTTTTGTTGATCTTCTTCACCTTGATTAAAAGGTCTTCGTCTAACTCCCCAATTGAAGTTGTCAGTGCTTTCACCCTTTAATTGCACGAGTATGTTAAATGAACCATATAACACAAATAATAACAGTAATTCTTACTTCAATACTCTCACTTTCATACTCCAAGAAGTCGAAATCTTTGAAGACACCAAATTCGGTGGCGGCATCATCTCGCCGTGAGCCTCCACTCATATCGTTATTACCGGCAGACATTTCTTCCGTACTAGATGCCATGCTAGACTGCCTTTCAATAATATCAGACGTTTGACTAAAGATTACTGACGGACTCTTTGGAAGTCCGACTCTTTGACCACAGGTAGTCAGAAGATTAACCAAACACTCTCTAACACGACCCTAAATGTAAAATATATTGAATAACAGTAAACTATAATAATGTAACAGGTTACCTGACACATCCAGGGTCTTTTCCAACCAGACTGTGGATTAACGTCAGCGGGACTAATGGAGAAAGATCTGCGAGGTGTCGCCAAGGTTTTGGAACTTGATTCATCTGTCTTATGTAAAAATCGTCTTCCAATAACGGGAGTTTGTGACAAATCAAAAGTAAACTCCATAGTGCGGCCTTAAAATTATAATTACAATATTTATTAAATTAACAACGTTAAAGCTGAACAAGAAACCTGGTAATTCCTTTTTAGAAAACACATTGTCCTCGTTGAACGACGGATGCAGCATGGAATTGAGTGAACTTTCCCAGTGTGTCTGAATGGAGGTGGGAGGTGCAACAAGAGAACTTGATCTGCTCACCACCAATTTTAAAATCTTGAGAGATTCTTTCCAATGAGGACCTTCAATGTACTTAACTATAATTCTTAGTAGGTCGGCGTTGATGGGCTGAGCTGCCGCCGATGCTAAGTCGACGTAATGCAGCACACAATGAATTATATTCAAGACTGGTAGTTGGAGATTACTGGGTCCCTTTTCCAATATTTCCACTAAGAACGTCAACATGTTGAGACTCAAGTGAGAATACGTGTCATAGAGATACTTGATGACGCATTTGGTCCATTGGAAACTTTCTTTGCTAAATGTACGACGACTGTATAAATTCATAACTGTACCCAGGTTTTCTAGTTTTTTGCTTTTTTCGATGCTCACCTATAAAAAAGTTAGAGTTGACACAACATATTTTAAATAACATAAAATTAGACATACTTGGGCAATGTTTTCTGCACTTCTAATACAAAGCTCGTTGGCATCTTCGTAATTTAACAGCATGTACGGCAATAAAGCTATAACGTTCATAGGAAATGCGACACTCGAAGAGGGGTCCACAACAACAAAGTTTAATAAAGGAGTAAATTGCGACAACAATGCGACAACTGGTTCGTAAATATTAGGATGTGTGCACCCCTAAAATACAAATTTTAAATATTTTTGTAACCAATAAATATTTTATTATCATACTTTCAGCAGTAAAGCATGGACGCCTGGAAAAGCGTTCCATCTAAGCTGCGATTGTAGCTTCTCGACTTTATCCCGGGCATCAGGTCGGTCCAGAGGTAACCTATGCATCACTCTGGCTAACAACCTAACAGCCAACAAGAATTCATGTTCGTAATCAGACTCCAACAACGAGACGGCAAGCCAAAACAACTGAGCTAAGATTGTTAATTTGTCATCTTGTGTGGCAGTGTCTCCCAATAATTTCAAACTCTGCGCAGAGCGCGATCTGGATAAATTAGAAGAAAACTTATTGAGGCCAGATCTGTGTTCCATTTCGCTATTTCGGCTTCTCTCTTTAATATCTGTTGAAGTAACTGAAGCATTCTTTCTAAACCCGTACGACACGGAGTAACTGGTACTTCTGGCGTGACCTTGTTGGACATTGTAATTGTAGATCTGAACGCCAGGTACGTTGACCGGCGCTCCTTCGACAGTTCTTTTCGTTAATGGAACGTCTTTATTATTTAAATTGGGCGTTGATTTGAAGAAGTCCTTCATCAAATCCAACGGTCTGAAGTCTGACTCTAATGAATCCACTGCTGCTTCTAGTGTTAACAACAGCTCAGTTACATAACCTGAGGGATACGATAATAAAAAAATTATTAATTTGTTGAATAATGTGATTAAAATAATAAATAATTTACCTTGCATATCTTCGCCTTGTTCAGCAACTGTTTCCACCAATCTGCTCAAAATATCTGATAGCATTCTCGAAGTTATAGGCACGCGAAGTGCTCTATATATTTGCAAAGATCGACCCGCATAATGCCTCGATGAGCAGCTAAGGCCTAACTGTAGAGCAGTCTGTGCCCATCGTTCGTTAATATGGGCATTCGGCAAAGATTCTCTGAATATTTTAAGAATGTACTGCAAGAAAACATCTATTTGCTCAGCACTTTTAATGCTCCACACCTTAGCGGTTATGTCCTCATAGTTCCAAAGTTGGGTATTTTGCCGGGTCGCAAGGAATTCTATAAGGGACTTAATTACAACGGCCAAGGTAATCTCTATTTTAGAAGGTGCCGCTGGTTCGTTGTTTCCACCTTCGGGTATTATTATTACTGGTAAAATAGAGGCGTCAGGCGAATTTCCTACAATAATGACGAGCAGTTCATTAAAAATATTCGAAAAATTAGGTTGACACCAATTACCTGAGTCCACTTCAGCAGTTGCAGTTTGTGTTTTGGTGGTAACATTCACAGCTTCACTAGGTGCAGGAGTGGGCAACAGAAACTCTTCAATCAGTTTGTCGGATTCTAAAAATTAACAATAAAATAAAATAATGTTGCATTTTTAAATTTAAACTAGGTACCTGTGAAAGTATGTTTTACGACTGGCAAGGTTGGCGTTGACAGTCCTAGCTCCAATTGCTTGGTTTTACTATTAAGAAGAATGTGAGCAACGGTCAAATGATCATTATGTTGAGCCAAAACTATTAACAAATTCAAAAGTAACTGTTTGCAGTGTTGGTAAACTAAAGGTCTTGTGTGGTCTAGACCCAAAAATAAAATGTGCAGCATGAGAGGTACATGTATTGTCCAGTCTAGTTCTATACCATCAACTACCACATCACATAATAGCATAACGCCAACATTGCACCTGAAAGCATAATGTTACAAAAGTCACTAAATGAAAAACTTAGTAGTTACCTATGAAAACCGGAGATAGGTAGGGAACTATCCGGTAGATATTCAGTCAATGGAGCAAAGTATCCTCCAAATTCCGGCATTGGAAGCGGATGTGGCTGAGGAACCGATATGTCGGGCTGCTCTTGCACATCTTCGCTATTTTGAGACTGTAAATCCACAAAATGAATTCTTGTACAAATAAAAAATAAAGAATGGCCTTACATCATCAACTGATGGATACGAATCATCTGGTTGTCTTGCTTTCATATTAAAATCAGAGAATATATTCGTTCCTGATTCTGACTTGGTAATTGACGTTTTGGATGGATCTTCTCCACTGTGTCGTTTAGTGTGAATTGTTCCTTTCTCTATGTCTGAAATTGGTTCAGTTAATTACAGATTATATTGTATGTGTGGTGGTACTTACTTAAGTCATTTCTGCTATTAGAATCACTTTGTCCAGACACACCATTTGTGCCATCTGAATGGCTGGAAGCTTTTCTCATAACTGTAAGTCGATAAAAAGGAGGTGTTTCAGTCCTTTCTATAAGACAATTTAGTGTTTCTACTGTTTGCAGTTCCAACATCATCTCATCTAATAGTCTGACTGGTTGAAGACGTGCTAGGAATAAAACTACTCGTTTTGCCTAAAATGCAGGACGTTATTTCTATTCCTCTATTAGCATCAAAAACTTACATAAAGTAACAAATGATTGGGCGCCATGCCTGATATAATAATTAAATATCTGATAATAACTTTCATGTTGTTAGGCCAAGAAGTGCATAATGTGGCCCACACTTCCTCAATCTCTTTGGCATGGTAATCACCAAACTAAAACGGATATCATGGTAGAATTAGGCTTCCTTTAATTTAAATATTACCTTTGCGGTGATATAAAATATGTTATTCAGAACCATCTCAGTTGCTTCAGCGGAACCCCATCCTTCTTTTCGTTCTTTAGTGGACATATCACTGGCGTATAACTGAAATTGATTAATTAAATCTCAAATTAAATTTTTAACATCCTAAACCTAAGAGAAAAATAAATTCAGAGGAAGATGATAAGAACAATTTTTATAAGATTAAAAAACATATTAAAAAAAAAAACTTAAAATTTTATATTTATATAGTATAAATTATACTCATTCTCTTTATATTTCATGACGATTGATTAAACATTGAGCATTTGCATTTAAAAATATAAAACCATTTATTTTTGAACACGTAATGCCATAAAACGAATTAAAAAACCGAACACACCTGATAAATATTGGTAATAGTGGGTGGAACGTTTGGATCAACAAGTTCCATATTGTGTAGCCATGGTAACAAATACTGCAGAAGCAGTTGGCGGACCTCCGGACGTGCAGATTGGAATCTGTACGTTATTTCTGGAAAACAAACAATCGATGTGCAAAGACAAAAAATGTGATTAGGGGATAATTAATTACCTGAGAACATGGGCATGGTCAGTTCGGGATGGAGCAGGGATAATTGGCGGGACAGGTGGATTTGCGAGCGACAAAAGGATCGTGCCAATATCGTGTCGAGAGTTCCGCGTCCTTTGTTTCCGTCGACTGAAAATAAAACTTGTTTTAAGCTCATTTCATGCCACTGAGATAGTTTTTTATCATTGAATTATAATTTAAACTATTCAGTAAATAATTAAAATCTATCTTTATAATAATTAGATAGATCACTAAATGTATATTCTGATTTAATCAGGGTAATTACTAAATTACACGACATAAAGTTAATTGTAACTAAACAAAGACGTCAAATTGCCAAAGTAAATTGCGTAAGCATCTGCCGAGATCCATTTTAATGCAAATCTCAAATATTTTTATATAATTTAACATTACACAAAAATTAATTATGAAATTAATTCAACTTCATCGAAACGTGGTGAATAATTAATGGAAGCGATTGAAATTATAAAATATAGCTTATTAAATTATGATTCAAATAATTTAATTAAAATCAATATTAGTAATAATCATGTAGTTCACTAAAAGCGTATTCTGATTTATTTAAGATAATTACCAAGTTACAAGACATAAGCTTAATTTGCAGCTAAATAAAGTCTTTGAATTACAAGAGTTAGTTGCGTAAGAATCTACCAAGATACAGTTTAATAACATTCTTGAATATCTGACTGGGTAACAATTTGATTATTATATAACAAAAACAAATTTAATACATATAATACCATTGAAATTTTTAATTATTATTAAATTATAATTTAAATAATTAATTGATGTATTAAAATCTTCAGGTAATAATTAAATATTACACTAAATATTCTGATTTAATTAGAGTAATTACTAGGATATACGACGTAAGGTTATTTTCAAATAAATAAAGTTGAATTAATAAAGTTCATTGCGTTAGTATCTGCCAAAATGCAGTTTAATAAAAATCTTGAACATTTGACTAGATAATATTTTAAATATAACGTAATAAATTTAAAAATAATGCATATTTGTAGTGTTGAAGAAAAATCTAATAATTAAATTGTTCATTAAATGTGATTTTATTAGGGTAATTCCTAAGTTAGACGACATAAGGTTAATTGAAACTAAACAAGGTGGTTGAATTATTAAAGTTAATTATCTAAGTATCTGCCAAGATACAGCTTAATAAAAACATTAAATATTTGACTAGGTAACATTTGATTATAATATAATAATAAAAATAAATATGCATATTTAATATCGTAATAACTTAAGTGGAAAGCAGGGTATAATTTAGAACTGAGGACTGAAATTTTCAATTCATATTAAAATATAATTTAAACAATTCAGTGTTGAATTAAAATATAGATGGGTAATAATTAAATATTTCACTAAATGTATATACTGATTTAATTAAGGTGTGACGCTGCGTAAGATTAATTGCAACTAAATAAAATAGTCAAATTTAAGTATCTACCAAGATATAGTTTAATAAAAATTTTAAATATTTAACTGACTAAAAATTTTAATATAATATAATAATAACGAATAAAATGCATATTTAACCTAATTAAATCAGAACAATTTGAATGTAATATAATAACGTAAAGTGAATAGATCAACTGAAATTTTAAAATATTATTAAATTATAATTAATATGATTAACTAAAACCTATGTTAGTACAAAATAAATAGTTTACTAAATAAATACTAAATTCTGATTTAATTAGGGTAATTACTAAATTACAAGACGACGGGTTAATTGTAACTAAACAAAGGCATCGAATTACTGAAGGTAATTGTAAATCTGCCAAGATACACTTTCATACAAATCTCAAATATTTGACCGGATAACAATATGAATGAAATATAAAGAAAAAAAGATGTATATTAACTATTGTAATCATTTTACTGAAACTAAGTGAATGATTTATGACAGCGGCTGAAATGTGTCGATTTATAAAGCGATTTTCAGGAGTTCTTATGCGCAGATAACGTTTCATTCAACAGGGGTTGTAAAATTTCATTCAAACGCTGCAAAGAGCTGAAAGCGGTCCAACCTTATCATGTCTAATTACACTTCGTCTACCGTTGAGTTGGTGCAGTTATACTATACCCCCGTTTTAATATTGTCCGGCTTTTTGGGGAATTGTTTGGCAGTTGTCGTCTTTTTCTGGACAAAACTGAGGAAGTATTCGTCCTCCTATTATTTGGCCACTCTTGCCGTCAGTGACAATGTGTTCCTCGCGGCTCTTTTTATTGTATGGTTGAATATGGTGAACGTGAATTGGTTTAACAGACACGGAATGTGCCAAATTACCGTGTACGCAACGGGGATGTGCAGTTTTTTAAGTGTTTGGCTAGTGACGGCGTTCACTTTTGAAAGGTTCATTGCGGTCAAATATCCATTCCTAAGACAAAGTTTGTGTACAATTAAACGTGCCAAGCATGGAATAATCACACTCGTCGTTATCGCATTCATAATATTTTCACCTTTGCTAATTTTTTCCACAGTAATTTGCGAAGACGATACTTGTCTTTGCTCAATCGACCTTGCATGGAAACACTTCGCCAACGTCTTCAATTACGTTGACTTCTTAATAACGTACGTTATCCCAGTCACCATCACCATGTATCTGAATTTCTCCATCAGCAGAACGATCTTAACGTTAGCGGGAGTAAGGAAAATTCTTACGCAAGGCATGAAAATCAAAGAAAAACGGAAACGACCTCGAAGCTTCAGGATTTCCCAAAATAATATTACCAAAATGTTACTGGTTGTGTCGACGGTGTTCCTATGCTTGAATTTCCCGAGCTACATTATGAGGCTTCTGGCATATTTAATTGAGGTAAATTATTTTAGTTTTTTAATGTTGCTTAATTTATACATTCCGTTTCAATTCGACTATTCCCTGCCTTATGTCTTAATGAAAGCGAAATCTGTTTATTCTACTGGTATTTTGTTTAGATCGAAATATATATATATTTTTTTATACTTCTGGGTTCTTAAGTTTTTAGACCATAAATGAATTTATACAATTGATTTTTCTCTAATGATAACCATTTCATTAAATACTAATAAATTTAGAGCAGATATTTTTAAATATGTGAAATATGCCTTCTTTCACCCAACTACCAACAATTTTTTTTTTTAATAAAACATACAAAAAAAAATAATTTAAATGTAAAATGTTTTATATTTTATTCAATAACAAATAATATTGGAAATTAACTTTTTTTAATATTTTGTTAAGAAAAAAAATATTAACTATTTTTGTTTTAATATAGTCTAAAAAAACATTTTTACTACCAACAAGTAGTCGAAAATTGATATATTTTTTTTCTTAATAAAATATTTATTTTTCATTATTTTGCAAATTTAATATCTAATTTTATTTATTGTTAAATAAAATATTGTATAACTTTTCTACTAATTGAAATTTTGAATCATTTTGAAAAAATTGTGGCTTTTATATCTCATTGAAAAAAAAATATGAGCAATTTTCAGATAATTGTTGACAGTAAAAAGGGAGCATATTTCACATATTTAAAAAAATCTTGTCTAAATTAGTAAGTTTTTAATGACTGTAGACTGTAGATTGTAGACCCACAACATAATTTAATAATTACTCATTTTAGTCCAGAATATGCCTCTTTTTTACTGTCAACAATTAGTCAAAAATTATTCATATTTTTAACACTATAAAAAAAACAATTTTTTAAAAATTTAATTTAATTTGTTTAATACATTTTTGTAAATTTAATTTAAAATAGTTGTAATATTTAACATTTTAAAAAGTTTTTTATAATAGTGACAACTATTGTACATTCATATCACTGCAAAAACATGCGGAAATAGCAATATTTTGCATTTCCATTTTACTGTGTGGGTTTTTGCATAAACATGGTGGTTTTAATTCATCGGAATTACCTGTCGGCTTAACCGCGCAAAGTTTAATGAAAATTCAAAATTAATATTCCACTGAAAATATACAACTTTATTGAATTTCCTTTGCATGAATTTTTAATTACTCCCGACTACTTTCAATCGGATTAAAGGAGAACAAAATTGCATTAAATCGGTTTCGCAATTTCATTCCATTGTTAAATAAAAATGATTTTACACATGAAATCACAAAAAGGGCTTTTCATCATTTGTCAAGTTAAATGAATTTGATAGAGATTTATTGCGTAGTCGCTCTATTTTTATAAAGTATTTTATTTGATTTCAAAGTTTTTATAAAATGTCAGATCGATTTATTTACCGTTCTGCACATTTACTATGCATTTATCTAATGAGAAAATGTATTTTAGGTGGAAATGATAGAAGTAGCGAACACCCACTTATTTCTTAATATTCAACATTGGTGCCTTCAACTGTTTTATACAAACTTCGGAATTAACTTCTACTTGTATTGCATAACTGGACAAAACTTTCGTGCCGCTCTAGTTGGATTATTCTGGATAAAGAGATTAAAAAGTGGTGAGGCTGTAGCTTTAACAGGTAAAGGATTTAAACTTAGATTTCCAATTTCAATTAAATTTTTTAACTAATTTCATCCTTTAATTATTAAATTAAATTTAAAAAATGTCTTCAACAAACATAAATTAAGTTTTGACATCTATAATCCGAAGTGTCGCTTTCAGAGAGTCGTACTCTTTCTACTGGATCATCTGCGGCTTCGAGAAGGAGACGAACTCAAACTGTGCTTATTGAAACTCAAGACTCAAAAGGAATAAAACTCCAAATGAACTTAATTAATGAATATTAATGAAAATATGTATTATAAATAAAATGTGTACGTTCAAATAATTTTATTGTATGTAATAAATTCAATGTTATAATAATTTAAAGCTTTTTATTATTTCTATTACAAATGGAAGGAACATGCGAAAATATGTGCACACTTACCTGTATCGTTTTCCCCCAGTGGTCCAACACATCCGAAAAACCTTTTGTCCAATAGTTGTAGCAACTGCAACGCAGTATCCCTGACAACTTGTCTGGGACATCCAGTATTCATTAACGTCACGTTGATTATGGCTGTATAATGATCACATGGATATTCCCTAAGATTAAATCAAAGAATTTGTCAGATAAATTTATTTTTCGGCTTTTAAAATGATAATTTTAATAAACAATTACCTGGCACTAAATATTGTTGCCAAAGCAAGGAAGCATCCATCTGCTACTGCACACGTTCCGGTGTAACACTTATCAACCACCCAATCAAGTAATGGACTGACATCAGGATTTGATTCAAGAAGAAGAATAACAGTTTCTTGAGCCAAGTTATACACCTTTTCTTCTGAACTGTTAAGTAAACCATCCAACCAAGTGTAAAAAGAACTTTCTTCAGCAAGATCATTAGAATCAAAGCATGGGCCACAACATAGTAAAGAACTCATAGCTTGTAAACATATCAGTTGTAATTCTGAGTTCTTTTTATTTTGAAATTCCATTTCTGACGTGGAAACATTGGGGAAAAGACCATATTTTCCAACCCAGTGGGAAAACAATGTGAATAAATTTCTTCTTAAATCTCTTTTGAACAGACTTCGACACGTCTCGACTAAAATAAACCATATTACAAGCGTCAAGTTTAATATGAATCCGTGTTACAACTTACGACTGAAGTTATGTATCAGTTTGCGAATAAAGTAGCAGAAGTGCAATGTTATATCTTTGACGCCGCTGGAATTCTTATCTGGCTCATTTTCCAAATAGTACCTAACTCCTTCAATGTATTCAATCAATACTGGATGCAAAGACTGAGTGTCTTTGTCCAAAACACATGAGCTAACACCGAACGTATTATTGTCCGCGATGTACTCCAACATCCTCATTAATTGCAGACGTAAAGCATCACGTCTTCGTCTTCTCCTCACATTTTCTTGTTTTTTGTCAATTGCTTCCCTGATATATACACCCAATTCGTCTAACAAATCTCTGAAATTTAATACAATATTATATGTTTCCTGAAGCATTTTCACCAACCTCAACGCCAATCCATTAATGTTACCAACGGCATAGACAACAGCGTCCCGCATGTCAGATACTTCGCATCTCAACAACGGTACTACCAATTTATAGAGAGCTGTGGGAGATATATTTGTAGGAGAGAGTTTGTTGTCAGATCTTTCCGTGTTTAAACTATCTGGAGATGAACTGGAAAAAAAAAAATAAAATGTTTAAATATACTAATAAATTTCAGTCACTCATAAGACTTACCTTAAACTTAAATCTGGGCTTGCACATCGAACAATAGGATTGGAAATAAGTGGGACTACCCTGAATGCAAAAGTGATGTAATTTTTCCACAAGTGCATGAAAGCATCCCGTTCAGTGGGTGGCTTTTTAACAGCAGCGGCACTTCTCAACAAAGATGCCCTGTTGTCGTTTAATGGCCTGAAACGTTTTCAATAAAAAACAAAGCAATTATAACATGTAGCTACACTTACGTCGGATCAACAACAGAGTAAAGAGCATTTAATCTATTGTAGACTGTTGGCCAAGTGTGCATGATCATAATGGGACACTGGCTCAGTACTTTGTCCCTTTCTAAGAATCCGAATAAACAAACACTCCAAGGATCGTTAGCGGTAAAATTGTAAGTTGCTCCATTTTTAATAGAACCGTCTTCAGATAAGCCAACTTGCCAAGTAGATGAACTCCGCTCTGCCAACCACTGAAAGTCTACATTTGCCACAGCTTGAATTGCAGTTTTCTCACTTGCTGGCAACAATGGTAAACATTTTTCAATAACTTGAGGAAAGCATTGATCTATTACGTCAATGACCGCCGGATTCTCAGAACAATTCAATATCTTTAACAGGCACTTAACTTCCTTCAGAATGAGAACTGAGATTCTTCTTGTAGTCAGTCTATAACTGCACAGCATCACAAAAGCCAGTGCTTCAACTAAATGTAACACAGAAGAAAGAGGCTCTGATTTACTTCCAACGTCAGTTCTTTTACTTAAATTAGGGTCGTATACTGTATGTGTTTGGCTAGACTTTGCATCATTGTATTCTTTACCTTTAATAAAACACGATTATCAAGAAATTTTAAACAACTAAATTATTATTACCTAGTTTCAATGTAGAAGTACTGAAAGTATTGTTGCCCAAGGCACTCTTCCAAGAGCAAAGTAACGTCAAAATCATTTTAAGGCCGTTATCCATCAACAAAGGGAACGTATCCAGCACTTCTCTTGCAAGGAACTGAGTAAGTCCCCACAAAACGTCCTGCCTCCAATCAGGAAAATCGATAACCAAAGTCTGAAGACTCTGGAAAGCCAACGCTCTCAATTCCTCGTCCATGTGAACAGTTAGGCGACTTAACAACTCAACCAGCTCGCTTCCAGTCATTCCGTCAGGCGTCAGGCGTGGCACCGCAGCTACACAAGTACGAAACAAATCTATTCGGGGTTTTCTTTCACCGGTTATCATTTCATCCGGTTCTTTATTTAAATTCTGGGTGTTCGTCATCATTAATGGTCTCCCGTAATGGGTGTCAAGGGCCCGTAAAATATCGACAAAAACTCGACGAACGTGAGGGAAGTAGGCGTTCATACCGATACTCTTGGCGGTATCTTCAGTTAGTGTTTTGTTTAAAAAAGTCTTCCTTACTCGTAAAGTGTTTCCGCTCGGCAACACACCCACTGACCTAGGCATCGGTGGTTCCCCTTCTTTTTGCTGTAAACTATCGGCGACCACGAGGAATGCCCTCAAACCAATGCTCATTCTTTCAGGGGTGAGAATCAACTTAAATGGACGCCCGACTGATAACAAATCGAATACTATTTCTCGCATTGCAAAATCCAAACGTTCTTGAGCAATAAACTGAATAATTTTTACGAATATGTTTAGTGGCGTGTCCCTGGGGACGACGCCTTTAGATCCTTTTGGAAATAGGGAATTAACTATACTTTGTAGTCTGGACTGAGTCGCCGAGTTACTTTCACATTTTATTCTTATCATATACACCCAAAGTAATCTATAAAGTGATTCTGAAACGTGTTTTTATTAGTTTATTTATTAATATGATTAAGAAAAACTTACCTAGGGCTACTCGGCACATTTTCGGATCTCTGTTTTTCAAATGTGACAAACACATTGCCAAGAAGCAGTGCCAGTTTTGAAGAAAGAAAGTTTTTGTGCTTACACATAGAAGGCATGTAACTAGAGGGAATAATGCTAATCTATGTTTTGATTTGGTGCTTGCATCTAATGTTTGCGAATAAAGCATATCAACGAAATTTTTTAGGCAAGGAACATTAACTTCATTTTTCACAGCCTAAAAATATAAATAAAAATTAAGATCTGAAACCAATTGTACTATTCAAATAAACTTACAGCTGCAACAGGAACTAATATTTCAACAAACAATCCAGCCAGTGCATGTTTAATATCCTTATCTTTAACTTCCAGAAAATATTGGGCACATTCTTGCATAAACTGAAATGAGGCCTCAAATTCTTCAATGGGAACCATTTTGACGCGGAAAAATTTCATACCCATCAATAAACTAATTATGCTCTGTGTAGTGTAGGGACTTGACTCCCTCATTCGAAGTTCTTTCAGTTCGGACATAAAACGGGTTCTCACCGACATAAATCTGGATTGTGCCAAAGCTCCTATTACCTCAGCATACAAATCAGATATCATGTGAATGTTTGCACTATTCGGACTATTCTGACTGCTAAAATTATTGAAAAGTATTTATAGATAAAAACAATTTCATTTTAGATTTAAGTGAAAATTATAACGTTAAAAAATTTATTACCCTTCTCTATATTTAAAGTGTTTAAAGGCAATATTCTCAATGTATTGCACAAGATCTTCATGGCCTGGATGAAACGATAATTGTTTTAATACTTCAATCAATACCAGGCAGAAAATAAATTCAACTGCCAAATCTCTCTTCTCCTTTTGAATGTCAGCCTCAGAGCGTTCCACCGTTTCGGTTGTGTTACCCGCAACTATGTTTATAATACTATGAAATAAAATTAATTATATTTAAAACAAAATCAGTTCAATAATTGTTACCTTTTTTGTTTGATGTCTGACTTCTTTTGTTCCTGATTAGAGACCTCCGACATTTGTCTCTCATACCAAGAATAAAGTGCTTTTAAAAGTGATGGCAAGCAATGCTCGGCCACTGATCCAAATGCACTGAGCAATTGATCGAACTGCCCATCTTCTCCTCTTTGCAGTGTTTTTGAAAGGGGTTTCTCCTAAAAGATACATTATGTTTTTGTTTAAATTCTTGTATTTAGCATACTGGGATTCTCACCTGTTGTTCTGTCATTACAAAATCGATTTTCTTCTCTGCTAGGATGGTAAAATTGGCAAAAAGGTTTCTCATAACAAACTCTCCTGGCTGAATGTCCACATCGACATTTGGCCCTGCCATTATTTGTGGAAATCTTTCCTTTTGGGCACCCCATGGTAAAAGCATACCTCTATTTAAAACTGCTGATATGTTTGACAGCTTTTTTTCTGAGCCTAAAAATATAATATTTTTTTCTTCATATCATGCAAAGGAAATGTAATATCATTTGTTTATATTACCAATCTTATATTCAGAAAATATTACAACATGATTCCATGAGCAAAGAAACCATAATAATTTAATAATAAATAGTAGACTATTTTTACAAACAATTAACATAAGATAATAAAATTGTTCAACAATAAAATAAGTTGTATATAATAGTAGTATTTTTTACACATTAATGATGATTATAAAAATCATTGTAATCATCAAATGTAAATGGTTATGTAAATAAACAAAATATGATCATATCTGATTGATAAATATGGTTTTAAATAAATGTATTAAGTAAACAATATTAATGAAGAAGGCAAAAAAAGGTTAGCCTAGCAATCAGCTATTGTCTTACCTATGGGAAATGTGGGAAGGTTTCCTACATTTTCACCTTCACTCCCTACTGATAGAGCATGAATTGTTGATTCTGATAAGGTACTTTTTTCAGTGATTACAGAAGCAGATGTATTATCACTATGGGTGTCAGAGCAAACACTTTGCGAGCACTCAGTATCAGAGTCATTTGAGGCCCCTACATCTAAAAGGAGGGGTTATCAAGTTAACAAAAACATACACCAAAAATATTAATACTTAAATCATATTTTAATGCACAACTAAAGAGCAAATAGCATTGTTTATTTACCTGTGTCTTGAATGGTGTCTACTTGTGGCTCTGACATGTTTACCAGCTTTCATAGGAGTACAATATTCTACTGGAAAATTGAAAAATTATTCACAAAACTCATCTCATCATAAAAGTTGTAGTAATCTTTGGAAAATAAAAGAGATTCACAATATTTACATTTATTTTAAGGGCGGCATGATAATGACAGATGTCAACAATATAATTGGTGCACTGTTGCCTGTTGTATTTCAAGTAGTTAGTATGAGTCATTGTTGCCGTATATTGTCTCAAATTTAAATGTCTCTCTAATATTTGTTTTTTGATTATCCACAAACGTTACATTCTTTGAAATTATCTATCAAATATACGTGATATACATCTTGTATTAAAATTGTGAATGGTGTTAATTTCATTGAATTGAATGCCCAAATAAACTTATGTTCACAAGTTAAGAATATTAAATTGTAGTGAGTGTATCCGCTTATGTTGTATTTGATTGTATATTAACCAGTTATTATTTTATTAATTTTTATGAAAATCTACATAAGAAGATAAAAAAGTGCATATTGTCAAGAATAACATAAATTATCTTTGGTTTTGGTTTTGGGTAAAAAAATATGACATTTTCATGTTTACATGACTTTCAAATGAGCCACACTGTCTGTATAAAATTGATTAAAAATGAAAATTGTATATTTCTAATTTTTTTACAAGACCTTTCTATTAATTAAAAAAATCTAAAACAGAAAATATCAAAAACAGAAAATATCAAAGCGATTTATATAGACTTTTTTCATTAAGATTTGAACATAAGTTTACTTCCAAATATTCAGATATTATTTAATTAACAGATTTTATTTGTTCTCCAATACAATACGTATTTGCGGTTGCATACTACATAATTTTAAATTTTAATCGAATAAATTAAAAAAGTTAATGCTTAAAATATGACTAGAATGATTAACCACTCATTTATTTAATATTCTAAAAGAAATATTTATCAAATAATACAAATACAGTAAATATTTTATATGTATTTTTTAGGATTATTAAAATGTGGTTTGCATTTTGAAAACATCAGTTAAAATTAGACAGATCATTTATAGAAAATTTTGTTTATGTATTTTAAATTAAAATCAAAATATGTATTTTACATTTTTCTAACACAAATAGCGGTCATTGTTGCACTTTTTAAATATTTATTTTTTATCTCATTAGACAAAAATTTTCCAAGCTACAATCCTTAGATTAAAAGGATAATTTTTATAAATGTAAATACTAATATCCTCAATTGCGTTGTTTAACTTTTTGGTAAGAAATTCAGATAAGATAATCATGCTCCCGTTCGTAAGAACCTACACGCGCTTGATAAGAAATACATTCCAAGTTTGTTTCTTAAGTGGTAAGTGTCTACTGTTTATCCGCATAAATGAGTCACCAAGTCACGGAATGTCAGCCTCTAGTTTTTGAAAAGAAGGTAACTGAAAATGATGAAATATACATTTTTTTAAGTTACATTTCTTATTAGAGGGATGACGGGCACTATAGTATCAATGTTAAGAAAGGACTTGGAGTTCTTTCAACTTCCATTTTCATAGCAGGAGAAATGGCAGGAAGTGGAGTATTAGCACTTCCAAAAGCTATTGTAAATTGTGGTGAGTTAAAATTAAATTATTATACAAATGGTTGACAGTAATTAAAAATATTAAAATATTTAAATTAAACAGTTCGTCTTGTAATTACTCTGATAATTTATGAAATAAAAATGTAATAATTTATATGATAGGATTAAAATCATTTATATATAAACTTTAAATAACAAATTTTGTTTAAAATGAATATTTCATACCCACATATTTAACAAATGTATACAGCACATTTAATCAATTATAGAAATTAGGTCGAGGCATTACTTAAATTCGCGTTTTAGACTTAATATATCTAATATAGTAATTATAGTGTAACCATGTAAGTTTATTTTTAATAAATCAATATTATCTTCGTATAAAATTTAAAAATCACTATCTCGACAAAATATTAAGTAATTTTATTATTTATAAATAGTTTGTTTTTATTAATATTGCATTGATATTCTCTAATGAGTTAAATAATTTTTATTTACATTTTATATAGATTTTTATTAAATATGTTTTGATAATAATATATGGTAAAAACAGATCCAAATGAAACTACGAGGAAGAACTATTACGTTACTATTAAGATTAAATAATATACATCAGAATATACTCATCCTACGAAATATACATAAATTACACTTCCACTTACAAATCTTGTAGGATTTATTGGTCTTTTACTACTTGTGATATTTTGTATAAATGCTGCTTATGGTGGAATCAAATTAGGAAATTGCTGGCAGATAATAGAAGAACGTTATCCAGAACACAGAAAAAGTACAAGAAATCCTTACGCAGTCATAGGTTGGAAAGCCTTTGGAAATTTTGGTAGGTTAGTAAGAAATCGTTATGTATTTTCTGATATCACTTTTGCATCAAAACAATATATGTAGGCAAAATAAAGTATCAAAGACAAATATTTGAAATGTAAATAATAACATGGTTCGTAAAATTACCTATTTATAAAGTCTTGTAAATTATAATTAATTAATTACAAAATATCATATCATCATATAATTTAAATTTTCTTCTTATAAATCGCATAAAATTGATCTTAACTTATAAAAACTAATCTAGACATTAAAAAAAGAATAAAAAATAAATATCCAATTAATTTGGTGTCTTAAAACATCAATAAATCACCCACCGTCTCATTAAAAACTGGAAATTTATTGATTTAAATTCTATTAAAAAACTTAATTTTAATAATAATATTCCAACCTAGTCGAAAATATTCACGTATTAATTAATATTTAATATTTCCCAATAATCGTTCCAAATTAATTAATTAATTAAACCCACTTAATACATTCATTATTTTTTGTTTTAGTGTATTAGTTTCCTATTCAATAAGAATAACACTGTTTGGTGCTGGAACTGTGTATATTCTTCTGGCTGCTCAAATATTTCAAGAACTCTTCGACACCATTTTACCGGTAGTGAGTTCTTGCTCATACTTTTTAATAATTGCTATATTATTGATACCCCCGATGTGGTTAGCGTCGCCAAAGGAATTTAAGTAAGTATTTTCCTCGAAATTATCGATTAAATGTAACTCTCTTTTTTCAGTTTTGTAGGAATTGGAGCGTTGTTAACGACAGTGGGAGCATGTATTTTATTTTTCTATCAAATAGTTCTGGACGGAAACGCAAAACCGACCCCCGTTCGAAAAATACACGATTTCAATGATTTTTTTCTTTCATTCGGAACATTGTTATTTGCTTTTGGAGGCGCCTCCACGTTTCCGACCATTCAAAATGATATGAAAGATAAAAACAAATTTTCCACATGCGTGATAATAGCATTTAGTGGTAATGTTTTTATATATTTTTACTCAGACTTATTTAATTAAATTTGTGTTGTATTTCAGTTATTTTAGTACTATATTTGCCAATATCTGCTGGTGGGTACTATGTTTACGGTGAAGATGTTGATTTTAATATTTCACGGTCACTATCGAAAAGTCTGTATGTTTACTTAGCTAACATACTTATGGCTATTCATTTGATATTTGCGTTTTTAATAGTGACGAATCCAGTGTCGCAAGAACTGGAAGAGGCACTCAACATTCCAAAAAGTAAATGTTTAATAACTATTAAATAAATAGTTAAAAAATATCTAATGATTTTTAGACTTTAATTGGAAAAGATGCTGTATTAGGAGTTTTATGATGTTTGCCATGATAATTATAGGGGAATCGTTACCACAATTCGGGGTAATTCTATCCTTGATTGGAGGTTCCACTATTACTTTATTGACATTTGTTCTTCCACCTTTATTCTACATGAAACTATGTAGTATGAAAAGTCCTGATTGGCAACCAAGGTAACATTATAAATATTATATTATTTTTTATATCTCACCAAACTAAATTTGTAGACATATTCCTCTTCATGAAAAAATTTACTTGTGGGAACTAATTGCGATTGGCATAGTTGGTGGAGGTGCTTCGACTTATAGTGCTGTCCATGTGATATTTGGATATAATTCATTTTCAAAACCATGTTATTGGAGTAATAATATTTAATTATTTATTTTTGGATATATATAAATAATTCGTTAAATAGATCAAATTGTGTTTAATGACTGACAATTTAATAATGACAAATAATTTTCTTGAATATTATATTCGAATCTAAATTAATTTATGAACATAATTTAAATAAAATTTATTTATTTGGTGTTGTTTTATTATTATTGATAATAAATTTAATATTTTTGAATTATTATACAAGATTTCTAGAATGGGTGGCTAAAATTTTAGAAAATTAAACCTTCATAAAAGTTCTTTTCTAAAGTTTCCCCTAAATAAAATACATCCCTCCATATTTAAATTTCAAAAAACGTTTTTTTTCTCATATTTACATAAGTAATCGTGTTTAAATTTGGCAATATCCTAAAATATATACTGTGTTGTTACATTTTGCACACATTTTTTATCTTAAAAAATATTTCATATTTGATTATGGATATGGGCAAATCTTCAGATTTTTGTCCTGAAAATTATTTTAAATTATTGTTGAATTTCAAACTGATTGAAGAATTTCTGTTACCCACTTCTGCCCCTTTTACTGAAGATGTAAATTCTACTCCCAAAATTTAAACTACTGATGTGCGTTTTTCGTCAATCAAAATAATGTAAAGACGTTAAATATTGTTTTAAATTTTTTCATTCTTATTTATAGAACTAAACTATATTTTAAAATACATATATGTCAAAGTTGAACAAGTATAAATAATTTTTTACCAGTCATGAATATACCTTTAACGAACATATTTATGTAACTATTGTATATAAATTTTTTATTTGTGATGCATTTTATATTGCAAATCCCTCATTATTTTAACAGACAGCTACGTATAATCATCGTTAAAATAAAAAAGTAATAAATTACTACATAACTAAAAATATTTATCTTATTGATAATAAACAAACATCCTACTTAAGCTTAGATATTAATAAATAACCTGAATGATAAAATAATTATATAAATTTATATGTTTATTACTGCACGGTAAGAATATAATTTGTTAAAACGATACTTCAGAAAAAAAAAGAAAATTTTAAATTAAAATATTTGTTACAAAAACATATATAAAAGTATATATAAAAAAATCAATATATACGACATGTCAGTTATGTTATTTAAAAAATAATAATTAGAATTGAATCTGCTTGTATAATAACTATAACAAAAAAAATAAGATGTTCCCCGCAATCTTGACTTTTATGTAATGTATATGTAATATTTCCTTTTAATTAATACAATAATTTGTGTTTTCATTCAACTTTCTCATAATTACTATTTTTACCATATTTCTTCAGTTTTTGCATATTAATCTTTTGTTTTTAATTGAAAAACACTGAATATTGTATTTTATAATTCCCAATTTAAATACATTTACAAGTACGGATTTATTATATCTTGGTGCGATAACGGCAAGTACAATAATGATTAAATTATTTTGTTGGCCATTTCTTTTATTTTCAAAGGGTAGTGAAGATATTTGGTACAAAGGGGGTTATTGTGATTATAATTAAATTTTATTTTTGATAGAGATAATAAAAAATATATTCTTAAAATCCATGGTAATGTGGGTTAAGATGTTTTAATCTAGTATATACTCATCAGTGTTGGTTTTTATTATTAGGTTTATTAGAATTGAGTTTAAAGGTTTGGATTCTTAGGTTGATTCACATAACTAAATTGTGGTATACAGAAATTTGATAAATACTTACCTAATATCTGATGATATATTAAATTACCGTTTTTGACGAGAGTATGTTATTTGTTTGGCATTTTCAGAATAAGTTTTGCTGTTTTTATTGACTGATTAAAATCGAATTCATTTGTTAGCATGCTTAAAACAAAATTAATACCTAGAGAATTTTTCATTACCTTAAAATTTCATATTCATTCTTTTAAATCTTTTAATTATGTTACGATCTCAAATAGGTTTCTCATTTTCTTATTTTAATTCAGTTGATTCACTATTGAGATAATAACAATATCTTTTGCCAGCGTAAATATTAAGTTGCAATGATTGTTTTTCAAATCATGTTTTCAAATAACTCTTCGGTAATTTGAAAATCAATTTTGTTCATCATGTTTTCTAATGTCTGTTATATCGGCAAAATCAATGGAAGAAAGTTTTCTCTGGAACAATGAGGCACACGAGCAAAGTAAAATGACTGACGGTGCCCATAGAAATGTTAAGTCACGAACACGAATTTTGTAGTAACTGTTTAGACTTTTTTCATTGTAATACCGATTCATTGAGTAAACATAGCAGAACCTAACATTGGAATGCTTAATCAGAAGAAGTACAAGTAGTTGCTTTTTACGTATTATGTACGATGTATACAAACCTTAAATCCATTTAGTGTTCATTCAATTGAAAACAAAAGATTAATATGCAAAAACCTAAGAAATATGGTAAAATATGTATCAATTAATTAATCAATTACTTATCTATGATTATTGTCATAAATTAATTTTTAAATTAAAAATAAATATTTTATATTTGGTTATGGATAACTTGAATTATTTTGAATAAACAATTAATTACCAGCAAAATCTGAAATATTATTTTAAAAAAATATTTTCTTACCGTACAAAAATAAAAATATAAATGAATATAATTGTTTCATTATTCAAGATATTTATTAATATCTAAGCTTAAGTAATGAGATGTCAATTTAGGTTTAACTATGTAGTAATTTATTACTTTTTTATATCAACAATGGTTATACGTAGTTATCTTTTAAAATAATGAGGGATGTTCACTATAAAAAGCCCCACAAATAAAAATTTTATATAGATACGTAAACATGTTATTTAGAGGTATATCCGTATTTCTTTTGCTGACCATCATGATTGGTAAAAAATATTTATATTTGATCAAATTTCATATATATGTTTTTTAATATATTTTAGGTTTGGCTTTCGGAGAAGCTTGGGGCCCCGAAGTTGAGTAAGTTATTTTCAATTAATTTCATATGTAGTAGAAATTTATACACGTAGTTGATATATGTAGAGTAAAAGAAATTTCTATTACCTAAAATTGTAAGCACGATTATTGACTGGAGATAAAATAACGTATATGAAAGTTTTAAATAACTGAAGTTATATTTTCAAAATTTTGGAAACATAATTCGTGGCATCAGATGCAAAGAGTTTATCTATGCTCTAACTAATAGTGTTGTTCTTAAAGAAAGTGTCAACAGTGATGAGAAACAAGGTGAACTAGTAGACAAAATAGCGGGTTCTGTGGATCGATCACTTCAAATGTAGTTAAAAAGCGGGTTCCCAGCAACGAGATCGAAGTTTTGAAGCGGTTACCATCTTCAGAATACTAAATGTTTAAAAAATTTTATGAAGGTGCAAGTAAGACAAAAAAATGTTTAGTATTTTAAAACTCATCGAATATAAAAAAACTTTCATAGCACACCTCTTCCGAACATGTCCGACTCATATGATTATCAAAGACGCATTAATTTTATCGTCCTTAAGATGTGTTTACTTTTATTTTCTACATATATTAATAAACATGTGTATATTCACTTTGTACTAACAGAGCATTACATAAATACATATCTATTTCAGTAAATATGAACGGGATTTGGAAAAAATAAACAAAGCCTTGCAAGCCGGCAAACTCAGTTATTCCACTATTGTAAATCAAGTGAGGGTGTGTTTCGACGCACATATTCAATATTTTTTCTATCGGAGTTTTTTGAACACGTTAATAAAATTGTACACCAACAAAGATACCAACTTTGGTAGATCCTACAATGATTCAATAAAAGGTTCTAGCATAAAACTAGATGCTTTTCACAATTATAATTATTGTATGAGCAAAATAGCAACGTAAAGACATTAGTCTTTTCAATTAAAGAAATGTTACATGCAATGTTTGTTTTATTATTTCTAAAATGTTATTATTGTTTTAATTACTTATTTATATTCATAGAAATAGTGTTTTCTACGCTACTCTATTTATATAACTTGATAGAAAAAAATATTTTTACATAAGGATAAAACAATTTAAAACAATATTTAACTTATTTCAGTCGGATAATCAAAAAATTTGACTGGCGAAAACCGTATTTCAGCAGTTGCAGATTGTTTTTTGGGAGTAGAATTTAATATTCAATTGAGGCAGGCAATGGGCAACAGAAATCGTTAAGTTTGGTGGATCCTAATAATTTAACAATAAAATAATTATAAATTAAAATGTTTGGTTTCAAAAACTTTCTTTTATATTATTATTTAAAAAATAATAATTCTTTATAGAAAGAATTTACTAGAATGTTAACTCAAACATAAACTTAAGATTTTGCTCGCAATCATGACAATTGATTGTTTATTCAAAATAATTCAAGTTATCCGTAACCAAATATAAAACATTTACTTTTAATTTCAAAATTAATTTATGACAATGACTAGCTAATTGATACCTTTTTACCATATTTCTTCAGTTTTTTGCATATTAATCTTTTCGATTGAAAAATATTGATTACTAAGAAAGTAAGTAACGTGAATGATGAATGGATTTAAGGTTTGTATTCATTGTACAATAATACGTATATAGCAACTACTTGAACGTTTTCTTATTTTAATTTAATTTATTCACTATTGAATAATATCATTTGCCATCGCAAATATTAAGTTGCAATTAATCATGTTTTCATATAACTATTCGGTAATGTGAAAACAGTAAAGGTTTATTTAAAATATCTCTCAATTCAGAATCAGAGACCTCAAAACTACTGTGTACCTATACTATATATATACGAAATTTTATTCCAAATTTCTGAAGACCTTGGTTTTAGTTCCCAAATTATTTTTATAGATAGTTCAACCGGAATGGGGTTGATAATTTTCCCGGGTTATCATATTTGACCCAACGAAAATGCTCATGCTAAAATGAAATCTGGAGGTCAGGCACGTTTTTTATTTGGGTGGGTAAACTTTCTGCAGTACACGAATGAAACAAGATTTAATAAAATGTTTCAACAACTTCGAGGCAATGTGGGGAAATCTTGAATAGGAAGGAGGGCATAACTACAATTTTTACCATATTTCTTCAGTTTTTATTAATATTTTGTTTTTAATTGAAAAACATTGATTATTAAGAAAATGAATATTTTATTTCAATACTTTTATAATTCCCAATTTAAATACATTTACAAGTATGGGACAAACAAGCGCAGATTTACTATATCTTGGTGCGATAACGGCAAATACAATAATGAATAAATTATTTTGTTGGACATTTTTTTTATTTTCAAAAGGTAGTGATGATATTTGGTATAAAGGGGGTTATTGTGATTTGATTTGCGGTCTAAATTTACATGACTAAAACACTAATCATTCTAATTGTACAATATGTTGTTATTTATGAGTAAACAAAAATAAAATATTGTTTTTGTTCTTTATATAATTTTCCTCATCAGAATGAAATGTTGAATGGAATTATTTGTTCAAATATTATTTCTATTTTTATATAATTAATATTAGGATTTGTAAGCATATAATTAATTTTTATTTTTGATAGTGATAATAAAAAATATATTCTTAAAATCCATGGTAATGTTGGTTAAGACGTTTTAATCTAGCATATACTCTTCAATGTTGGTTTTTATTATTAGAATTGATTTTAAAGGCTTGGATTATTAGGTTGATTCTCATAACTAAATTGTGGCATACAGAAATTTGATAAATACTTACCTAATATCTGATGCTATATTAAATTACTGTTTTTTAAGTATGTTATTTGTTTGGCATTTTCAGAATAAGTTTTGCTGATTTTATTGATTGATTAAAATCGAATTCATTTGTTAGCATGCTTAAAACAAAATTAATACCTAGAGAATTTTTCATTACCTTAAAATTTCATATTCATTCTTTTAAATCTTTTATTTATGTAACGATCTCAAATAGGTTTTCGTTTTCTTATTTTAATTCAGTTGATTCACTATTGAGAGAATAACAATATCTTTTGCCAGCGTAAATATTAAGTTGCAATGATTGTTTTTCAAATCATGTTTTCAAACAACTATTCGGTAATTTGAAAATCAATTTTGTTCATCATGTTTCCTAATGTCTGTTATATCGGCAAAATCAATGGAAGAGAGTTTTCCCTGGAACAATGAGGCACACGAGCAAAGTAAAATGACTGACGGTGCCCATAGAAATGTTAAGTCACGAACACGAATTTTGTGGTAACTGTTTAGACTTTCTTGATTGTAATACCGATTCATTGAGTAAACATAGCAGAAGCTAACATTGGAATGCTTAATCAGAAGAAGTACAAGTAGTTGCTTTTTACGTATTATGTACAATGAATACAAACCTTAAATCCATTTAGTGATCATTCTTAATAATCAATATTTTTCAATTGAAAACAAAAGATTAATATGCAAAAACCGAAGAAATATGGTAAAAAATGTATCAATTAATTAATCAATTACTTATCTATGAGTTATTGTCATAATTTTGAAATTAAAAGTAAATATTTTATATTTGGTTATGGATAACTTGAATTATTTTGAATAAACAATTAATTGCGAGCAAAATCTTAAGTTTACGTTTGAGTTAACATTCTAGCAGATTCTTTCTATAAAGAATTATTATTTTTTATATAATAATATAAAAGTTTATGCTTTTTTTGAAAACATCCGTGGAGATACTGACATGTATATATGCTGATTTGTTTAATATACCTTTATATATGTTTTTGAAACCAAACATTTTAATTTATAATTTTCTTTTTTTCTGAAGTATTATTTTAAAAAAATATTTTCTTACCATACAAAAATAAAAATATAAATGAATATAATTGTTTCATTATTCAGGATATTTATTAATATCTAAGCTTAAGTAATGAGATGTCAATTTAGGTTTAACTATATAGTAATTTATTACTTTTTTTATATTAACGATGATTATACGTAGTTATCTTTTAAAATAATGAGGGATGTTCACTATAAAAAGCCTCACAAATAAAAATTTTATATAGATACATAAACATGTTATTTAAAGGTATATCCGTATTTCTTCTTCTGACCATCATGATTGGTAAAAAAATATTTATATTTGATCAAATTTCACATATATGTTTTTTAATATATTTTAGGTTTGGCTTTCGGAGAAGCTTGGGGCCCCGAAGTTGAGTAAGTTATTTTCAATTAATTTTATATGTAGTAGGAATTTATACATGTAGTTGATATATGTAGAGTAAAAAAAAATCTATTACCTAAAATTGTGAGAAGGGTTATTGACTGGAGATAAAATAACGTATATGAAAGTTTTAAATAACTGAAATTATATTTTCAAAATTTTGGAAACATAATTCGTGGCATCAGATGCAAAGAGTTTATCTATGCTCTAACTAATAGTGTTGTTCTTAAAGAAAGTGTCAACAGTGATGAGAAACAAGGTGAACTAGTAGACAAAATAGCGGGTTCTGTGGATCGATCACTTTCTTCAAATATAGTTAAAAAGCGGGTTCCCAGCAACGAGATCGAAGTTTTGAAGCGGTTACCATCTTCAGAATACTAAATGTTTAAAAATTTTTATGAAGGTGCAAGTAAGACAAAAAAATGTTTAGTATTTTAAAACTCATCGAATATAATCATGTATTACATTACACATATATACACATATTTATTTTCGAGATATTACATTTTTAATATGTAAAAAAACTTTCATAGCACACCTCTTCCGAACATGTCCGACTCATATGATTATCAAAGACGCATTAATTTTATCGTCCTTAAGATGTGTTTACTTTTATTTTCTACATATATTAATAAACATGTGTATATTCACTTTGTACTAACAGAGCATTACATAAATACATATCTATTTCAGTAAATATGAACGGGATTTGGAAAAAATAAACAAAGCCTTGCAAGCCGGCAAACTCAGTTATTCCACTATTGTAAATCAAGTGAGGGTGTGTTTCGACGCACATATTCAATATTTTTTCTATCGGAGTTTTTTGAACACGTTAATAAAATTGTACACCAACAAAGATACCAACTTTGGTAGATCCTACAATGATTCAATAAAAGGTTCTAGCATAAAACTAGATGCTTTCCACAATTATAATTATTGTATGAGCAAAATAGCAACGTAAAGACATTAGTCTTTTCAATTAAAGAAATGTTACATGCAATGTTTGTTTTATTATTTCTAAAATGTTATTATTGTTTTAATTACTTATTTATATGCATAGAAATGGTGTTTTCTACGCTACTCTATTTATATAACTTGATAGAAAAAAATATTTTTACATAAGGATAAAACAATTTAAAACAATATTTAACTTATTTCAGTCGGATAATCAAAAAATTTGACTGGCGAAAACCGTATTTCAGCAGTTGCAGATTGTTTTTTGGGAGTAGAATTTAATATTCAATTGAGGCAGGCAATGGGCAACAGAAATCGTTAAGTTTGGTGGATCCTAATAATTTAACAATAAAATAATTATAAATTAAAATGTTTGGTTTCAAAAACTTTCTTTTATATTATTATTTAAAAAATAATAATTCTTTATAGAAAGAATTTACTAGAATGTTAACTCAAACATAAACTTAAGATTTTGCTCGCAATCATGACAATTGATTGTTTATTCAAAATAATTCAAGTTATCCGTAACCAAATATAAAACATTTACTTTTAATTTCAAAATTAATTTATGACAATGACTAGCTAATTGATACCTTTTTTACCATATTTCTTCAGTTTTTTGCATATTAATCTTTTCGATTGAAAAATATTGATTACTAAGAAAGTAAGTAACGTGAATGATGAGTGAATTTAAGGTTTGTATTCATTGTACAATAATACGTATATAGCAACTACTTGAACGTTTTCTTATTTTAATTTAATTTATTCACTATTGAATAATATCATTTGCCATCGCAAATATGAAGTTGCAATTAATCATGTTTTCATATAACTATTCGGTAATGTGAAAACAGTAAAGGTTTATTTAAAATATCTCTCAATTCAGAATCAGAGACCTCAAAACTACTGTGTACCTATACTATATATACGAAATTTTATTCCAAATTTCTGAAGATCTTGGTTTTAGTTCCCAAATTATTTTTATAGATAGTTCAACCGAAATGGAGTTGATAATTTTCACAGTTGTCATATTTGACCCAACGAAAATCCTCATGCTAAAATGGAATCTGTAGGTCAGTCACGTTTTTTATTACACCTTTACTCTGCAGTACATGAATGAAACACGATTTATTAAAAAATTTCAATAACTTCGAGGATATATAGGGAATAGGAAGAAGGGCAGAACTAATTTTGTTTTTAATTGAAAAACATTGATTATTAAGAAAATGAATATTTTATTTCAATACTTTTATAATTCCCAATTTAAATACATTTACAAGTATGGGACAAACAAGCGCAGATTTACTATATCTTGGTGCGATAACGGCAAATACAATAATGAATAAATTATTTTGTTGGACATTTTTTTTATTTTCAAAAGGTAGTGATGATATTTGGTATAAAGGGGGTTATTGTGATTTGATTTGCGGTCTAAATTTACATGACTAAAACACTAATCATTCGAATTGTATGTTGTTACTTATGAGTAAATAAAAATAAAATATTGTTTTACTCTTTATATAATTTTCCTGATCAGAATGAAATGTTGAGTGAAATTATTTGTTCAAATTTTATTTCTATTTTTATATAATTAATATTAGGATTGGTAAGCTTATAATTAATTTTTATTTTTGATAGAAATAATAAAAAATATATTCTTAAAATCTATGGTAATGTTGGTTAAGACGTTTTAATCTAGCATATACTCTTCAATGTTGGTTTTTATTATTAGGTTTATTAGAATTGAGTTTTCTTAGGTTGATTCTCATAACTAAATTATAGTATACAGAAATTTGATAAATACTTACCTAATATCTGATGGCATATTAAATTACTGTTTTTGGGGAAAATATGTTATTTATTTGGCATTTTCAGAATAAGTTTTGCTGTTTTTATTGACTGATTAAAATCGAATTCATTTGTTAGCATGCTTAAAACAAAATTAATATCTAGTGAATTTTTCATCCCCTTAAAATTTCAATTTCATTCTTTTAAATCTCTTAATTATGTTACGATCTTAAATAGGTTTTCGCTTTCTTATTTTAATTCAGTTGATGCATTATTGAGAAAATAACAATATCTTTTGTCAGCGTAAATATTAAGTTGCAATGATTGTTTTTCAAATCATGTTCTTAAACAGCTATTCGGTAATTTGAAAATCAATTTTGTTCATCATGTGTCCTAATGTCTGTTATATCGGCAAAATTAATGGAAGAAAGTTTTCTCTGGAACAATGAGTCACATGAGCAAAGTAAAATGACGGTGCCCATAGAAATGTTAAGTCACGAACACGAATTTTGTAGTAACTGTTTAGACTTTTTTGATATGTAATACCGATTCATTGAGTAAACACAGCAGAAGCTAACATAGGAATGCTTAACCAGAAGAAGTACAAATGGTTGCTTTTTACGTATTATGTACAATGAATACAAACGTTAAATACATTTAGTAATCATTCACGATACTTACTTTCTTAGTAATCAATATTTTTCAATTGAAGACAAAAGATTAATATACAAAAACTGAAGAAATATGGTAAAAAAGGTATCAATTAATTAATCAATTACCTAACTATGAGTAAGTAAGTTATTGTCATAAATTAGTTTTGAAATTAAAAGTAAATATTTTATATTTGGTTATGGATAACTTGAATTATTTTAAATAAACAATTAATTGCGAGCAAAATCTTAAGTTAACGTTTGAGTTAACATTCTAGCAGATTCTTTCTATAAAGTATTATTATTTTTATAAAATAATATAAAAGTTTATACTTTTCTTGAAAACATCCGTGGAGATACTGACATGTATATATGCTGATTTGTTTAATATACCTTTATATATGTTTTTAAACCAAACATTTTAATTTATAATTTTCATTTTTTTTATGTATCATTTTAAAAAAATATTTTCTTACCGTACAAAAATAAAAATTTAAATGAATATAATTGTTTCATTATTCAGGATATTTATTAATATCTAAGCTTAAGTAATGAGATGTCAATTTAGGTTTAACTATGTAGTAATTTATTACTTTTTTATATTAACGATGGTTATTCGTAGTTATCTTTTAAAATAATGAGGGATGTTCACTATAAAAAGTCTCACAAATAAAAATTTTATATAGATACATAAACATGTTATTTAAAGGTATATCCATATTTCTTCTGGTGGCCACCATGACTGGTAAAAAAAATATTTATATTTGATCAACTTTCACATATATTTTTTTTAATATATTTTAGGTTTGGTTTTCGGAGAAGCTTGAGGTCCCGAAGTTGAGTAAGTTATTTTTAATTAATTTAATATGTAGTAGTAATTTATACATGTAGTTGATATATGTAGAGTAAAAGAAAATTCTATTACCTAAAATTGTGAGCAGAATTATTGATTGAAGATAAAATAGTTTTAAAGTGTTAAGTAACTGAAATTATATTTTCAAAATTTTGGAAACATAATCCGTGGCATCATATGCAAAGAGTTTTTCTATGCTCCAACTAATAGTGTTGTTCTTAAAGAAAGTGTCAAAAGTGATGGGAAACGAAGTGAACTTGTAAACAAAATAGCGGGTTCTGTGGATCGATCACTTTCTTCAAATGTAATTAAAAAGCGGATTCCCAGCAACGAGATCGATGTTTTGAAGTGGTTACCATCTTCGGAATACTAAATGTTTAAAGAATTTTATGGAGGTGCAAGTAAGACAAAAAAATTTTTAGAATTTTGAAACTCAAAAATTTTTTTTTCATCGAATACAATCATGTATTACATTATGCATATATACACAGATTTATTTTCTACAATTTTCGAGATATTACATTTTTAATATGTAAAAAAACTTTCATAGCACACCTCTTCCGAACATGTCCGACTCATATGATTATCAAAGACGCATTAATTTTATCGTCCTTAAGATGTGTTTACTTTTTTCAAAATATTCTTATAAAACTATTTTATTTTCTACATATATTAATAAACATGTGTATATTCAGTTTGTAGTAACAGAGCATTACATAAATACATATCTATTTCAGTAAATATGAACGGGATTTAGTATAATGTTAAATGCTTTCCACAATTATAATTATTGTATGAGCAAAACATCGAAGTAAAGACATTAGTCTTTTACAATTAAAGAAATATTGCATGCAATGATTGTTTTATTATTTCTAAAATGTTATTATTATTTCAATTACTTATTTTTATACATCGAAATGCTATGCTTATAATGGACAACAGTCGGATAATCAAAAATTTTGACTGGCGAAAACCGTATTTCAGCAGTTGCAGTTTGTTTTTTAGGAGTAGAATTTAATCTTCAATAGAGGCAAGCAATGGGCAACAGAAATCGTTCAGTTTGGTGGATTCTAAAAATTTAACAATAAAATAAAATTATTTTCATGATTTTTAAATTTAAAGTATGTACCTGTGAAACAAAATTCCTACTCATTACTTAAGCTTACATATTAATACATATCCTGAAAGATGAAATAATTATTGTTATTGAATGGTAAAAAAACAACTTGTTAAAATCAGTATATATACATGTAAGTATGTCCACGGATGTTCTCAGAAAAAGTGCAAACTTTTAAATTATTATTTAAAAAATTATAATTCTTTATAGAAAGAATCTGCCAGAATGTAAACTCAAACATAAACTTTAGATTTTACTCGCAATCATGACAATTAATTGTTTATTCAAAATAATTCAAGTTATCCATAACCAAATATAAAATATTCACTTTTAATTTCAAAATTATTTCATGACAATAACTTACTTACTCATAGTTAAGTAGCTAATTGATGCCTTTTTTAATATATTTCTTCAGTTTTTGCATATTAATCTTTTGTTTTCAATTGAAAAATATTGATTATTAAGAAAGTAAGTATCGTGAATGATAACTAAGTGGATTTAAGGTTTGTATTCATTGTAAATAATACGTATAAAGCAACTACTTGTACTTCTTACTTCGGTTGACATTATTATGTTATAAAATTCAAATAGGCTTTCGTTTTCTTATTTTAATTTAGTTTATAATAGAAATATAATTAGTATACTTAGTTAGTTACTTTGTTAATTGTCTTTGCACAACATAGTGACCATTTGACCGTGGCTCACATTCTTCTTAATAGCAACATAAGACCTTACAATTGGTGGTAGAACTGCACCTGAAATTCGGTTGCTCAATGCTGACCCTACTGAACATGTAAATCCGACTCCCAAAACACAAACTGCAACTGCTAAAATACGGTTTTCCCCAATCAATATATTTGATTATCAGGCTGTTGTCCATTATAAACACAGAAACAAGTTAAATATTGTTTTGAATATAACACTCTTATGTAAAAACATTTTTTTCTATAATTCAACCTCTAAAAATAGCGTAGAAAACACTATTTATATGTATATGAGTAAGTAATTAAAATAATAATATTTTAGAATAATAAAATAATCATTGGATGTAACATTTCTTTAAACGTAAAAGACAAATATCTTTAATTCGCTATATTGACATACAAAAAATATAATTGTGGAAAGCATCTAGCTTATGCTAGAACCTTTCGACATCACTGAAGGATTTACTAAAGTCAGAATCTTTGTTGGTGTACAAATCTAGTAATGTGTTAAAAAAATTCCAATAAAAAAATAGTGAAGATGTGCCTTCAAACACTCCGTCACTTGATGTACATCACGTGACGGAATACAATCGTGGAGTAACTGAGCAATGTGACCATTCTCGTTAGACACGTTCGACACCTTTGGAGGTTTCTGAATCGGAACACAACTGACGTGGACGCACATGTTTATATATCTATATCTAAATATGATTACAATTAATAAAGAAAACGGAAATTTGTAATCATACGTTTTATATTTATTTTAAACAATTTTTACTAAATTTAACTTATGGTTATAGTACTACAAAATGCAAAAATTTTCTTATCAATAAAGTATATGTTTTAATTACTATTTACATACTATTTTTTTTTAATAATGAAACAATATAATTTAAATTTTAGTAAAATACAAAATACAAAATTTATTTATAAAGTAAATCTTTGGGTAAGTATTTATATTATATAAATATTTATAATCTATAATATAACCAAACAAATATTTAATATTCGTATTAACTGAATTCTAATAATTTTTTTTATCAAAAATGATTATTTCAACTTTTAAAATAAACATCCTCTGTTTTTATTCGGATTTGGACAATTTGTTATAAACTTTGTTAATATGTAATGTGACTAAATTGTGTCATTTTAAAGTAATAAATTTGATGTTGTTTTATTTAAATTTCTTTTTAGGTTAATAAAAAAATTAATTTAATATTTTGAGACACCTCAATATTATTAATATCAGACTAAAGAGTATTTATATTTTAATTCTTAAAGCGATTGCCTAAATTAATTTGAATAAAATGGGGTTACAGGTGGCTGTTAATTTGTTACGACCCAACAGAAATTATTTAATTTATTAATAAAATATTATTTAAGACAAAATGTTTTTTAATTAATTAATTTGTTTCTATTCTCACTAAGGTGAGTTGGAGAAAGATGAAAGAAGATGGGGCCAAATTGCGCCAGTCAAGTAGGCTGTGTAATTCTGTCGTCGCCATTCAATTGCTTTTTTTATAATTGCACTTTTGGATAGGAGAAGAGAAAATTTGCAATTTTGGGATTTTGCGATTTTTGATGTCTGAGAAGCATTTGAATAAAATTTGCAGCGACAATTAGTATTTTTTATTAACTTGAGCGAGGCGTTTGATAAGTTGAGGAGGAAGGTAAGCAAAGTTGTAACTTAGTTATTAATAATTCTTAAAAATATACATATTAATAAATGTTTTAAATATATAATATTATAAAATAGCCACTTGTTTCTGCATTTCGTGCGTCATCAGATAGGACATAATTCAAAATTGTATCTCTGTAGTAGAAATAGAATTTTGAAAATCCTATGACAAGCCTTACAATTTAAAATTACAATTTTGGGTTAGTAATTTGAAGGTCAGCTTGTCGCTGCATTTACGGCGAATACTACTCGCTGAGTAAATGCAGCCTTACACTAAGTCATAATTTACTAAAATCTAAATACTCTAATATCTGTAAATGAATTAAAATTATTAATTATTATGAATTCCTGCAAATAAAAATATAGTCAAAAAATGAACAAAATGGAAATTTGTCGACCAAAAATTTGACGAACACAAGGGAATTTGTTGGTCAATAATATGACGAACAAAAAGGGAATTTGTAGGCCAGAGATTTTGTTCAATAAATGTGAAGAAAATAAGACAAAAAAAATGTTCTTTTATTTATTTAAGCTGAAAAAGATATTAATATTATTTAAAAGACATAAATGTAAACAATATACCTGAAAATCAAACCAAACAAACATTTAACACAACTGTATCATTAATTTATTTGAGCTGAAAAGAATCTGATCAGATTGTACAAAAAAAAAATACAAAAAATCATTCCTGAAATTAATAAAAGATATCTTTTAAAATTTTTCAAAACCATATTTATATATAAATCAAATCATGATGCAAGATTTGGACTTAAAATCAATATGTTTAAACACTTACTTTGCATTAACTAGTCTCGTTCCGGACCTACCTGAAATTAATCAAAACCCTTCAATTAATATCGTTTCATTGATAATAAAAATTTTGAATTTTAACCTTTAACGCCCTTTCCCTGTTGCCTTATCGTCTTTCCAATAGTTGGTTGGGTCATCATGGTCCAGATGTGAACAGGTCTTGACGATCAACGAAGAAATGAACAAAAATTCTTCTCTCAATGTTTTAACCAGAGAGAGAACTATTTAAAAACCCAAATATTATAATGCGCATATCATGCATTTATTCTTATTAACACATCGATGTTATACTTATCCACGCGAAGTTTAATGGATGCATTTATTCTTATAAATGCAATGGAATTTTGTCATTTAATGAATGCTTTTATTCTTATAAACTATTCATGCAAAGTTTTGTCCATGCATTTATTTTTAAATTATTGATACTCCACTTAACCCAAATAGAGTTGATTTATTCTGAAATTCAGTCTTTTAAAGCATGCATTTATACTTACAAACTATCCATGCAAAGTTTTATCTATGCATTTATTTTTAAATGATTGATGCTCCACTTAAACCAAGTAGAGTTGATTTATTCTGAAATTTTGTCATTTCATGCATGCATTTATTCTTATAAACTATCCATGCAATGGAATTTTGTCATTTAATGAATGCTTTTATTCTTATAAACTATTCATGCAAAGTTTTGTCCATGCATTTATTTTTAAATGATTGATACTCCACTTAATCCAAGTAGAGTTGCTTTATTCTGAAATTCTGTCTTTTAAAGAATGCATTTATACTTACAAACTATTCATGCAAAATTTTATCCATGCATTTATTTTTAAATGATTGATACTCCACTTAATCCAAGTAGAGTTGCTTTATTCTGAAATTCTGTCTTTTAAAGCATGCATTCATACTTACAAACTATCCATGCAAAGTTTTATCCATGCATTTAATTTTAAATGATTGATACTCCACTTAATCCAAGTAGAGTTGATTTATTCTGAAATTCTGTCTTTTAAATAATGCATTTATACTTACAAACTACCCATGCAAAGTTTCATCCATGCATTTATTTTTAAATGATTGATGCTCCACTTAATCCAAGTAGAGTTGATTTATTCTGAAATTTTGTCATTTCATGCATGCATTTGTACTTGTAGACTATGCATGCAAAGATTTATGAATGCATCATTTATTATTGTAATTGTTATTAACCATTCAATTGTTTTTTCAACAGCTAAAACATTGAGAATTGATTGAGAATTGATTATTTATTTATATTACAAGCGACTTCTGTAATTATAAAAACAAGCCAATAACTAGTTACTCTATATCTTATTCTTAATTATGGTGTCGGTCTGTATAATTAGTACTTATATAAACGACATTATAAAAAATATTTATGGTGATTATTGTATTCAAGTTTCAGTGGAATTAACTAAATTTATATTTCTATATAGGAATTGGTATAAAGTAATTTCAAAATATGATTGCAATAAAAGAACAACATTAATGTGCCGTTTAAATAAAATAATTGAATAATAATGAATCTTGCATCCAGTATATCTAATATGGCACTAATTACAACACTAATTGAATACACGAATCACTACACTAAACCGTGTTGCACAACCGAATTAACTTGGAGGGTATGGTGGTGCGGACCAACACCCCATCCCACCTAACCGATCGATACGACGTTCGATAACAGACTGATTGGTCTGACTCACACGGCGTCTAATGGCGGCCAATGGCGGCAACTCATCCCGTGCACCTGATTGGTTGACGTCGACGTTAAAAATTTTCCTATTCAATATTTGAATTTTCCCCAGGACGGATCCACCTTGTCGTGGTCTTGGGGCTCAGTACCGCTCCACAAGCCAGTGGTAGTGGGGAGCTAACGGATCCAACACCTGCAAGTCCAATCCATCCCCAGGAAGATCTCCGATCTTCCTCAGATTGGACTTGTTCTTCTCGAACCAGTTAACAGTGGGGTGGCGTCTACGTCAGAATTTCAGAATAAATCAACTATACTTGTATTAAGTGGAGTAAAAATAAATGCATGGATAAAATTTTGCATGAATTGTTTGTAAGTATAAATGCATTTTTTAAAAGACAAAATTTCAGAATAAATCAACTCTACTTGGATTAAATGGAGTATTAATCATTTGAAAATAAATGCAAGTATAGTTTGTAAGTAAAAATTCATGCTTTAAAAGACAGAATTTCACAATAAATCAACTCCACTTGGATTAAGTAGAGTATCAATCATTTAAAATTAAATGCATGGATAAAACTTTGCATGGATAGTTTGTAAGTATTAATACATTCTTTAAAAGACAAAATTTCAGAATAAATCAACTCTACTTGGATTAAATGGAGTATTAATCATTTGAAAATAAATGCAAGTATAGTTTGTAAGTATAAATGCATGCTTTAAAAGACAGAATTTCACAATAAATCAACTCCACTTGGATTAAGTAGAGTATCAATCATTTAAAATTAAATGCATGGATAAAACTTTGCATGGATAGTTTGTAAGTATTAATACATTCTTTAAAAGACAAAATTTCCGAATAAATCAACTCTACTTGGATTAAATGGAGTATTAATCATTTGAAAATAAATGCAAGTATAGTTTGTAAGTATAAATTCATGCTTTAAAAGACAGAATTTCACAATAAATCAACTCCACTTGGATTAAGTAGAGTATCAATCATTTAAAATTAAATGCATGGATAAAACTTTGCATGGATAGTTTGTAAGTATTAATACATTCTTTAAAAGACAAAATTTCAGAATAAATCAACTCTATTTGGATTATGTGGAGTATCAATCATTTAAAATTAAATGCATGGATAAAACTTTGCATGGATAGTTTGTAATTATAAATGCATGCTTCAAAAGACAGAATTTCAGATTTAATCAACTCTACTTGGATTAAGTGAAGTATCAACCAATTAAAAATAAATGCATGGATCAAACATTGCATGGATAATTTATAAGAATAAATGCATGCACTAAATGACAAAATTCCATTGCATGGATAGTTTATAAGAATAAATGCATGCATTAAATGACAAAATTCCATTGCATGGATAGTTATAAGAATAAAAGCATGCATTAAATGACAAAATTTCATCATAAATAAACTCTACTTGGATTAAGTGGAGTATAAATTGATAAAATTTTGCATGGATAGAGTATAAGATGCATTATTTGAGAAAATTACAGCATAAATAAACTTTACTTGGATAAAGGGGAGTATCAATCAATTAAAAATAAATGCATGGATAAAATTTTGCATGTATAAGTATAGCATAGATCAGTTCATAAGAATAAATTCATCCAAACATGGCATGGATAAGTATAGCATCAATGTATTAGTAAGAATAAATGCATGGTATCATATTTGCATTATAATATTTGAATTTTTAAATAGTTCTTTCTGTGGTTAAAACATTGAGAGAAGATTTTTTGTTCATTTCTTCGTTGATCGTCGACCTGTTCACATCTGGACCATGATGACCCAACCAACTACTGGAGTGACGATAATGCAACAGGGAAAGGGCGTTAAAGGTTAAAATTCAAAATTTTAATTATCAATGAAACGATATTAATTGAAGGTTTTTGATTAATTTCTGGAACGAGACTAATTGCAAAGTTTTTGAACATCTTGATTTTAATTCCAAATCTTCTTGCATCATGATTTGATTTATATATAAATATGTTTTTGAAAAATTTTAAAAGATATCTTTTATGATTTTCAGGAATGATTTATTTTTATTTTTTTTTTGTCCAATCTGATCAGACATTCTTTTCACTTCAAATAAATTAATGATATAGTTGTGTTAAATGTTTATTTGGTTTGATTTTCAGGTATATTGTTTACATTTATGTCTTTTAAATAATATTAATAAGGTCCTCTCTTCCAGCTTAAATAAATAAAAGAAAATTTTTTTTGTTTTATTTTCTTCACATTTATTGAACAAAATCTCTGGCCTACAAATTCTCTTTTTGTTCGTCATATTATTGACCAACAAATTCCCTTGTTCATTTTATCATAAGGAAATTCATAATAATTAATAATTTTAATTCATTTACAGATATTAGAGTATTTAGATTTTAGTAAATTATAACTTAGTGTAAGGCTGCATTTACTCAGCGAATAGTATTCGCCGTAAATGCAGCGACTAGCTGACCTCTAAATTACTAACCCAAAATTGTAATTTTAAATTGTAAGGCTTGTCATAGGATTTTCAAAATTCTACTTCTACTACAGAGATACAATTTTGAATTATGTCCTATCTGATGATGCTCGAAATGCAGAAACAAGCAGCTATTTTATAATATTATATATTTAAAAGATTTATTAATATGTATATTTTTAATTGTAAGAATTATTAATAACTAGTTACAACTTTGCTTACCTTCCTCCTCAACTTATCAAACGCCTCGTTCAAGTTGATAAAAAATACTAATTGTCGTTGCAAATCTTATTCAAATGCTTCTCAGACATCAAAAATCGCCAAATCCCAAAATTGCAAATTTTCCCTTCCCCTATCCAAAAGTGCAATTATAAAAAAAGCAGTTGAATGGCGACGACAGAATTACACAGCCTACTTGACTGGCGCAATTTGGCCCCATCTTCTTCCATCTTTCTCCAACTCACCTTAGTATATGCCTCTCGCACCTTTACAAAGACAAATGAAAAGTTCGAGTTTTAAATTAAATTAAATTAAATAATTTTGACAGCCACCTCAATAAAATTAAGTTATCCATTTTATTCAAATTATATTTAGGCAATCGGTTTAAGAATTAAAATATAAATACTCATTAGTGTGATAGTAATAATATTAAATTGTCTAAACATCGAATAAAAACAGAGGCTTGTCTTATTTTTTCCAAATTAAAGATTTAAGTAATTTTTTGTGTGTGAATGTGATTGAATAAAGAAGTTAAAAGTTGAAACAATGATTTTTAATAAAAAAAATTATTAGTATTGGTTTAATACGAATATTAAATATTTGTTTTGTTTTAGTTACCTCGACGAACAATTTGTGAAAAGCATTGAAAACCTGCGTCTGATTCTTACCAAAATTTAAAACCGTTTAAACAGCGAACATTGTTTTGTGCGCAGACGACCAACAGAAATGCACAAAAAAACAGTTGTTACAATTTCTGAAAAATATATGTGCTCATGTGACCTATTTTATTTATTTCTATTATTTTGAACCATATCAGTAAAAATTACAATTTAAAATATAAAATAAAATTTAAGTGTGTTTTTATTAGGTCAATTTAAAATTTTTCTTTGAATATTTTATTATAAAATGAAATTTTATTTTTCTCCCTATTGTCTGCAATACAAATTCCTAGTCAAATTGTGGAATATTTAATTAAAATATTAATTAATTAGCATTTTTTTGAATACATTTGGATAATCTTTTAAATGAATAGTTAAGTAGTATTGTTTTGAAAAATATTAATTAAACTTAAATTTAAGAGTATATTGATTAGGCAACAATAATTAAAAACTTTTGTAAAATTCATAACATTTTAAAATACTTAAGTACATTAATTAGTATAATAATTATTAATATTAGTATTATAATTAGTATATAATAGTAATTAATTATATAATTAGTACATAATAGTAATTCATGTTAAAATTTAATATTAAAAAAAAAAAACGATATTAATATATACTTGAATGTTAAAGGGATTTAAAAACGGAACAAAATAATCGTCATTGCAAACCTTATTGAAATCATTATCAAATAACAAAAATCCAATTTTTCCCCTTCTCTTCTCTAAAACAAATGAATACGCGTGCCATACAAATATGCACAGCTCACTTGACGGCGCATCCGCCGATCGCTACTCTTTCATCTTTCTCCAACACTCGTGATTTTGTACTTCTTTCTTTTTCACTCTTGCGGAGCAAATGGCAGCCAATGCAAATTGAAAAAATGTCGAAAATCTCGGGACAGGAGACACGTCTTAACTTAACCAAAATCAAGAATTCCTTCGTCCATCGTCGACTAATATAATTGCAAATACATCAAGGTATGAATTATTATTCAATTTATTTACATTATAAAAGATTATATTTTAAAATAAATTCATTCGTTGATGTTAATTCCTTCAAATTTTATCATCCAATTCTTTTAAAGGACAGGAGTTATAAAAAAATTGTAACATACCCATTTTGTAGGGCATTCAATTACCTAAAGAAATGTAAATAGTAATTTTCTGTACAAGCATGCAATATCCAGATATGGATTTTTCCATATAAAATTAAGAGCTCATCTTTGAAGAGCATTTATAAAGGTGCGTAGGAACCGAATTTTCAGTGTCGGAAATTAAACAAAAATAATTGATTATTTTGGCCCACCTATTAAAATTATTTATTTTTGACTAGCTATTTATCTTCTGCCGGTTTTGTTATCATATTTGTCCAATTCTTTGATATCATTTTTACAGTGTTTATATCAATTGATGTATATGTAGAGTTAGTTTTAATCTTAATATTCAGGCATTCAGACAACGTGGCCATTAAAAGCTGAGAAAGAATTTTTCGACAAATTTCAGAAACATATCAAGTTTGTTTGTCATAGGGACGCAAAAGCATAACATCCAGGGGGCTCATTTTTTCTAGCAAATAAAATTAGGGGTTATATTATTATTTTAGAAACACCTTGTATAAACAAAATTTTATTTACAATATATTATTGTAGATCATATGCAACTACTTAAAGTATTCACTTGTTTCAAAGAGCTTGCAATTATTAACTGCCTTCTTCTCAGTCCTTTTCTGAAAAATAAACAATCTCTGTAAAATTATTCCTTAATATCATTCATCATTTTAAAAATCATGAATGACCTGTGCTTTTAGATCAGAAGAAATAAAAATTGAAATTCAAGATGTATACTAAAATATACTTACAAACAGAGGAGTAAAGATACTTGTAACTTTATTATTGGGTTGATTCAGTTCATTCTCATGTTTGTTAACAGTAGACTCCAACATATCAATGTTATTTGTAATATGCACAATTAAATTTTCAATAACATCAATCCTGTTGCATAAATCATCTACATCATGTTTTAGATCAGTTATTACACTGATGGAAACTCCTGTGGCCTCTTGCTTTGCAAAAGAGACTATTGTTTGGACTTCTTCTAATCTAGCTAACATGTCATCAATTGAGGTTGTGATGGGTTGAAGCTAAAATTTGAAAATAAAGATATTTTACTTAAATTGTTAACTTAGTAAAAATTATTAATTATATACCTTACTCTGTAAATCAACTTCACACAAGTTTGCAAAATCTTTTGAGCAACTTTTATGGTCCATTTTGCAAAGTTGTTTAAGTAATATGTTATTTTATATTTGAAGGCACAATCGGAAAGGCGGACAGATGTAAATAAATATCAGCTGTTACAGTAAAATGACAGTTAAACACATGCAGGCAACCAGGTTTACATGAACCATTACTGGAAGCTAAACCAAGATTGTATAAACTTGTATAGTCTTTTGTTATCTAATAAAAACCTCTACAACTTAAAATTTGTTTCAATCTAACTAACTTAACACCTTATAACTTTTGCTGATGTAATTGGTGGCTCTAGTTAGCTTAAATTCATATAAGATGGAAATTCACATACAGTGTGGCCCATTTGAAAGCGAGACACACATAAAATTTGTACTTTTCGTTCGATTTTTACAAACTTTTTTTCAATTGTAAAGTATAAAAATGTGCATTTGTGGTCAAAATGTCACGTTTTTAGAATAAAACTAAAACCTATAGAATAATTTTTAGGTATGTACCTTGGAGAAATCTTACTAGCTAATTTTTTATTTTAAATCTAACTACATCACAGGATTAAGCACCCCATGAAATGGGTATATACTAAATTTCACAAAAAAATTATGCATATTCATATACTCTGAAAAAATTAATATTTAATTTATTTTTTTAATCAACTAATTTTTTAATAAACTGGCTTAAATAACGCAAATTATCTTATTTTTCAACAATATTGGACTATTATAATATACAATATAATAATACTGTACACTAATCTGTAGATAAAATTTAGAAAATAATAAAAGTATATTATATATCTAAAAGCAACTAGACATTGGAGAAACCAAATCATTACTTTATCCTATGTTACAGCAGGGTATTTCTTCATTTGGGTATTCTAGAATTTCTATACTATCAAAGGCCCACATGGTGCAAAATAAATAATACATTTTACTTATTACAGTTCTGAAATTACAATTAAACGAACACATTTTTTAATTAACTACTAATATTTTGTTATAATTAAATCATTAAAATGTCAATTAGTGTAAAAGCAAAAATTTCCCCTAATAAATTTGTCTGGTTTCAGACAGATAGGATAAAAATTCGAATTGTAAAATTTTACTTTACAATAGTAGTAAAATAACCGTATTTTCTCTATATTTTATTAACATTTACAAACGTCACAATATTTGTTTTTTATTTTGGAATAGAATTTGAATAAATATTTATATAATTAAGTTTTATTATTCACTAAATATTGGCTCCTCAATAATTATTTATATTAATCTTTTACAATGTCTAATCTAAATATCCCATGGAACAAATTACATTCATTCTACAAGTTAAATTTATATTATTTTGTTTAATAAAATATAGAATAATTGTTAAATGATTAGTATATCGAAGTAATATTATATTTTTCCAATATGTGTTTTTTACAAAAACCTAGAAAATAATAAATTAAATTTAAATAATTAGAAATTTACATAATTAAATTTAGAAACTATGTAGACTGTTGCCTTTACAATTAAATTAATCACATAAAAAATATGTTGGTTTAACGTAAAAAATAATTTTAAATTTTTTCCTGTGAATTTAATATGAACAAAATTTAAATTACTTATTTAATTTCTCGCAATAATAACTTGCTCAACAGTCCTTATTTCATCTTAATGCACTGGCAATTAATATATGGTTACCCAATAATAATAAACTTCGGGGAAGAAAAGGCAATGCATTTCGTTGCTGCATTGAAATTAGTTTCTCAATTAAATTCGTATAAGAATATAATTTGGAGGGGGATCTCGGGATTGTACAGTCTACTTTCTCTTTGCGAACGCTGACGTTATGATCAATGCTCGGTCTGCGGGTACTAAGAAAATATTCAACGTGTATGTCAATCGAGTTAACACGTCTTGGTAAAATATTTAAACAAATTCCCAACATATTTATGTAAAGATGGTTTTTGCCATGAATTCGATTTATTAAGCGGTTGATTGTGTTGGATAAAAGGTGCGGCAGTGGGTGTGCAATGTTAATACAGCTGATCCTATATAGTGTGTGGTGAGGAGGATTTAAAAAATGATTTTTAATCTTCCATATATTCATGTCATCGTCCTGGTTACAACGTTTACAGTAAGCGCAGGTCAGTAAGGCAATTATTCCATGTGTTATTATTAGCCTGATTACTGTGTATTAACTATAAATTATGGTTTAGAAAATCTATTTATAATTTTAAATTTTTGTTACACAAAAAAAATATTTGTAGAAATCGTGTTGGCTTTAACGTCAATTATATTTTATTGAATTAATAAAATATCAATAGACGGTACAAAAAATCTAATATCTTTTCGTAAAAAATTGAACAGGGAAATCTTTTAACGAAATCTATTCATTAAAAGTATTTTATGAGTCATTAAATTTGAATGTATCCGGTATCATTAAGAATAACCATACCTGATCTACACCAGGATATTGTTGTAAATTAAATATACAAGCCACAAAAGTCTTATATGTACTATAAATATTAAAATAATTACATAAGTGTTGTGCGTTATTTCTTATACATTATTAATTGTATTACTAAAAATATAATTTCAATGGCATTTTTTACACAATTTTATGGTATAATTGTTATTGAAATTAAATTTATTTGAGTACTCAATATATTCCTTATTTATTAAATTAATTATGAAGTAATTAAATTTCTTTTTTATATTCTTTCATGTTTAACCGCTTGAATTTATTTACAATAAAGTGTGTGTTTCATTCAATATTTTTTTATGTTTTTTAAGTTTGTTTCCTAAATTTTGTCATTTAATTTTCTTTATTCCATGCATTAATTATTGTCCTTAAATTAATTATCCCTTACATTGAGATAAACCTAAACCTAATAAATTAAACATTATTTGTAAATAATTTCTAATGTTATCATCTTTGTTAAATTTACACATAATGTCCTGAATTTCACACAAAGTAAAATGTATTTCCTTAGTGTGTTTAAATGAGCAATGTACCTTGGCTTTAATTGTCAACACATTGAAATGCTCGTCCATTGACTTTTTGGGTAAATTATGGACTGAATCTTCTTTTATCCGTTACTTGATGAGCAATTGTTATGGTAATTCCCGGAATATATGTCAAAACACGCTACTTGGTTACTGATTATCAGTAATTACTGTACTAAATGTTCACAATTTTATTGTTTCCGAAGTAAGTGCTCAAAATAATGAGCAACAGATTATAGATGTTTCTAAATTTTATTATTTTGTTTATTGTTAGATCATTAGTTTTAAATACTAGTTCTGTTAATTAATTTATTAATTGAAAATGAATTTATTCAAGAACTAAACAATCTCCGGTTTTAGAATTCCAAATTCCTCATTTTTTTGACGAGACTGCCCGTTGGCCTCGACAAATTTAGACAGAATAAGTAAAAATTTATAGATATTTTATAGCATTAATTTTTATCTTGTTTCATCTTAATTAAAACGTTATGAACTTTTGAAAGTATTTAAATCATCAAAAAAGAAAACATATTTTTCCATCTTGCTATTCATTTAACAACTATAAACCAAAATGTATAATAGTATCTTACTAGTCGCCCTTGAAACAAAATTATATATTTTTTTAAATCAATTCAACCTGCACGACTAAGTAATTTATTTGAAACCCTGTTACAACTAAAAGCTACGAGATGGATTTTTAGATTCCCATGCACGTTCAAACACAATGCTCTCATTATGAGTTAATTAAAAATAATATGGCCAAGATATTAAGGTTAATAAATCTGTAGGCATATCTTTTTATTTTTGGGTCAAATTCGACAGGTGTTAAAGGGTTTCAGATTACAACATATTATGAAATCATAACTCATAATCTATTAATTAGAGGTAGACTGTTAAGTAATATGTTTTTAGCTTTTTGGAAATTCTTATGGCCAGCTTAATTTTGAGCCATACTCTTTTAGTTATGTAAATAGTTTATTGTAAAATATTTATACATTCAGTTCAAAGAATAATTTACCCATTTAATAAGAAAAATAATTAATAAAATAAACATACATAGTAATTGGATTTCACTTGAATTGTTCACCTGTTGTAGTGTAATGCAGGTTACTCTTCAAATTATATAATAAGTCATGGAAAACTTTACTGACTGATTTCAATTACATAAAGAAAAAAAGATAATTAAACACTATTTTTTTCAAATTTTATTTAGTTGCCTTTAATTTTACAATGAAAAAAAACTCCACTCCAAATATAATAAATTGAAACGATATCAATCAGAAGCCATGTCGTGATAATTGGATTGGTGGGTGAAAAATACGGTTAGAATTAAATTTATAAAAGGCTATCTAAATCATTAATCACGAACATAAAAACAACTAACTCAGGTAATAAAATCCTTAGTTCTCAGTAAAACCAAAATATACAATAAATTGCTAAAAAATTATATTTTGAACTTGAATGTTAGTGACAAGGTCACATTTCACGAGATTATTCCTTATGAAAATTTTGATGCATATTAGTACAGTTTCCATAACCATAATAAATTTTACACTTTGTCAACTCAGGAATTCCCAACTATGGAAAATATGCGCTAGTAATAGAAATACATCTAATTTACATAGAAACACTATTAATATTTATTTAGTGATTATCAAATCAATCAATTGTCTCACGTACAACACTAAGAACAGGATAAATTGAAATTAAGGAAGAAAGTGTAACTAAAATTGTGCCAATAATGATCGAGTACCAAGATAAAAATCATTAATTTGGTACCAAGACCTTGCCCATAAATTATTTTGTAAACACCTTAGTTTGGAATCCGGATCTTGCACTACATTTCAGTCGCTCGGTTCGCGAAAGTTACGTTACTCACCTCACCGAGATCGAATACAAAGTGTACCATTATGACGGTTACAAAATAGAATAGTCGTGGTATTTTTAAAATGCGTATTATCAATGTTCATACGAAGAGAATACGAAACCTTGTGCCAGTTTTAATTGTTCGGACGTCTAAATAAATTTGTTATGAGAAAGTAAACTTCGGCTTGAAGGCGAGAAATGAGAGGTTGAAGGATGTTCTGCATGAAATTTTTAAATTTTGCACCGTTACTGGTACGTACTTTAAGGTCATATCGGAGAACATAGATTGGGAATTGCGGTACAGATATTATTGGGGAATGTATTATTTTTTTATTTTAATGTATTGCAAAGTTATTTAGATCGTCAGAGAAAGCTGAAAATTATTCCATCTTCGATTAATAACTGACGGAGTTTATTGGAACTATTAAACACGTTATATTATTTCATTCATTATTATTTTAATTATACTATTGACACAGATAGTTTGCAAAAAGTGTCATTTATTCTTGTTTCATTCAAATAATAGTACACCATTGAAAATGATGAAATAATGACTGAAATCACACATTTCTCAGTTAATTGCCATTTTGATGAATCATTAAACACAATAATAATTCAAATTTATAAATCATTTTAGAAGGTTATAAACAATAAAAATAAAAGAATTCATAATAAATTATACGAAACGCGAAAGTCTAATCAAAAATTAGTTAATAACATATGTACTTAGACTTTTACTTCATCTTTCATGAACCATAATTATAATAAACTAGATAAACAACTTTGTCTAAGAAATACTGTAATCGCTTTAAACAGAATTAATAAATCCATATTTTTTATATTAAATTTTTTGTGCTTAATATGTTTTACATGTTATTTTTATTTTCAGATCAACATTACAGTAGATTAGAAAGACAGAGATACGATGGTTGGTTCAATAACCTAGCTCATCCGGAATGGGGTTCAGTCGGTAAGAAATTATTAATTATAAATTTATGATTATATATTATTTAATATGCCAGAAGAGTATGAAATTTTTATTTATATACTCGCTGTAGTAATTTATTTATATTTTTAAATTAATCAAATATTTTCACTTGATTGAAGGATAAGTTACCGACTTAAGTGTTATTTTATTTATACAAATTTAAACTTAACTGTAACTGTAAATAAATCTTAAAATTTAATCATAAATTATTATTTTGTTGTTTATTTTACAGCAAATAACGGGGTCAATTTAAATATCATATTAACACAATCGAATGTCAAAATGTTTTATATTTTACGCATTAATAGTGGTCTAGTTTTAATAATTGATCCAATTTAGATCACTGAATGTCAGTAGGTTTTTGCTACTAGGCCAATGTAAAGTTAATTAATTCAAACATACTGATGTAATAATTGTACTTCTTAAATATATTACAAGATATTATTTAATTTAGTAATAAATATTTGAAATATGCTGGAGAACAATTTTACTTTGTTTATATTACATAAGAGTAAAATTAAATGAATTATAATTAATTTATGTGTTTTATTAATTAATGTTATTTAACTTAATGTTAGTATACTTGTATGCATGCAATCACTTTCAAATATGCATAATACGAACAAAAGGTTTTGTTTATTTGTACCTTTAATAAAAATAATAAAAACAAACAAGTTGAATGTATTAAAAAAGTTAATTGTCTTTAATATTCATAATTAATCAATGTTGGCATAAATTAATTATAATAATTGGATGCGGACATCAAATAGACAAAATAAAATAGTATTGTTCAGTTGTACATACAGTGGTGGCCAGGGAAATAGCACACGTTGCTATTTATTGTTAATACTTCTAATTATTTCTATACAATGTGGCAGGTCACAGAAATAACACAAACTTGTAAAATATGTATTTATTAAGGATGATGTTCCATAAGCAACATCTCAACATCGGGTGCATGCAAGTGGATCACTATCATACATAAAATTCAGAAGTTACTGGTAAATTATCGTATACATGAAAGAGTCTATTTTACCAATAATTTTCTGTAATGAGCCTATTACCATGTCAAAGTTTTTATAATATATCTGGGATCCAAACTTTTATTTGGAAGACGAGAAACGGTTGGACCATTTCACTACCTATTGAACTTGGATTTATCACTCCAAACTACCCTTCTGGAGGATAATTAATATATTTTTGTGTAAACTTTTGTTTAGTCCGAATATTCTATTTGATCCCAATGGTTTCCTTGCTGAAATACTTTCTTGCAAGTTTTGTTCACTCAGTCGACGTCGGATTGTTCTATTAAACATACTGATATTTTATGACTCAACTAATTCATTTTTTATTTGCCTAGAACATTACAAAATATTTCGTTTATTGATTCTTCCAATTTGTCTGTCTGAGTTTATTTCTGTCAGAACGTTTTCATATTGTATTTTCAATTGACTATGTTGTTTCATGTTTGTTACTAACATTGTAAACCATTTTTCGGAAGCACCTTAAGTTTTTAGTGAGGTCAGCAATATTTGGACCTTGATGTTTCACGTTAATTATTATTTCCCTCTTCCTTGAAGTGCTATATTTCTTTTTTCCCACTGAAAATGAAATCAATCAATAAAATAATAAAGTATGGAATCCTTTTATGAAATATCTTACTCAATGTAAAAAACGTTTAATTTTCAATAAAAAATAATCGTTTCAGACAGTCATTTAATACGACGGGCCCCATCGGCATATGCAGATGGAGTCTACATGATGTCTGGCCAAAACAGACCTAGTCCAAGAAAGTTGAGCCGACTGTTCATGAAGGGATTGGACGGATTGGGCTCGATGAGCAACCGAACGGCTCTTTTGGCCTTTTTCGGTCAAATGGTAACGTCGGAAGTGGTGATGGCCAGCGAGAGTGGCTGTCCCATCGAGATGCATCACATAGAAATAGAGAAATGCGATGAAATGTACGACAAAGAGTGCAAGGGCAACAAATACATTCCCTTTCATCGGGCAGGTTACGACAGGAAAACGGGTCAGAGTCCCAACGCACCCAGGGAACAGGTATTTAAGTCAAATTTTCACTAAATATGTTAATTATTTTTTCTCAATTACAAATTTTGCATTAGCTACAGATCTGTAACCACGGCGTCTGATTATCAATTCGTTTTAGCTAAATCAAGTCACAAGCTGGATAGATGGAAGTTTTATTTATAGTACCAGTGAACCTTGGATCAACACAATGAGATCTTTCAACAACGGAACTTTGTTAACCGATAAGTCAGGAAAAATGCCAGTCAGAAACTCTATGCGGGTCCCCTTATTCAATAACCCGGTACCCCACATGATGAAGATGTTAAGCACCGAAAAGTTATTTCGTAAGTTTGATCTGTCATCCAATCAGTCGGGTCATAACATAAAACGTTTTAGTTCTTGGAGATCCACGAACGAATCAAAACCCAGCTTTGCTAACAATCAGCATTCTGTTCTTCCGATGGCATAACGTAGTGGCGAACAGAATTCAAAAAGAACATCCGACTTGGAGTGACGAAGATGTTTTTCAAAAGGCCCGTCGCTACGTAGTGGCTACGCTGCAAGTATACGTCTGTGAATGACCAAACATATACCTATTTAACGTACTCGTTCGTTTCTAGAACATCATTATGTATGAATATTTGCCAGCCTTTTTGGGTGAACACCTGCCGAAGTACGATGGCTACAAACAAGATGTACACCCTGGAATAACACACGTATTTCAAAGCGCTGCCTTTAGGTTTGGACATTCGCTGATACCTCCGGGTCTGTATAGGAGAGATGCTAAATGTGATTACAAAAAAACACCGATGGGATATCTTGGTTTAAGATTGTGTTCCACGTGGTGGGATTCAAATGTGAGTTCTGTTATTATCGTTTTTGGCTGTTGTATAAATATCAAGTTTTTAGGATGTGTTAAGCAGCAATTCATTAGAAGAACTACTAATGGGTATGACGTCCCAATTAGCTGAAAGAGAAGATTCCGTTTTATGTTCAGATGTGAGAGATAAATTATTTGGTCCAATGGAATTCTCTCGTAGAGATTTAGGTGCTCTTAATATAATGCGAGGAAGAGACAATGGTTTACCAGATTACAACACAGTCAGAATGTATTATAAACTACCCAAAATTACAAACTGGTCAGACATTAATCCAAAGCTATTCAACGAAAAACCAGAAATTTTAAGATTATTAGTTAGCGCCTACAACAACAACATTAATGACATTGATGTGTATGTTGGTGGTATGTTGGAGAGTTACGGCAGACCAGGCGAATTATTTACTGCTGTAATTAAAGAACAGTTCGCAAGAATTAGAGATGCCGATCGATTTTGGTTCGAGAACGAAGACAATGGGTAAGTTTTTTAAATGGGTAAATTTCACAATAAATAACAAGTCGTCATTTCAGCATTTTTACAAAGAAAGAAATAGAAGCAATTAAGAAAATCACATTCAAAGATATTATTATAAGCAGCACGAATATCCAGCCAGAATCCATACAAAAACATGTATTCTTCTGGGTAGAAGGAGATCCCTGCCCACAACCAATGCAACTTAACACATCCTTAATGGAACCGTGCCAAATTTTATCGGGTTACGATTATTTTGAAGTGGGTTAAATTCATGCAAACAATTTATAAATCTGAATTGACTTATTTTCTAGGGCAACGAGGTAGTATACATATACTCATGCGTGTTTTTGGGTTTCGTACCGATATTATGTGCCGGAGCGGGGTACGGAGTGGTGAAGTTACAAAACAGGCGTAGAAGGCGTTTAAAAATTCGACAGGAAGAATTACGTAAAAGTGGTGAAGCCAAATTATCTGTAGATACAATGATAGTTCACGAATGGCTTCACGCTAATCACAAGCGACAAGTCAAAGTTAAGTTTGGACCTGACGCTGAAATAAACATTATGGGTAGAAAGGGCGAAAAACTTCGAACGATTAGCTTTAAAAATACGATTAATATAGAAGTCGAGGAGTCTCTGGAAGTCACCTCGAAAAAGAAACCCATGGTTCTTGTCCACGTTCCGAGAGATCACGATTTGGTTCTAGAATTGGAATCTATTGGAACTAAAAAGAAATTCTTAAATAAACTGGAACTGTTCTTAACTTCGCACAAAAAGAACTTAATATGTAATCAGGTATGTATTGAATGAATGTCAATCAAATGTTTATTATTAAATCAAATTTGTGTTTAGATGGTTAGGGAATTAATGCTAGCCAAGGCAGAAACCAGACAAAGAAGGGAAAAGAAACTGGAACACTTTTTCAGAGAGGCTTACGCTCTAACGTTTGGTCTTCGTCCCGGAGAACGTAGACGCAGATCCGATACATGTATGGATGGAGAAGTTGTAACAGTTATGCGTACATCGTTAACAAAAAGCGAATTCGCCAACGCTTTAGGCATGAAACCAGATGCTGTTTTTGTCAAGAAAATGTTTAATATAGTCGACAAAGACGGAGATGGCAGAATATCATTCCAGGTATGAATCATTGAATATTGAATTTACCATTATTATTAATATCCATCTATTTTAGGAATTTTTAGATACAGTTGTGTTATTTTCTCGTGGTAAAACAGAAGATAAATTAAGAATAATATTTGATATGTGCGATAACGATGGCAATGGTGTTATTGATAAAGAAGAATTTTCTGAAATGTTACGATCTCTTGTAGAAATTGCTAGAACAACCAGTCTCTCTGATGATCACGTGACGGAACTCATAGATGGAATGTTTGAGGTATACACCTACATCAATAAATACATATGCATAATAAATTAATTTTTATCTTCTAAACGATACAATTTTTTAATTTAACACAGGATGCTGGATTGGAATATAAAGAATGTCTTACATACAAAGATTTTAAATTAATGATGAAAGAATATAAAGGCGATTTCGTAGCGATTGGATTGGATTGCAAGGGTGCAAAACAAAACTTCCTTGACACATCCACCAACGTTGCACGGTAAAAATTAAACATTTTCTAATAGCAAAGAATACATTTTTGTTTCTGTTTTAGAATGACCAGTTTCCAAATTGAACCGAGTGTCGATGTGGATAAAAACTACTTTAGATTGAAGTGGGATAGTCTTACAACATTTTTAGAAGAAAATAGACAAAATATATTTTATTTATTTATTTTTTATGTTATAACTATCGCACTATTTGTTGAGAGATTCATTCGTAAGATCCTAATTAATTTAATCAATATATGAATATTTAAATTATCTGTTTCAGATTATTCATTTATGGCTGAACATACCGATTTGAGACATATAATGGGAGTAGGAATTGCTATAACAAGAGGTTCAGCAGCATCTCTCTCATTTTGTTACAGCATTTTGCTATTAACAATGTCCAGAAATTTAATAACTAAACTTAAAGAGTTTTCCATCCAACAGTACATTCCTTTAGATACACATATTCAATTTCACAAAATTGCAGCTTGTACTGCTCTATTTTTCTCCTTGCTGCACACTGTAGGACACATTGTCAATTTTTATCATGTATCAACACAACCTATCGAAAATTTAAAATGTTTAACTAATGAAGTTAGATTTCCTTCAGATTATAAACCAGGAATTTCATTCTGGCTATTTCAAACTATTACAGGCAAGTCATTAATATTTTATGTGCATGTGTATAATTGTTTAATATCTAATTTTATTATTATAGGTGTGACAGGTGTGCTTCTGTTCGTTATAATGAGCGTTATTATAGTATTTGCCCATCCCACCATCAGAAAGAAAGCATACAAATTCTTCTGGTTCACTCACAGTCTTTATGTGCTCTTATATGCATTGTCCTTAATTCACGGACTAGCTAGACTAACAGGAGCTCCAAGATTTTGGATATTCTTTATTGGGCCCGGAATTATCTTTGCCATCGATAAGGTATGTAATATTTATACATGTCCGAGTAACAAAATAATATGTATTATTTGTAGATCGTGAGCTTAAGAACAAAATATATACCACTAGACGTAATAGAAACTGAACTGTTACCATCAGATGTGATAAAAATAAAATTCTACAGACCTCCAAACTTAAAGTACCTTTCCGGTCAGTGGGTAAGACTTGCATGTACGGCATTTAAAGTGCACGAATTCCACTCGTTCACTCTAACATCCGCACCACACGAAAACTTCCTGTCCTGCCACATAAAAGCTCACGGTCCTTGGACATGGAAGCTAAGAAATTATTTTGATCCTTGCAATTTCAATGCGGAAGATCAACCGAAAATTTTATTGGAAGGACCATTCGGTGGCGGCAATCAAGACTGGTATAAATTCGAAGTGGCTGTTATGGTCGGAGGTGGCATAGGTGTGACACCGTATGCGTCAATATTGAACGATCTGGTATTTGGAACCTCGACGAATCGATATTCTGGAGTAGCTTGCAAAAAGGTACTTGAAATTGAATTGTTTCCTTGCTAAACATAAATTATGTATTTTTATAGGTGTACTTTTTGTGGATTTGTCCATCACACAAACATTTTGAATGGTTCATTGATGTTTTAAGAGATGTAGAGAAAAAAGATGTCACCAACGTATTAGAAATTCACATATTTATAACTCAATTTTTCCACAAATTTGATTTAAGAACAACAATGTTGGTAAGTGACTGAGTCACTAACATTAAATATAGACTCTAGTAATATTTTAATGCATGTACATCATTTTAGTATATTTGTGAGAATCATTTCCAACGTCTGGCAAAAACATCAATATTTACTGGTCTGAAAGCTGTAAATCATTTTGGTAGGCCAGACATGACATCCTTCTTGAAATTTGTGCAAAAACGCCATAGTTACGTAAGTAGAACGTATACTATTTGAACTGCAATACGAGAGTGAAATAAAATTAATTTATAATTATAACATTATATTCATGTTTTATAGGTAAGCAAGATAGGAGTATTCAGCTGTGGACCAAGACCCCTAACAAAGAGTGTGATGTCAGCCTGTGATGAAGTTAATAAAGGAAGAAAGCTTCCATATTTTATTCATCATTTCGAAAACTTTGGCTAAATTTATTTTATTAACTGTAGATTAACTGCATGTATATATTTACTGTACAGTATTTTGTTCCGTCCGAATAGCGAAAATGTACTTATATTTTTATATATAAATTTATTATTTTATTATACGAATAAATGTGTTTGTACATTATTTATTTTCATCATCCTATTCATCATTTAACAATTATTTAAATAAATAACTTCATTAACATTTTAAATATACATTCAAGTTATATCTTTGTGGTTAAAAATAAAATAATAAATACATTAAATATAATATAAGAAAAATATTCTTTCTTTGTTATTAAAATTTATAGTATTATTGGTATAATGTTCCTAAATTTTTGAAAAATAAAATAATATGTGCTATTTTTGACAGTTTACTCAATAGATTAGTTGATTACAAATGTAAATTCCTAAAAAGAAAATGTTTTTTAGTTTTATAAAATTTGGTATGACCCCATTTCAGAAAGTACTTAATCTAATGGTGTAGTTAAATTTGATTCTTCAATTCAAAAAATTACATTGCAGGTTTGTTAAAATCAAACAAAAAATACTAATTTTATGAAGGTATCTCGTATTCAAACTGGCCACACCGTATATTTGTCGTATATTTTACATTTTGGTGGGAACACATTTTAAGTGTTCAAATTAATAACATTTATTATATTATATATTTAAAATATACAAAAAGTATGCGCTTAACAAGACATACTTTTTTACAAATCCACCAGTACAATTAACTTTCAAACTTTCCCTTCTCTGTTTAAAATATATGTGACTTGGCAACGTTGTTTTTCAATTCATTGTACTTGATTTGTACAAAATATAAACAGCCGGTTGTGCAGATCTCCTAGACACTTATAAATAGTGTTTGTTTCTTTCATATTAAACAATAATTATAGTTACGTCCTGATGCAATGGCATCTGCATTAGAACAATTTGTTAATAATGTGAGACACCTGTCGACTCATGGTAAGCAATTTTTATTATAATGTTTAAAAATGTTAAGGTTATGTTTTTAGGAAACTTTCGGGAACTTTGCGACTATTTGAATAAATCTAGCGAGGTTTTGGTGAAGAACAACCAACTTTTAGATAATGTATTAGAAACGTTAAATATTCAACAACATTCTCTCGGTGTATTAGCGGTTCTGTGTGCAAAATTTAGTGCACCAACAACCAGTACACTAGACAATCGTTATACCCAAGTTCAAGAATTTATTCTTGGATGTAATGGCGAACAAATAAGATTTGCACCTGATACATGTAAGAATTTGCATCATCACTTGTCTTTCAGATATTTATTTGTTTGTAATTTACAGTTGCCGAGCTGTGCCACCATTTTACAAATTATCTTGTGGAATTGAAACAACCAATTAGGGGAATAGTTTTACTGCAAAAGGCCATTTCCAAATTACGATTGTATGATTCTCAGCTAACTTCCATTCATGCTGATTTATGCCAGTTATGTTTATTGGCTAAAGTCTTTAAGCCAGCAATAGAAGTTTTAGACATAGATATTACTGGAATATGTCAAGAGGTAAATATAAATAAGGCATTTAAAACAAAACACTAAATGTAAATTTTAGATTGCACACAATCCAAATGGGCCCCAGTTTGATGCCAAATATTTTCTGTTGTACTACTATTATGGAGGGATGATCTACCTGGCTGTGAGAAATTTAGACAGGGCTTTATATTTCTTTGAAGTAGCAATAACAACTCCAGCTCATGCAATATCTCATATTATGCTTGAGGCTTATAAGAAATATATACTTGTTTCACTTTTGCTACATGGCAAGGTAACAGTTCAAGTCACATATCCTTGTTACTAAAACAGGCAAACATTTGCATCAAGAAATTATTGACAACTTTCTATATTTCAGGTACAAACTGTACCAAAATATGCATCAACAGTTGTAACGCGTTTTATGAAACCGTTATCTCAGCCTTACCACGATTTTGCAAACGCTTTTACGTTGAACAATGCAACTGAGCTCAATAATTTACTTACCAAACACACAGAGGTCTGCAAATATTTTGTTAAAATTTTTGCAAATATTGATTTATATTATTGCAGGTATTTGTAAAAGATCATAATATGGGTCTAGTTAAACAAGTGTCATCTGTACTGTACAAAAAGAATATTCAAAGGCTGACAAAAACATTTTTAACACTTAGTTTAAGTGATGTGGCTAGCAGAGTGGGTCTTCCTACTCCAGGTGATGCGGAGCGACACATTTTGAGTATGGTAGGTTACCCCACATTATAAATTCCATTATACAACTAATATTTTCCTGTCACAGATTGAAAACCAACAAATTTATGCCACCATTAATCAAAAAGATGGTATGGTTGTGTTCAGAGATGAGCCTGATAAGTTCAGTGGACCAGAAGTACTGAAAGGTCTAGAAGATCAACTAGCTATTTGCATGGAGTTAGACAAACAAATTTTAGCAATGGATGAAGAGATTCAAGTCAATCCTCAGTATGTAAAGAAATCATCTGGAATTCAAGATGAAGAACAACCTAGCAAAAGTACATACGCAATGTAGTCAGTTTTGGTCACTTTACGAAACTTACGTTTAACGTACATTAATTATTTATAATTTTCAAATGCAAATCTTTTAACAACAAGAGGAAACATTCAATGTTCAAATGTTTTTATTTTTCAGAATTGAAATGTTATTTATTTGTTTATGATGTCTTGAATGGATATTTATGTATAATAATAAACTTATAAAAATGCATAGTTTTATCTATTACCCACCTTAAATTAATGAACTCGTGTTATTAAAATTTTTCTCCAATCCTAATAAAAAAATTTATTTACGTCCGATAAAAATACGACAGACGGCGCTGTTTGATTGTTGACGTTTCTTGTTCGCTTGAGATAGGTTAGAATTAAACAAAACAAACCTGTAGTTTCATGTTTTATCTGTGTTGACTGAAAATAATGGATTCTGAAAAAGTAACAATGTTAAGATATAGAGGTTCAAGACTGTCATCTAAAGTAAAAAAGTTGGATATGTTTCCGAAAATTGAGGAAACGTTCAAAGAGCCCACTAAAATTGGTGGAACTTGTATGTATTATTATTATATATTACTGCATAAAATATTAACAAATGTTTATAGTTTCAGTTGTAAGTTTTTTAATTATAGGATTTTTAATATATTCAGAATTTAGATACTACTTAGACAGCAAATTTACATTTAAATTTTCACCTGATGTTGAATTATCTCAGAAACTAAAAATAAATATTGATATAACAATAGCAATGCCATGTCAGAGTAAGCAATTTTCTTTAAAATTTGACATCAAAAATTTAATATATAATTTTAGATTTAGGAGCAGATATATTAGACTCGACTAACCAAAATACCTACAAGTTTGGTACATTGGAGGAAGAAGATACTTGGTTTGATTTAGCGCCAAATCAAAGGTTACATTTTGAAAATAAGCAACATTTTAATTCCTATTTAAGAGAAGAATATCATGCTGTCAAGGTTAATTTCACTACATCATACATATTTAGATGTTCATTAGCTGTATTTTTGTAGGATTTGTTATGGAAAAATAGTTTCTCATCTCATTTTGGGGAACTGCCTCCTAGAAGTCACTTTCCAGATGTGCCATATGATGCTTGTAGAATCCATGGTACACTTGAACTGAACAAAGTGGCTGGAAACTTTCATATTACTGCAGGCAAAAGTTTAAGCTTACCTAGGGGACATATTCATATAAGTGCATTTATGTCAGACAGAGACTACAATTTTAGTCATAGAATAAACAGGTTTAGTTTTGGTGATCCAAGTCCTGGCATTGTCCACCCTCTTGAAGGAGATGAAGTCATTTCAAAACATGGTATTTGTATACATGATTTTGTTGCATTAATTGTAAAAGCTAACTAATGATATTTTCAGGTATGACATTGTATAATTATTTTATTGAAATTGTACCCACAAGTGTGAAAACGTTTTTGACTACTGTTGATACATTCCAATATAGTGTCAAAGAACTTAGTAGACCTATAGACCATGAGAAAGGTAGTCATGGAATGCCTGGATTATTCTTCAAATATGATGTGTCAGCTTTGAAAGTTACTGTTATGCAAGAGAGGGACAATTTTGGAATGTTTTTAGCACGCTTATGTTCCATAATTGGTGGAGTGTATGTGTGTTCAGGTAAATATTAAAAACCAAATAATTGCAACTAATACATAATTTTAAAATTGTATATGATATTGATATTTGTCAAATTATAAAGAAAATAGAAAATGTTTTGTTTGTGGTAATCTTGCAGTTTAGCTAAATATAAACAATCACTTGTGAGTGCATTATTACTTCTTTTATTTCAACATATATTTAAAAAAATATATATATTTCAATCTCTTTTGATTATCATTTCATTGCTTTAAAGAACAACATATTTGAATAAACTAAGAATGTAGTAATTGTAAGTAAAGTATTTACTTTATATATATTTCATATATTTAAATTTATTTTTAAATCAAACATTAACTTTTTAATAATTTATAATCAAACCAAATTTATAAGCATATGATTATCTTTATTATAGTTTTAATTGAAGTAAAATGTATTATTAACTCTATGATTAGCATCTCTTAATTATTCATTAAAACTAGGATAATAATTAAACTTTCATATATTCATATTTTTCATTTTTTACTACAGCAACAAGTCGTTAAAATTAACAGGGTATGTTTAATTCAGAAATAAATATACTTAAACTGCAATATTACCTAAAAATGTTTAATAATATTTCACAATGTTAACAAAAATTTGAATAAAATAGTCTCTAATTTAGTCTGATCTTATATTTTCAACTATTTTACGAATAAGACAATGAATTTTGTTGTATGAATAAAGTTGATATGATAATGTGTTTTAGGTATTGTAAATAGGATTGTTCAGATAATAATAAACCTAATTTTATGTAATTGGCAAAGTACAAAGAGTGAAAAGAGGAATATCCATAAAGTCGACAAATCCAATGTGATTGACTACCAACCTATGTAAATAATAAAATGGTATTACTACTGTGAGATAAATAAATTTCTATTAATTAATACTAATAGTTTTATTTGATATTCCTTCATGCCTATAACCAGGAGTTTCAGAATAAAGATAATTTAACTTTTTTGAGCTGGTAATTAATGTAATAATAAGGAAATTTAAACTTTTGTTTAATAGCAATTTAATAGTATTTAATCATTTTATAATTATGTCAAATTTTTTGACATAAATAACAGTCAAATACTAATAACAGTTGAATTGTTAAATAAATTTAAATCAATTTATGAAACAACTAAAATAAAAAAAGATAATTTAACTTTTTTTATAATAAAATAGAAAATGTTGTCCAAATGTTTAAGAATTTTTTAATGACAATAAAATAAATAACAGTAAAGTACTAATAACAATTGAATTGTTAAATAACTAAAATAAAAAAGATAATTTAACTTTTATACGAAAATAGAAAATGTTCAAATGTTTAAGAATTTTTTAATGATATTAATTAATTTCTGAGCATCTAATACAATTAAATATAATTAATATTAATATACTCTTGTTAGCTAAAGCTGTTAAATATATTTATGTATTAAATTTGTTAAAGTGGAAATAAATAAAACAAATATTAATTTAATAGGTAATATATTATAAACATAATATCAAATTACAAATTTTATAAATCAATAGTGCTCACCATTAAACAAAGTAAACAATTATGTATAATAAATTAAATAATTCCAACATTAACAATCTCATTTATGTATAAAAATAAGACACAATTCTTTATTTGCTTACATGTAGAAAAGGCACCTAATGTCACTATAGTGCGTCTGCATAGATAAAATTTAAATATGGATGTAAATCCTAGGCAGCAATTAAGCATGTAATCTCCATTAAATAATCAGTCCCTTTATTGTACCAAAATCTCGTAGTCGCCGAAGGACAATTCTTGTCCTCCGAATGGGATGTACAAAACACCGTGACTAGGTTGAACCTTTCCTACGACCAAATATCCATCGTGAACAACCCTTCCAACGTACAGGGGTTCGCCATCCTCGCTTTGGCCAGCGGTTACGGCGTTCGGTGGAATATTGCCACCAGACGCGGCCAACCATTGACCGTTAAAGTCGCAAAGAACTTCGTAATCGTTGACGGCATTTTCGGCACCTCCCCATGGAATGTAGGCGCATCCATGGCTGGACTTGAGTTTGCCGGGAATTAATCCACCATTGAAGTTAGCCCTGATGACGTACAACGGCTCTCCGTCGTCTTCACCGCCGGCGAAGCTGCTGGGCGGAACCTGTCCGCTGCTGGCCGGTACCCAGCATTGCGTGGAGAAACCGCCACGTGGCTGGAATCCCATGGGAGCCGCTGGGCCTGCCTGTTCGATGATCCAGTTACCGGAGGCACCTGATAAGCAATTAACAACGTTAATTCGTTTGTTTTGGTGAGTAAGCACCAATTAACACCTACCCCAACCGGTACAGACGCCGACGTATTCGATGTTAACCTGCTCGGCGTCGGTCCATTCCAAGAATGGTGGAACCTCACCCTCACGTCCAACGGAGATGGTTCCGTTGCCGAATCTGATCCAGAATCCTCTGTACTCGTTCTCGTTCAGGATGCCTGGGGTGGGAGCCTCAGCTACGTCGGGCTTTTGCCTGTTTTTGCGGATGATGGACTTGGAGTTGGCCCAGCCTCCGATGAAGACCTCGTACATTGGGTCAACTTCGGCGGCAGCTGTTGAGAGGGCGATGTGAGCATCGTTTGGTGCTTTGATGCGGAATTGGAAGTAGCCCGAACGGTTCGGGAAGAAGTTGTATTCGAGCTTGTCTTCCGTAGTTAATTCTGAAAATTAATGCACAGAAATTAGAAATGATGTAAGATGTCCAAAATAGAAATGAAGTTTGATTCCATTAAAAAATAAATAATTATCTGATTATGATAATAAATTTAAGGCCATCAGAAAAAAGTTTATTGCGACATGTTTATAGTCAATATATAACGTGAAAGGAACAAACAAAATCTATTTTTACACATAAGAGTATCAATATTTTATGGTCCGACACACGCAAAACATTTAAGTCTAAGTTATATGAACTAACCGACACATTTTTTCGTGTTTGTCAATAATTTTATTTATCGAATGGCTACAGTCAAATAACAATTGTTTCGGCCATTGTCTGGCAAATAAACATTGCATTACATCAGCTAAATATTGAACTACAAAATCAGTAAAGCATTCGTGTAACAGTCCTCCAAACGTGAGAATAACAATAGCAAATTGTCGATTACAGTTTTTTTAGAAAACGCTTTCCAAGCACGCTATCACTGACCCAAAAATAAAATTTGTATCACAAAACATTCGATGGGAACAAATGATATGCGATTTATAAATATCAAAATAATAAATGGTAGCCGATTTAAATATGATACAAATAGATAACATTAAATAGAAGCATGCACAGTTTTATGTAACTTTTTCTTTGGACATGGCATAACGGATGTGGTGCAAAATAAGTCAGTGAACCCACAACGCGGCGTTCTACTGCTATTTTTGAATAGGAATTTTTGTCATGTTATGTATTTAATGATCAATTGGACAAACAAAATTAGACTAATTTTACGGAACGAAATGAAATTATTGGAATATTTTATTACTGAAATTTGAACCCTAGTTTTTATATCTAAATATATGTAATAACTTTGTTTTATCTTTAATTAGCAGTATGTTATGAATACAAAACAAATAACGAAGATACTCCTGTTGGTAATGATAAAACTAATATTTTTTTGAGAATACCATTGAAGATTTATAGTTTTAAGTTAGAGAAAATATCTTACGGACACACAAATGTGTGTTAGACAGAAACTATGTTTATTTATAGATAACCATAGTGGATATTTTTCAAATTGTATTCACATTCCTGCATTTCAATTAAATTCGTGTAATAATAATGATGAGCACACATTTGTTACAGCAAAAACCGCTAATTTACAATAACACAGGTAGCACATCAAAAATTGTTGTTGTTTGTCCGGTAATGATTACTAGTCAGAAGACGTAATAAAAATGTGCATACCATAAACGAGGATTAAATAACAATGACATCACCTCTATACATAGCCGGTTATGGCTTGCCGCTTTGGTCAACTAATTTTAAGGTCAATTCGAAACATGGGCGTGTCAGATTTTCAAATAAACACGCATAATTTTCATTAACATGGGAAAATCTTTTTTTTTTGTCGGTTTCACCTTGATATTCAATTCTGTGACCGTACTGAATTTCACAAAAAATCGGGTGATAACAATATGATCACAAGTCACCAATTTTTTTTTTAATTTTTAATATTATAAACATTTTTTTAAATTAAAACTATTTTTTAGTTAAAAAATTTTTTATGCCAGCAAAATTTGTAAGTTGGTTTAATGTTTCAATAATTAATAGTTATTGATTTCTAATTAATATAGTTCTCATATTGCCGGCGTTCAATAACGGTTATCTTAAATGCTCAAAGAAAATATTAAGAAATGTGTACCGGTTAAGAGGCGCAGAAGATTAATTTGAAGAAATCCCATCAAAACTATTTATTATAAAAAAAATATAATGCAGCATTGGGGTATTACAGTAAAACTTTAATCGACTTACCAATAGCCATTTTGATTGATGAAAAAATCCAAAGAAGTCACAACAAAACACTTCACCAGCAGGAATCTATCTGCAAACTGTGCCGTCGCTCGCCAAGTTTCTATAAATGTAGGGGCCACGTATGCGCCGGTATTCCTACTCCGCTTCCACGCTAGTTTTAAAGCGAGACGGAGCCTGCGAAGAGATTTCGTCATTTCTAAAAGCGATTTCTTTCATCTATGCCATCGTAATGAGTCACGTTAATTAGAAGACAAGGTCGATGTGATAATTTTTAAATTTACTTTATTGATAATTGCCATTACTTGAGTAAATCGTTTTGGTTAATTTATACAGATTTATGAACGTAATTTTTATAAACAATGTGTTTGTAAATAAAGCTTTATCCTCGAAAATTTTGTACATAAAACAAACCTTAAACTATATCAATATAATAATAATAATATTGTTTAACACTGACACATTAATTGAAATAAATTTCAATACGTTGTAATACGTTATCAACAACGAGGGATCCCTTTTGTGCATCAACTATTTCAATTTATTTTATATAAAAATATCCCATACAATTTTAATATTTTAACATGGTAGAAATTTAGTGACAAATTAATTTAAAGAAGAAATCTGATATATTTAAGTGCCAGATAATTTGAGGTTTAATTATTTTTTATATATGCAACAAAATAATTGCATAAGTGTACAATTAATTTATATATAGGTAGATAGACACGATGTAGTAAAGTTTATAGTTTCTAGAAAAAACGTAAATTTGTAAGGTCACTTCTACGTTATTTGTATTTGAGGTTTACACAATAATGTTATTAGCAATTATTATCTCAAATAATACTCAACATGTTCATATTAAGACAAAGTTGTCCATCAAGACCTAGTTTAATTCGCTGGTCCCACCCCAATATTGACCTTCAGCTATTGGGGTTGGAAATATGCCAAGTGGACTACGTTATCGTACTTCACCTCCTCTCAAGTTCGGTCATATGTAGGTAAAACGGTGGCCATAGAAATAGCACGCCTTACTATTTAATGTTAATTAAATGCAATCAAACTATTTTATATTTTAATTAAAATTATCACATTATTTTCTTTCCACTTTGGACACATGTTTCAGATACATTACCATACATAAAATACATGTAACTAGTAAATTATCGTTGGCAAATGCTTCTATTAACATCTCTCATGATATCTCTATCATAAAACTTATTTTACGAATAATTTTCTGTAATGGTACCATACCAAGACAAGAAAGTGTTGAGGTCCATTTTTTCATAACGTTTCTTCCCTAACCTAAGGTTGGAGGACAACGAACATTTTCTTTACCATCTGATCTTTTTCTATTGACTCTAAAGTACACTTCGTCAAAATTCTGAAAATTAATTAATATATTTTTATGTGAATTTTAGTGTTGTTTATATATTCTTTTTTGACATCAATGGTTTGTTTAATGAAATACATCCTTGCTAGATGTATTCATTCAGACGTCGTCTGATTGCTCCACTAGACATATTGATAGTGTAGGACTCAATTAATTAATTTTTTATTTGCCTAGTAAACAAGAAAAGATTTCGTTTAGTGATGGAAGCAATATGTCTGTCTTTTTCATTATTACTGTATTTTCAAATGAGTGTGTTGTTATGTCATATTTGTCAATAAAATTGTAAACCATTTTTCGGGAGCATCTTAAGCTTTTAGCGATATCAGCAATATTTCCTTATTCGGGAGTACAATGTTTCTTTCTTCCAACTGAAAATGCAGTAATATAAATACTACTAATTCTTACTATTATATTTCTTCTTTGAATAACCAACCAAATAAGATGTATGATAAAAAAATAAAAAATGTACAAAAATATTGAAATATGTTTTATGTTCTTACTGAAAAAATTTTAAATTAAATCCTTTTATATCTTACAAAATGTTTAATTTTAAATTTTGTGTTATATCTGTGAACTCCGCTGTGTGTTTATCATAAAATATTCAATTATGGCGGAAAATTTTGTAAATATATTCAAATTCAGATAATATAGTAATGTATGATATACACCAACATCCTGTTGAGGCTTACCTTTTAGATAAAATTAATTAATTAATCTAAGCGGGCCACACTGATTGTACAAATAAAATTAAATTAGTTTTATATAGGTAGGCATTTAAAATATTATTTAAAAATAAAAAATTTTTATATTAATTTGGATTACGGTCTGCTAAATATACATTTATTAATTGATTATGCGTTGCCTCCCACGGTAATCATGATGGCAATATTCAAATTTCATGAGGTATAATAAACCGTCGCTGGTAAAAAGTAAATTAACGTCTTTATTACAGGATAAAATCAATAAAATACAGTAGCAAGAACGATCATCTGACACTGATTTACACCGAAATTGTGGAAACTTTCTCTTATAATTCTTTAGGAGAACCTAAATAACGATAAATTTTTTGGTTTCCATTTATAATATTAAATGATTTGCCTTTAAGTAATATTCCTCTCCTTTTTTACAATGTTAATTATTCTACGATTGTTGAAATGTTTGTATTCTAATAAATTATCGATTAGCCTAATATTAAAAATATTATCGCGTCAACCACCAACCATTTTTCATCCAATCGAAACAACTTTAGTACAGTTAGATGTGTAATTGATTGTTTTAATGATCCGTTTGGGCTTGCCATTCACTCTGGACACTAGTTTCGGTAAAATTATAAATCGAAAAACAAACATGCCGTTGTCTGACGTTCAGCGTACTCTAAATACTTTAAAAGATGTATGAAATAAGTATACAGTGAGGTTGTAAAAAACTCCACCTCCTAATAAGAATAATAATGTTTAGAAATGTTACAAATTAATTTTGGGAAAACTATTTTATTGTCAAGAGGTGCAAGGAGTACAGTATTAATGAATTATCTTAAATTTGTTTTGAACTTAAAGGAAATGAAAAGTCTCACATAAAATGAATGTAACTTTATGGCAAAATTTAGTCAGTTTGACAATTTATTCTAGGTCTATATCTTGTTCTATTCAAAGTTATCAGTAGGGACATTTTAAATTTAGATTTAGTTATGCAAAGAAATACCTAATATTTAAAATAATATGTATGATTCATATGATACAAATATTTTAATTTTCAACAACACAAAACAACATGCCTGAAATAATTTGTAGCCCAAACCAAAACTACATGTGTTCGTTTATTTCATTCGCGCAGGTGACTGTGACGCATACTGAACCGTGTTGTACACATTCTGGTTCTTCTAGAATAATTACTTTTTCATTGTAAATACTAATGACCCTGAGTTTGTTACACCTACGTAATTTGTGTCATAAATAAACCAATATTATCGAAATTCTCTTTTGAAGTGTCGACAAATTTGACTCATCATTAGAACAAAAACAAAATATTTCATTAGTTAACATTTATTTCAATGTAACATAAACAATTTTCCGTTATATTACTATTTTAAAAATTAACATTCAAAAATGTGCCAAAAGAGATCTTTTAATAATTGTTTTACAATATGATTAAAATTTTATTACGTTAAATATTAATACGTCACTAAAATCACGTGTTTTGCATGATTAAGCAGACCGTTAATTATGACGCATACTTATTGATGATGTTCAGATTGTTTCTGCATTGCTTAATTATTTAAAATATATTTATGATTCATTCAAATAATTATATACACTAAATATTTTATATTATATTTAAAAACTTGCGATATATTCCATCTTCCATTATTCATTTTGTACTTAAATCAAAATAATTACTAAATTTTAAATAAAAAGAAGCGAAAAGTGGCTCGTCACAGAAATAACACACTTTTGAAAATTATATATTTCTTAAATAATTTATACACAACATTAAAGAATAGTTTTAATATTTTATATTATATTTATTTTGAATATTGTTCATATTTGTTAATAAGCATTGTAAACTATATTTAAGAAGCGTAATAAGTTTTTAGCGAAATCATCAATATTTAGACATTGATATTTCACGTTAATTATTATTTTCGTTATCTTACATATTTAATTTTTACAAATTATTAAAGTTTCTTGTTTCTTGTGAATTATCACCAAATAATCAGATTCTTGTTAAAAATTGTATTGTAAATATTCAAAATTACTTCACACTTTATTGTTAATTAGATACTAAATTCAATTTAAAAGCAATCTAACAAATTTAAAGTAGTATAATCAAAACGCAAGATTTAACACTTAATATGCATACGTTATTTAAATGGTTATAAACATTTTCATTAGTAATAACTAATTGAAAGAATAAATAATTTCAGCAACGTAAGTTTAAAAACAGTTTTATTATTTATTTTCACTTTAAATATTTGCTCATTTTTAACAATAAAAATTACTTAATTACAATATAATTTCTTATAATTTTCCTTCAAAAATATTCACTAACAGACACTCACGTGTCTGTGGTATTAATTTTAATTGTGAGAAGATCTCATGCACATAATACATTTTAGTTTTTAATTACATATCCTTTTTTCATGTACAACTTGTCATTTACGTACGAACCATAAGAAAAAATATCCTAGATTTAATTTTTAGTTTAATTAATATGTTAACCTTGTTCTCACCTTCAGTATTTTTGTTTAAATAGGTAAAATGATAACAATAAAACTTTTCATTAAACTTTTATTAAACGTAAAAACTAAACTTAATATGTACATATTTATTTACACTTTCCCTGAAAATTTATAATATTTCTTGTAATGATCATACATAATTTTGAATAATTCGGTGGATGCACTTGATAATACTCTCATTAAGAAAGAAATCGCGTGTTGGTCACACAAAGATATCAAGCTATAGACACAGTTATTCAGATGCACCTAGAACATAAAATGTGTGAAATATTATCTATACAATTTATCTCTTGACATACCTTAACATGAACATATAAAGTAATAGTTTCATACTGCATGAGAATGTCCGCAATCAAATACATAGCCATACGAGTCATATCTTTTTTATTGTCTACTAAAACCTTTGTTAATTTTTCCAATAAGTGGGCACAGTCCGCTAATTTTTTAATTGTTTCGTCACTATCATTTTTGTCTGAATTACTCATGGAGCAAAGATTTCCCATTAATAGTCCATAATGTTGAAGATATGCTGGTAATCTGTCCATCATCAATGGTTTGCGGAATTTAATAAGCGACTCCAAAATCATTATCGTCATTTCATATGACTCAAAGAAATTCTCATTTGTGTTGGAACTTAAAATTGACGGTAATAAGAGCAGCATATCGATCATTGGCTGTGTTAAGAGTAACTATAAAATAATACAAAATAAGATGGAATATAGTACTAAACATTCGCAAACTTTACCTGATTACTTTTCACTAATGTGTTACAAAACTCCACAATAGCATGACAAATAGGAATATTGGTTTTCTTTACTTTTAATACCTCTAATTGAGCCTGGAGTAATGACTCTAAAGTTTCTTGCCAAATTCCTATTTTTAACTGATTGAAGTTACAACCAACAATACCTTCCCAACCCTTTAATTGTTTAATTAGCAGATTATCATCAGAAGCGTTCAGACTTCCCAACTAAAATATATATAAAATTTTATTAAATAACCAATCTCTGAATATATAAAACATACAGTAATATTGAGAAAACCATTTGTGACTTCTGAAAATTTTTCGTTTGAAATTAAACTAAATTCCAAAGAAATGAGTTGAGAATATTCATCATATTGTTCCAAGGAAACATCTAATTGCTTTAACCAATTCCAAACCTGAAATAAATTCAAAATAAGGAAATGTCAGTCAGACGTTAATTTTCCTTGAACTTGCCTTCATTATAAAGTCGTCATCTACACAGTCCAATTTACTTTTGTTGTTTAATATTGTTGCGAACAATAATAGAGATCCCTTAATAGCAGATTTAGTAGAATTATCGAAAGCATATTCTGTTATCACCGGCAATTTAGTCAATAATTGCTTATGCTCATCGTTTGTCTCATTTAACGATAATATGTGTTTTAAAACATGTCCACAGGGTTCTAGTCTTTCGGAATCGACACCTTTCTTTAACACAATTTTTAACATTGTGTTGCATATATTTGTTTTTAATTCATTTGTTAAATTTCGAATTTCATTAGGAAGCTTAACTTTCTTTAACTGCAAACATATACATAAATACATTTATATTATTTAATATTGTAATAAAATTACCTTATAGAAACAATTTAGATAAATCATCGCGCTTTTCAAATAGTTTGGGGTTTCCATATTCGTTATCAATGACGAAACACATTCGCTAAATTGTTTCATGTATTTAACAGAATTATCAATCAACAGTTCAAAAACAGTTTCAAATCTATCAAAATTTTCTATAATGTAAATACATACACTTCTAGGGTCAAATAAAGTTAAAATACCAAATTTAACGTGTTGGAGTAAACCTGAAAGTATTATTTGTTGCAATTTACATATACTAATTAATAAACAATATATACCTATTATAATTGTCTCAATATTCTCTTTTAAAAGCTGATATTCAGCAACATCTTTGTGAACAGCAAAAAAATATATCAAATAAAATTTAAGTATGTTTTCTGAACAACTTATTAAAGAAAATTGTTTTAAGGAACTGATAATCATTAAGGTTTTATCTTCATTTATTCTATAGCTTTGTTTGCTATCAGAGTCTTCTACTGAATTATATTCAGTTTTTGCAAGTTCCACTAGTGAAGAATCAGAGCCTTTCAAAAATGAGTTACCATTAACTTTAGAAAATATCTAAAACATAATATTTATTATGCTCAGTTATGATATTAAATGAGGAAACTAGTTACCTTACAGCTTAAGGGTTGAACCTCCTGCTTTTTTTGTTTTAATGACTTATTCATCCTTTTGACAATCACATAATTTATAGATTTTATTAGTAGCAGACTTTCCATTATGCATTCTTTCTGCATTTTATTTAAAGAATCATATTGATTCAATATATTTTCTGAAAGATTAAGCAAACAGTCTGCACTAAATTTGGGCAGTAGAACTTCTATTGCAAATTGATTCAATACAACACCCTTCCAATTGTCATTAACTGAATCTTCTAAATTGTTTGCTATATTCTGAACAATACTATCATTAAGAGATTCTTCAAATATACTATATGCTTTTAACCTTTGTATAAAAAGTTTTTGCTAAAAAAATACAATTAAATTATTGCTAATAAATATAATCATATAGGGATATTACCATTAACTCTTTGCATGGTTTGTCGCCGAAATTGGTAATACGTTCACTTAAATGGCACCACTGTTTTATATTTAAGTATGTGTGTAAATAGGTGATATTACAGGCTGTATAATTAGTATCCTCTGGTTTGTTCATTATAATATTTTCACTGGGAGAATAGTAATTAATAATTATATGTATTTCTGCCCAATAGTAGGAAATATAGAGGAATGCTCTAACAAGAATTTCATTCTGGAAATAGAAAATAAAAATTAATAAACTGCATATTCTCTAGAAAAATTGACTTACATGCTCTCTGTTTAATAATGTCTTCCCAAAATGTTTCAAGGTAGTTTTCATGTCATTTAAACTGGTAACAAACTTATCAACAACATTCTGTGAAGTGGTATGTTCGGCTATTCTGACACTGCTCAATACACTCCCAATAAGTTTACTCAATATTTCCATATACAACACAAAATTTGCATCTGTAATAATTATGAATAATAATTGAAATAAGGATGGTGGTACTTACCTTACCTGGTTCAGTATTATTCTGTAATTCTTCCACAGCAGAATTCAGATGAAATAGTAATGTTTTAAACAGATTTATTATTTGCCAACTTGCTAAAGTTGTAACACATGTTCCAAAATATTCAGTCACATCTATAGGAAATATTTCATCAACTTTAAGGTTGCTAACATTCAACTTGCACACTTCTTTATCTCCTCTAAAGTTGAGTTCCTCCTTTATAAAGTGTGTACCTTCCAGAACTGCTTTGACAGTGGGAATTAGTTTAGAAATAAAATTTGGAATTCTGTGCAATTTTTCATAAATTTCAAACACAGTGATAAAAAATTTCGCATATGTTCTATTATGTTCAGAATTGTCTGCCAATAAAGAATACTCAATGATAGACTGAATATTGGCTTCAACAATTAAGGGGTCAAGTGATATGGCTTTCTGTAAAATTTTATAAATAGTTTCTGTAGGAGGAGATGCATTCATTATCGCTAATATTATTTTTTGAATAAATGCTGTAAATTTAACATCATTTATCACATGATCCACATTAGTTTTGTTTTCATTTAATACTTCCAACATTGCCAAAAATACATTAAATGTATTATTTGGACTTATCTCTGTTAAGTGCAGTTTTGAAACTTTCTTTAACTCATATAAACTTTTGCAGTCAAAACCAATCATCTCACACAATAATATTAATGACTTATAAATAATATCAAAGTCATTGTAGGCAGTAAAAAGTGCATGAAACACCAACTTAAATAAAGTACTAATTTCCTCAGTATCACTATTAGTTACAAGATGTTTAAATAATGCTTTTGGTATCTCAGTCTCTTCTGTTCTGTCAATATTGAAAAATTTGTTAACATAGGCTTCAAAGTTTTTAAAATTCCGGTAAAAAATACACTAAAATTAAATATTATTAAAAAATAAAATGTAATGTAATGTATCATTCATACTTACATGCTGAACAACTTCAGAAACAGCTTGAAATATTTGTGTCTCATTTTGGGATTTATGAGAGAAATGGACCAATCTTGGCAAACATATAGATAAAAAATGTGAATAAAAAGTTCTTTCAGATGTAATTGTCTTTGGAAAAACAAATTTGCTTTTTATAAACTTACAAAATTGATCTGGGCACTTAATTTTTTTTATAATTGCTACAATATAATGACAGTAAGTTTCTAAATTGGATTTAAAATACTGTTCAAATATCTGTATTTCTAATAATAATGTTGCTAATTCCAAAATGTTGGTCTTTTCATCAGACCTTTTTAAAGCCTTCAATATTAACTAGAAATATTTTCATTAGATGATTATGTAAATAATATATTCTTATTTTACCTGTATTATTTCCTCAATATTGTCATAACAAAGATCATTTCGATTAAGATATTTGAAATGCTCTGATTTCAACCAATTTATAACCAAATTTATGGTATCTACTTTATTATTTTTTAAGGCCCATGTTAATAGAATAACTTCTTTGTGTTGCAGAGGTAAATCAGAAGAATTTAAGGCATTATCAGCAATTTTAATCCTCTTTTTAAGTGGTTCTCCCGTGTCGTCCAAAAAATTTAAAAGTTCTACAAAATAGTCATATTAACAAATAGAAATATATTCTTTTTTGTATTATTTTACCAGTGGATAATGACATGTTTTCAATTCACAATTAAAAACCTGAAAATAAAAAATCACACAGTTTTAACATTAAACACGTGTTGAAGATATACAAAATAAACACATTTTAAAATTGTCAATGTTTGGTTATGTGCATGGAAAATAGGTTATATTATGTAGGTATAAAAGAAATCTACTTCATACGAGTACGCAACAACATAGTAATTGGCTCGTAAAAATATCTTTACATTACGGAATATTATAAATTTATGAGAAAAACTTTATTTGTATTTAATTTAATCAATATTAATTTGTAAATATAAAAATTCAATTCGTTAATTTTAAATTTTTAATTTTTCATGTTGGTAGCCCTGAAGAAAAATAGTCACGTGACCCATGAATTCATCGTAGTGTGTTGGTAGACCGACAAGTTCCTTCTTTCCAAAACTGATAATGGCGCCGACGTAAGTTTCCCGATTTTATAAAAATCTTCAATCATCGGGTGTTTTCTTTTAATTAAAATAATTTTTATCATTAAATATTTTAATCTAGTAGTCCGTGAATAAAATTAGGCATCTTATTTTACGTTACAAACTTATACTTCTGCCATAATTACGAGAGTACAACGTGTTTATGTTTGACATAGACGAACCAAATTCTAAAATTGCTGTAACAATAATGTTTCTAATACAATTTTTATTTTTAGGGTCCAGAAAAAAGAGAAGACGGTCAAGGGACTGCCCGCCGTACCGGAATCAGTCCTTAAGCACCGCAAAAGACGTGAGCAGTCCCGTCAAAAGCGTATTCAATCTGACATCAAGAAAAAGGCTGAACAAATCAAGAAACGTAAGGATATTTTCAAACGTGCCGAACAATATGTAAAAGAATACAGATTGAAGGAACGTGATGAAATCAGGCTGTTCCGTCAAGCTAAAACACTGGGTAACTTCTATGTGCCCCCAGAAGCAAAATTGGCCTTTGTTATCCGTATTAAGGGGTGAGTACTGTTTCACTATTGTCATGTTATTTAGGACATAACCATTGTAATTTGGCTTTTCTGCCAAATTACTTTCCATGATGTCCAAGAGAAATTTGCTTTTTGTTCATGTTTTTGTTGTGATTTTAACATTAACATTGTAAAGGAAGCATACAATTGAAATGTTTACAAACATTTTTTTGTTACATTGTAAGTTTATATTTTAACTTACATTGTTTTTCTTTGTAGTATCAACAAAGTAGCCCCTAAAGTACGTAAAGTACTCAAGCTCTTCAGGCTCTTGCAAATTAACAATGGAGTATTTGTAAAACTCAACAAGGCCACCATCAACATGTTGAGAATTTGTGAGCCATACATTACATGGGGTTACCCTAACCTCAAGTCTGTCAGAGAGCTCATCTACAAGAGAGGATTTGCTAAAGTTAATGGACAGCGTATTCCAATCAGTAGCAATGATATCATTGAAAACAGATTGGGAAAATCTGATGTAATCTGTGTTGAAGATGTAATCCACGAAATTTTCACTGTTGGACCTAACTTCAAACAAGTTTCAAACTTCCTCTGGCCCTTCAAGGTAAGTTATTTTTTTCAATTAAAGTAAAAATGTTACAAATTGGATGACAATAAATTTAATTTTGTTTATTCTTATACATTAGACTATAATAAATGTCTTAATCTGCTGCTAGATTGGTAAATATGTTTATTTTCAATTTTAGCTCAACACCCCAACTGGTGGATGGCGCAAGAAGACCAACCACTATGTAGAAGGTGGTGACTTTGGTAACAGGGAAGACAAAATTAACGAACTTCTCAGAAGGATGGTTTAAATCAGTGTATCTTTGATTACATAAAATATAAATAATAAAAAATTGACCTTTCTTTTTATAAAAATGTTTTTCCCTTAATACCTACCAATATTATTGTCCTTTGATATTTGATTAAAATAGCAAAGAACCATAATTCCTATCAAAAAAATATAATTTGAATAATGACAAAAAATAGTTAATTTTTTAAGAAAAATTGTTAATCTTATTGAAGAATATTCTCCGTAAAATTTTTAAAAATCATATATACAGTAGTGACCAAAAAAAGTACACATCTAATTTAGATGCAATCAAGATATTTTATATGTATTTTTTTTAAATAATTACACTATATTCCACTATTATTTCATTTTACCCCTTCATCAAAATAATTTTTAAGTAAAATAAATGTTGGAGCAATAGCACACATTTTTATTTTTATGATATGTTTAGAGTTTAAACTTTTACTTGGGGCACGACGAAAGTATCGTTCACCATCTCATCCTATTCTATTAAACTTTTGATTCTCCACAAAGTATGCTTCACTAAAATACTGTAAGATAATATATTTTTGTCTTAATTTAAAACTTATGTCAATATTCTTTTTTGATATGGTTTCAGTACTGAAATACATCCTTGAAATTGAAAATTAAATTGATTTTATAAAGAAAATAGTTATTGTAGGAATAAAACTAAATATATTTTTTGATAATAAATATTTTTTATTCTTATTCTTATTATTTTTTGTACAAAATATCCATTGTGCTATATACAAAAACTATTTATAAAATATTCTACATTTATACATTTAAACTTTCTACATTTGTGCAAATTCTTCCTACAGAGATTTAAACATGGAATTTTTCATACAATACCGATCTATAAATGCAAATAATTTAAAATATCCTGTAAAATGTATGCACAAGGATCTTCTGTATGTTCATCAAAGTAAGTCACATCTTTTATTTGTTCTCTAACTTCCTTGAGCTGAGATAAATGCTCTGGCCAAACACATTCTTCAAAATATCCGGGACAATCAGGTGGATCATACACTCTTTGACTTCTTCGTTTCAAGCATTCTTCTTTTGTTAGTAAACAGTAATATTTCAAACTAAACTTATCTAACAATGGTTTAAAATTGAAGATTGAGAAACCTTCTATTATGACAATCTCTGTGTTTGTTTCCTTTAATTTATTGTAAGTCATCTTGTACAAATCTGAATCCAGTGTTATATTCAAATTGGATTTCACCCCCTGAGCTTTTACTACTGTTTTCCCTTTAAGTAAATTTTCAACATCCAAATTCATTCTATCCATATCCAGGCTACTAAGAATATCAAAATTTATGTGGTTCAAGCTTTCTATCCAGGTGTGTCTAGGATCATCAACATCAAGGAAGTAATCGTCCTGCGAAACTATCGTACTAAAGGGCAATATTTTGTTCAGTTTATTTGATATTGTTGTCTTCCCTCCACATGTTACTCCGCATATACCTATGACCAAAACGTTTTGAGACATGGTTTCAAATTGAGATATCTGGAAATTTTTCTTTTAATTAACTTAATGCAATACTCAGGGGAAAGGACATTTAAAGGTGATTAGTTACATTCGGTAACCTCTTGCCCCGAAGGATAACATAGGTTATCCTTCTTTCAACATTTTTGCGCAGACATATTTTTCAGATCGAGTAGTACCAATAGACACCAAAAAGGTACGGCATTATAAACTAAGTCTATCAGCATCCATATCTACATTTTATCATTGTAAGGCTAAGACAATGAAGTTTTTGTTTCTGTTTATTAATCAATATAAAGGGAATTGACGGGATATTTTATCCTGGTTGTTTCCTATTCTGTGTTCTGTATTATGAAATTTAAAATTCTTTATTATAAAATAAAATATAACTTGAAATTTTGTCATAATTACGTGTTTTATAACTTGTTTTGTCATATTTTTAATCAGTTTTCCGAATAAATCCATATCGTATCAGTGAATATGACACTGATTGGCAACACTGTATGTCATAAACATCTAGTTCTCTTTGTTTATGGTTATCCGTCAAATATTCTGTCAGTGAAAGTGGCTGTTGTAAAAATGTTTATTATAGTTTTTTAATCCGAGAAACACGATGGACATTCTACATTGAGATATATCATTATAAATAAGTCAAAATGAGTGTGTTTTGTGATTTCCAACAAGTGTGGCTACAACGGTTTCCGGAAAGTCCTCTTCCAGGAGCATGGGAGGAAGATGTCAGGGCGAACCTGGCGAAACATAAACAAAAAGTTAACTTATTGCGTGAGGAGCTTGAAAAAGAGGAATTTTACGTTGAATATTTGGAAAGATTGTTGAATGATGTTGAGCTGCATAAGAAAAAAGTTGCAAAGGAAGTGATAGATGACTCCACTGATGTCACCTCTGATAACTTATCTAAGGTAAATATTTTTCCTGTAATATATAATTTGTCAATTAGGTGTGTAGTTTATACAAATTTTACAAACTTAAATTAAGATATAAATGAATTATTTGAACCTATTTGTACATATTAACATATTTTTAGATATTATTCCAAAATATTTTTACATTTTTATTAGTTGTATTAAACTAATGTGTAATAGTTCAAACTCTTATTTGATTACTTTTGATATTATCAAGTTGGGTAATATGTTTTAGTATTTATAAAGCAACCAATGTACAATTTTCTATTCAACTTTCCATAAAGGTTTCACCACTGTTGGATGTTGTACTAAGAAATATCTTCATAGAATTATCAATAGAAAATTGTCTGATAGACGTTAAAAGATATTAAATAGAAAGTGTTTGTACATTCATAGTCTAGATAACTGGTGATTATATGGATTTCAGTCCTTTACATATATAAGTAGAAATGTCACAGTTTAAATTCAAATAAATGAGTATAAACCTAACTATTAGTCACACTTGAAAATATTATCTCAACTTTATATGTAATGTTAATTTGGAATGTGTATCTTTCGACTAATTGGATATCTCTTGATATATGATATTATTAATATGTCCAATACACACGTAAATATTGGAAGGTCTACTCCATCAAGAAGAAAATTATATGAAATATTGATGATTATATTATTATTATTAAGTAACATATTTCTTTACAATATTTTATATTGTTTAAATAATCAGTTTGCTAGTAATCAACACTATTTAGATACTACACTTTACATCCAACAGGTTGTATAAATGTAAATATATTTTTTCGAAACTGTCATAGCTATGCTAATATAAAAATTATTTGCGGTTGTCTGATATGTTTAGTCTGGTTTATACGTCATATTGCACATCCTATGCACACTATTTGCAATGGTTCAACAATTTTTTATATAGTTTTGTACCTTGCAAAAAGTTTCCACCTAATTTTTCAAATACTTCGATAAATTGTTTAAATTAATTTAGAAAATCCTACTTTTTCCAAAAGAAAAATCCAATTATATTCATTATTCATTAGATTAGGGGCTTACATTAATGCATAATTGAAATATATAAAAATCTATTTATGATATATTAGAATTATATAGTCGTAGGCAGAGAAATATCAAAAAATTTAAATTTAAACATTTTATTTCATAAAATGATTTAATTAAAAATTTGTCCAGTAAGTATATAAATTATATATTTCAATATTGTAAAGTTTTTTTTTTTGCTTTTTTTGTCACAGATCTTGAAACAAACGGAGACATTAGTTTAAACGCACATATTAGTTTGATTTGGTTGAACAAAGAAATAGATAGCACATTCAAATATATTCACATTTTGTGGCAGTATTTAACAATATTCTTAATAGAATGACTTTATTCTTTAATTCATTAACATGAAAAATCAATGTATGAATATTGCTAAAAATTTAAGGTGAAAAATGGTTATAATGTTATTCACAAATATGAATCAACACACTCATTTCAAAAATTGTATAATTATTATTATAATAACAAAAATCAACTTCTTTTATAGACAGACAAATTAGAAGAATCAATAAACGAAATCCTTTCTTGTCTAAAAGACGAATAACAAATGAATTAATTGAGTCATACATTATCAGTGTGTATAGTAAAGCAATGAAACGTTAAGTGAATGAACAAAACTAGCAAATATGTATTCCAGTATAGAAACTCTTAGTATAAAAAAGAATATTTGAACAAGATTAAAGTTTTGCACAAAAATATATTATCCTCCACAATTTTCTTGGTTTGGAATAGTACCATTACAGGAAAGTATTGATTTATTGAGATACCATCATAGATGTAATGACCCGAAACATGCGCCAAAGTTGTTCAAAATTGAATAAAAAAAAATGATGTTTCCCGATTGACCAGCCTAATATCTGGAGCTAAATCCTAAAACTTGTTGAACGACATGAAGTCTCGATTAAAACAATTATGGTTATTAATTGAAAAGTCATCGAATTTAATTTGAAACGATCCGAAATCTTTTTAAATCTATCTCACCGTTTGCGGTTTGCGGTTATAACAAACAAAATATTAACAATTTTCCTTAAGTTATGTTCAAATTATTTAATAAATATATATTTCTGAATCCAACCACAGATTTAATTTAAATAGAAATTATTTTGATTTTAGTACAAAATAAATAATTGTATCAAGAATATAGTGTAATTATTTTAAATAATCCAAAAAATATCATGATTGTTTATAGGTGCACATTTCCAATGACTATTTCATTGTCTCCGACTGTGTGTACGGGTCTCTAGTAGTCAATTCAGAAGTATATGCCCAATACTTCAGTTGAAATTTTAAATTTTAAAAATTTAATTTATTTGATTTGAAAAAGTGACAAATTAACGTTTAAAAGTGTTCTCTTTACTCGTATTTGTTATTTGATTTTGTAACTTTCTCACCAGACCGAAGTGACAGCAACGCCTCCAACCACTCCGGCAAACAAGGAGGACACCGAGGTGTTCTCCGCAAACATGTGCGTGAACGAGATTTCCAGTCAGCTCAATTCGTCGTATGTCGAAAAGGCAGATGCAGCTGCACCGGAACCCGACCCCGAACCATTCGTGACCGTCATAGAGGTCAACGACGTAAAGCAACCGGCAGCTTCACCTGCCAAGCTACCACCCAAGTAAGTGTATTAAATAATAAAATTTCCGACAATTTATTAATTTTTATTGTCATTTAGGTTACCAGCCAGACCTGAATCATTAAAAAATCTGACTAAAGAAAAGACAAGATCCAGTAACAGCGACTCGATCTCATCATCTTCAGAGCTATTGAACATTGACGAACCGTATTACGATATGGTTGCTCCGGAAGATGAAGAAACTGTTATTAGGAGTGAGATTTAATTGTAGTCGGGATTTAATCATTACTATAATTTATACTTTTAGGTAATCATTCCAGCATCGAAAACGTGTTCAGTACCTCCAGTACTCTGCCCTTGGGTTCCAAACGAGAATCGACTCAAACATTGCAGGAGCCTCAATCGCCTGGAACTTCAAATTATGTTAATATCGAATATTTTATACAGTAAGTAACTCAGTAAAAGAAATACATAGCTTGTATTTTAATTTCGCTCAAATAATAGGTCTACAAAGAAAAATGGCAACAGTCACAGTAGCAGTGAGGATGAGCATGATGAGCCAACTGAATTTAGACATAATAATGCTGACAACATATCTTATGCAAGTTCTGGATCATTGGAGTCCATGACTCCATCAACCAAGAGGAAGTTTAGTACTGTAAGTAAATATCATATTTAATAATTTAATTTTTTAATATTTCTGTACAATTTATGTTGATTTTTATTTCCAGGAATTAGATATCAAAGAGGCTGAAAAATTATCAATGTACAAGTCCATTATTCATAACATTATCGACAGTGAAACCAACTACGTCGAATGGTTGAATGTTTTATTAACAGTAAGTATAGGTATTTTTGAAGTATTATGAACTGAAATGTTTTTTATAAGAATAATCAAATTAAATGTTTTATTTTCAGTACATGAAAGCAATAAAGGCAACTCTTACCACATCCCAACCTATTGCAACTCAAAAGGAGCTGGAAACGATTTTTTATAAGATTCCAGAACTGTATGAGTTGCATAAAAATTTCTTAGACGCTCTTGTTAAACACAGTAAGAAGTGGGACACCCGCATTGGCGTCGTGTTCAAAAATATGGTAATATTAAATAGTTGACATTACATATTAATTACTAATAACTCTCATTTTGTATAGGCTGCGCACTTAGATTTGTACGGAGCTTTTCTTAGCAACTACGGCCAAGCATTGGACACTGTTACCAAATGTAGTGAAGCAAACAGTCAGTTTTCCGGAATAAGCAAAAATATCACATGCAAACAATTATCTGAACAACCTATTACACTTGAAAATCTTTTACACAGGCCAGTGGCCAGAATGCAAACGAACGGTTTGGTTTTACATGATCTAATTAAATGCATTCCTAAAACACATCCTGATTACAACAGCCTCAATGAGGCGTTGGTGAATACCCAAGCATTTCTGGATCAATTTAATATGATTCAAACGAAAATGATGTTTAAGGTATTAAATATTTGATGGGTTTTAAATTGTGTTTACGTGTATTGTTTTTTCAGACAAGCGACAGAGCACAAAGAAGATTGGTAAAAAATTCATTTATAGTCGAGTTCGCTGATAACTCAAGGAAATTGAGACATTTGTTTTTATTTAATGACGTAATTGCTTGTGCAAAATATAAGGTATGTTAACCTATTACTCAATATAATAAGGTGCTTTAATAATCTGTTTTAGTCTGCATCCGGCCAAAAATATACTTTTGAATTAAAATGGTTTATTCCCGTAGAGGACATAATGATTTTAGATGAGACGACTGCCAATTCATATGAAACTGCCGCATCTCAAATAGTTACTTTAAAGTCTCAGGCATCAAATGTTAGAGATCAGTTACGGAACGAGGAGAAACAGGCAGAAGAAAAGGTAAGGCAATAAAATAATATATTACAAAACTAATTAAAAATTAATTTTTAGAAATCGAGAATATCTCGTGGACACGACAAGTACCGCAAAAGACTGCTTGAATTAGAAAGCCAGTTGGTGTTGGTGTCGCCCAATCTGGTGTTCCGCATCAGAAACAAACAGAATAATAAACCGTACATGTTCTTCCTGTCTTCGGATTTCGAAAGGACGCAGTGGATCGAAGCAATACAAACACTGCAACGTACTGGGCAACCACCCACACACGATAAGCATTTCACCATGTTCGAATTGCAGACGTGGATCACCGCATGCCGGACGTATCTGAAGACAAACATGGGCTCATACCTGCTGCGGAATGCGCAGGACGAAAGTCTTTTGGTTGGCGATTTAAATCTTCACATCTATGATCTGAGAGGAGTCGAATTCCCTTCCGGTAAATTTTTGGAGATATATTACTGGTCATAATTATAAGTTTTTAAAATGTAGTAGATTGAATGTCAATATATACAAGATGCTTCTAAAATAGGTGATATATTCAGGTATCCTTCATTATTAGACGTGCTTTTCATGCTCCCAAATTTTGACCACCTCTATCTAATGTAGAGAATATAAAAAAAATTATTTTATTTGATAGATTATTTATTGTACGTCCATTTGCTTTACAGATTTGTATGTGTGTGCTGAAGTCGATTTTTATGGACACTTCTTCCAAAAGGCCCGCACTAAAACCGTGTTCAAATCGACATCACCAATCTGGAACGAAAACTTCATCATTGACCTGGAAGGCTGCGAAAATTTACGGATATTAATTTACAGAGACGGCGAAAATGCGACTCTGTTTGGTAAACACACGCAAAAGTTAAGCAGGAGCTGGTTAAGCGAGAAGGAACTCAAAGACAAATCGCTGTTTATAAACGGATGTTATTTGAGAATTGGTTTGAAATTTAGTCCGTGCGAAGTCAGTCTCCGGAGAGTACCGGCTGGTAAAGTTGGTTCTTTGTTTGGTGAGAAGATTCAAGTGGTTTGCAGGTATGTCAGCGTGTGCATATCATTAATCCAGTTTTACAAATTAATATTTATAGGAGACAGAAACGAGATATTCCGTTTATCATTACCGCCTGTATTAGGGAAGTTGAGCGACGAGGTATGTCAGAAATTGGAATCTACCGAGTTTCCGGATCTGCGACCGATATATCAAAATTGAAGAAATCATTTGAAACAAGTAAGTCTTGGTTTTCAATAAGTAATTTCTACAATTTGTTAATAATTCCAATTGCAGATTCGTATGAGGCAGAACAATTGCTTAAGGAGGTAGACATCCATTCAGTTACAGGCATTTTAAAATTGTACCTTCGAGAATTGCCAGAAGCACTTTTCACAGACCAATTGTATCCACAACTTCTTGAAGCATTCAACCAAAGCAATGGAAACTTAAAGAGAAGAACTGATTTACTCAAAGCATGTTTCAAACAACTACCACCTCAAAATCATGCTACAATCAATTACATTTTAGATCATCTTATCAAGTAAGTTTATATTTTGGATTTGTTAATGGGCAAATAATTAATTCATAATTTTTTACAGGATTCATCAACATGAAAGCGAGAACAAAATGTCATTGCATAATTTGGCGACAGTATTCGGTCCCACGTTATTAAGGCCGGCGATGAAACAAGACTTAAAACAAAAAGATTTACTGGCGGCTGGGACAGTAGATGTAATGGCCCAGGCAGGTATTCTATATTGCTATTTGCAAGATCTGAACAGTCCAACCAAAATTTGTAGCTGAGGCACAAAAACAAGTACACCAAATTTTATTATTTTATATTTGTACTATGTATGGCTGTAACTATGTTCTGTACAAACACAAAATGTATATACCTAATTTATGAAATACTATGTAATGAGGGGGCATTTTATACTATTGAAAACTATTTGAATAATTAATTACTTAAATGTTGGTTACTTTTTTATGGTTTTATATTGTTTATATTTTATTAGTGTCGCGAACAAATATAAATTTATCTTAAGTTTAACACGTTTATTAATAACTCTCAATCAGTCTGATCAAATTGATATTTTTTAGCTTATTTGAAACTAATCTTCAGACCAACATGAAAAGTAACTGATGCTCAATGCTTAAATAAGACTTAATTAACAACGAAAATGGGAAACCCTGTAAAATGTGTGTAGCTTATTGCATTCACTGGTTTAACTGAATGATGCAGTAATGTAATATCAGAAAAATGTAAAAATGGTATTCATATTGTTCATTTTGTTGAGATCTTCGTGTTTTCTAACAATGGATATGACAGTGTTTAAAATACACAACACAAAAAATGAATCTAAAATATTATTGTTGAGGTCTTGATAAATATTTATTAGCATAATAGTTTGAACTGTATGATATTCAAAACAATATTAATTATTCATTGTTACAAATAATTAACATTAGATACTATACCTGTAAGAGACCAAAAATTCTAAATTAATATAATGAATATTTTTAGTCTGTGCCTTTTAAAGTTCAAAGAAGACTGACCTTTTGATGTGACTATACCGTGACTGTTCTTTCATTATATTTATAAAAAAAAGTATTTGTATCTAATGTTGTTAAGCCAAATAAAAATCAGGATTTTATCCCTCTAGTCACTTTTGAAGTAAAATTTCAATGCTGCAGTAGTTAAACTACACATTGTGATATGAATTAATAAAATGCCCTCACATTTAACATTATGACTTAAGGCATTAGTACCTACTTTAGTATGAAAACATGTAAACATTAATATTTAGTTTACTAAAGCATATGTATTTAAAATAGTAACATACAAATGAAAGAAATATGTGCTTATTTTTCCAAAATAGTATTACATTAGTATTTGTATAAGATTGCCGCTAAAAAGAACCAGACACTTATTTTACCATTGTTGTTTAGCAAATTGAGTATGTGATTCAAAATTTAATTAAATCTCAAACATATTTATACTACTTTAATCTTTAAAATGTTCATTATTATTAAGTGGAACACACTGCATGATGGATTAGGCATCAAAGTATGTAGTTGTTATAATTTGCCAAAAATTAAAGCATGGAGTCTCATTCTTGGGAATTATATATTGGATGGTGGCTGTATATTTAAAGTGATTGGTCAATTTTTGGTTTAAGATTTGTCTTTTGTAGAGAAGGCGTGCATGTATTTATGATTTAGCATTAAGGATAATGTGACCTTAGTAAATTTATATTTTATATACATTTGTAACTAGTTGCAATAAAGGATATTTGTCATATAAACCATATCTGATATTTTTATTTCTAAAAATAATTGGTAAGTATTTACGAAGGAACGATTACGTTACAACTTTAAGCAACATATGCATATTTAATAAAACACTATTTGAAAATTGTATTTATTAACTACAATACTACACCTTATAGTTATAATCAAATTATGGCACTTCTATAAATTAAGAAGTTCTAGATAGAGGATATAAAAATAACATAGAAAAACAATCTACTTATAATCATGTTCTAATTGTCAATAAAAACTATTATCTGACAAAACATAGGTAACAACTTATATTATTTTTACGGTAATTTGCAATTAGCACCTTATATTTAATCACATTAACAAAATGTCTTTGGTTGGTTTCATTTTTTCACATAACTTTTATATCATTAAGTATACAACAATAAATTCTGACATTTATAATAAATTCTTTAGACGACAAATAAAACATGGGTGTAGTTTAAACAATTGAAAAAGGATACCCTAAATCTTGATTCTATAGCCAAAAGCAATTTTCAATGAATTTAAAATATTATATATGAAAGTATCAAAAATATTTCTTTAGTAAAACAAATTCTTTCTAATGATTATATTATTTCAAATTGTATATGCAAACATAAAAATATTGTATAATGTTTTTGTTGAATGTTGGATATTTTAAAAGGCATCAGACAAAAGTAAAATTATTGATATGTGTAAACTTAGATTAATTTTTTCTCTATTATCCAGTGCATCCTTATTGTAACAAATTAAATAAACTCAAACCCATCGCAGATAATTTGAAAAATGTTTTAATATTGGGAAAAATAACTACATACGTAAATTTATTCCCTATAGATTTACATGTTTCGGTATTATAAGTTCTTATAATCATCAATATATACATATGTACAAATTTAAATTTAAACAATTATGCTAGTCCCCAGGATGTTCAGGACAAGATCTATTTATTTCAAACCATTGATCTATACACCTGTAACAAAATAAAACAATAAAATCAGATGAGGTAGGTATAATATTTGGTAGTTGATATTTAAAACTGTTGCTTCCTACTTACGTTTTGTGGTATATGCATAGGCAAGGTAGGCGAGCAATAATATCACCTTGACTTAGTTCTTCTAAACAAATTACACATTCTCCCTTATCATCAGTCAAAACGTCTTCTGCAATAAAAATACATACTATTAAATTGAACTTTATCAAAAACTAAATAATACAGATAATAGTTCAACAGTTCACTAGTGGAAAGTGGAAATTACATTATTTAATAACATCATAATTACTTGATTTTGCTACAATGTGTAAGCGAAAATATAACAAAGTCATTCAAAAATTTGTGGGCATATAGAAATATGAAAAAGAAATTATTTAATTTATTAAGGCTTCCATATGACTTTATTAGTCTGTTATATTTGCCTTAAATTTATAATGTTAAAAAATAAAAAATAACCAATTACATTTTAAAAAATTCTAAAAATAACTTAAAAAACTAAAAACCTAACCTCTTAAATTTTTATTATTTAAATTTATAAAAAAAAATTATTTGAAATTTTTAAAATGAAAACAATTTTAAAAAAAGTAAACTTGTTAATTTAAGATTAAAAAATTTGAAATATTAAGCTTTTAAAAATAAAAATAACCATTTCAATTAAAAATAATAATAAAATTATTAAACAATTAAAATTAAGAGTAAAATTGTTATTCTAAAATGATTAAGCCTAAAAAATTTAAAATAAACGATTAAATTAAAAATAAATAATAATAAAATAAATAATATTATATAATTTTTCTCTCTTAGATTAGATTCCCAGATTTAATTAATTTCTGTTAAAAATATATAAAAAAATGTCACGATTCACATGACGATAACGTCATTTTTGATTATGTGTATATGAAAATAGCTCGACATAATACTAACATTAGTCATGCACTCTCATAATTTACTATACAATAATAAATAATACAGAATCGATTGTTTTTTATAAAAAATGTATTTCTAATTTTGTGTAACATCGAATAATTTTACTGCAGAGATGCATATTATCACATTTAATAGCAAAACTCAATTTTTCATAATATAATCTATTATTCGAGTCTAACAAATGAGATTGGAAAACTGATGAATAGAATTCGAATAATATTTCAAATAGCTTTAAATAAACTAACAAATCAACTTTTTCCACCACAAACGTTAAATAAACTGTAAATAAGAAAACACGTGTTGAATTATTTTATAAACATACGTACCGTTGTAGGAAAGCCGTGGTTTGGTTAGGCACATTACTAGGTGACATTCAATATCATCAGGAATTACAAATTTGCTGCAGACTGGGCATTTTATACCTATAAAAAACAGTTTTATTAAAATATATTCGAAAATTAAATTGCTATCCATCATTACAAATTTTAAATGACTTAGCTAATACTTAAAAATCATTAACTATTCAATATCAATTACAAGCTGACATTTCTAAAACTTATAATTTTAAAATATCAGATGTAGTAATATTTTATGAAATAAATCGATGCAAAATGTAGTTTCAAAAGTTCATATACAAAATCAAATTTATTGTTTAAATGATTATGTATAAATATTTTTATGTCAAACAACAAACGGTGCTTATTTTATGATAATGATGTGACTTTTGAATAAACATGTATTCTCACGTATTAACAATAAATAATAATTAATAACTAATTAAGTGGAGATAAATATATATTTTTAATGTGTTTTTAATTTCTTATTACATAGATATATGTGCTTTAAATACGAACACAACAAAAGACATTTTATGCATTCAGAGACGAGACATTTTTTGAAAACAAACAACATATTATTTCATTGGTTACAAGTCTTAATCCATGGAACACACAAAGTAGGATCATAAAATTTTGTGCAAATTGGATTTTTTGTACACGCAAGTTAACGATAAATTACCATAAACAACGTGATGAAATCGATTATTGGTATCGGCCTCCTCATCTGGAACACACGAACCTACTACAACCCCCATATCATAGTACTAAATTCTAATGCTGTATTAAAACGATTTTCGTTCCTAGTACTATTTATTTCCAATTTGAAATTTTTTTATGGTTAATTGTACGAGCAGAGTCCAGGACATAATCGTTTTTGGACTTGATGATTATATTGTACTGGAGTGTCACGTACATCAAAGTGAACTATTTTCTTTCTGCATGCGCCGATGAATTGACAAATTCATTTGCCTATAGCAACAATAACTGTTTATCGGGAGTCGTTGACAACAAACTTCGGAAGTAATTCTATCGATCTTTATTTCAACCTTGACATCGACAGGGACCTTGCTAACCTTTACCTCAACTTTATGATTGCATTCAAATATGATTGTTTTGTTACATTTTTATTTTCACCTTCAACAAAATCAGATTTTATTTATCCGTAACATTTATTAGACATTGCCAGCATGATTTGATGTAACGGCGGATCATACTAATCGATTGACTTTTCTCAATATCAATACCCTGATCGAACAGCAGCAATGTAACTTACCTGTTGGATTGTGACCAATTTCCATCCTGCATCACTTACTTGCTGCGTGTACTGACATAAACAACTAAAAGAAGAAGTTATTTTCGGAAACCAACTATAAATATCTTTTGAAAATATAATGTTATAATTTTTTGTGTAGTAATAAATAAAACACAAACCAGAATGGTTTTTGTTTTAATAAAAAGTAATCCGTGTATTTCTCCCATTCTCAGGAAAACTCGTGACATATACAAGACACAGGGTCAAATTCAGTTAAGATTCATACCACATGGGCTATAAAAAAAGGATGGCGCCGCGCCGGTTAGCGACAAAACTTGAGAAAAATCCATATTTGTTTCTCTGTTTGTGAGAAACTATACCGACCAATTTTATGTATATTTCGAATGTATTGTCACAAAAAATTAATTAGCAAATTCAAAGGACCAACTAATTAAAGACTAGTTTCTGATTCAAATTTCCTATTCTGGTTTAGTAAAGTTTCATAACAATGGTTCAAATATTAAAATTTAATAACTTTGAATTATTAATAAGGTTTTAAATTAATTATCATAAAATTAGCTTTGTATACATATTAGGTATACATAAAGTATGTTTTAATCACATAATTTAATCGATTTCTGTGCCGTAAAAGTTATTATATGCGTCTTTTCTATCCCTAGAAATCGATACAGATTAAAATAGATAAAGATTACCTTTTAATCTGTTATCATCTAAATGTGAGTAATTCTTTAAACTAATAAATACAAGATTAAATGCGTAGAAGAAAATGTAATACATATGAACAATTTGCCTATTTATTCGATATAAGTATATTGTGAATATTGTACAAAGATTATTTGTAGAATATTCTTTTTTTCCTACTTTTTCAATTTTATAATTTAAAATTATTTGCTTCTTTCCTATTTTTAATATTGAATGTAAATATAAAAATTAAATTTTAATAATATATATCAATATATTATTATTATCTAAGTCTCTTTTTTGCTAAATATAAATATATTTTTTTAATTAAGATTTTAAATTTTATTACAGATTATAGTTTATAAATCTTCAAATCAAATTTCTAATTTAAAATTACTTCCCGACTCAGAGTTGAATGTAAAAATAAAATACTAAGATTAGTTTGTAACCTGTTATTATCTAAAAGTCTCTTTCTTTGTACAGGTTTGCTAAATGCTTTTAATTTTTTTGTTCAATATAATTTATTTGTAGTTTACATAATTTTAAAATTATTTGCATCTTTCCTATTCAATGTAAAAATGAAAATAAAGATTAATGTTATTACTTGAAAGTCTCCTTCTTTGTAAAGGTAAATGTTTTTCTCTAATTAATATAATTTATATGTATTTTAGATAATTTTAACAATTGTAAAGGTCTTTAGTTAGAATATATACTAAAAATGAACTTTCCAGCATTAAAATTGGTGACTGTCAAAATTTTTCTGGAAAAAACAAATAAAAAATAATTATACGTAGTTTAGATATTTTTTTCATTTCAAGTAGATATTTTTATTTTTCAGAAATTACCTTCCACCTTTTACAGTTCTTGGATAATGTAAAAAATAATAAGTTTTTCGATAATTATTTAAATTCAAGAGCAAAGTAATTAAAGATTATAATTGGCGTGTTATTATGATAATTCATTTTAGATAAATATCTACAAATTTATATTTTTTGTTCTATACTAAAATATATATTTTTTGTTACAGTTTATCAAATGTTTTTAATTTTTTGCTTAACTCAATATGATATCTAAGGACTTTTGAAAGTCTCAACAATTTTTTAAAATAAAATTTTAAGATTATCAATGTTTTCCAGTTTTTTTGTTTATTTACATATTTTTTTCTCTTGCTTATTTTCTTGAATATAATTTATATGTAGTAGTAAAAAATTTCAAGTAGATATTATTTTTCAGGAATTATTTTCCACTTTTTATTAAATATTTCCAAAAGTCTTAAATTTTAACAATAGTAGCGTTTAACTCATTTACAAATATATTATCTACAGGTTTCAAAAAGTTTTTAAAATACAATACAATTTTCTCCAAGTCGTAAAATACGATGATTCAAAGTTTTTGTTGTTAAAACAATAGAAAAATTAAAATATCGATGTAAATTTTGACAATGTATTCTTTATTGAAAATTAATTGTAAAAATTTCCATAGAATTACTTTAAAAGTTATCTAAAGCAAGTTAACAACTATTTCTGGAGTGCTTGTAAGTTGCAAAGGAGTTGATAAATTGATTTAAATAATTTTTAGATTTAAAGAGTTACATTATAAAATTTCAAGTTCAAGAAAATTGAAGATCACAGTAATTATAAAAGTGATTATTACATTTAATTTACATCTATACTATATTCTATTTTCTGTTACTGTTTATCAATTACTTTTTATTCTTTGTTTTACTCAATATGATATCCAAGTACTTTTGAAAATCTCAATAATTTTTTAAATTAAAATTATCAATATATTTCTGAGTTTTCTTTCTAATATTTAAATCATTCTTTGTTTTGTTCAATATAATTTATGTGTAGTTCAGATGTTATTTTTTTATTTTTCATGAATTATTTTTCACGTGTCATTAAATATTTCTTACAGTCTTAACTGAAGACTTTTATAAATTTATTATTTACAGGGTACAAAAAATATTTCGTTTTTAAACTAAAAGCCAATTTTCTTCTCAATAGTAAAATATAAAGAACCAATGTTTTTATGATTGTTAAACAGCGGAAAAACATACAATTTCGCTGTAAATTTTAACTTCTTTTCTCTTTACAATATAGTCTTTGTTGAAAGCTGATTGTAAAAAGTTCCAAAGAATTACTTTAAAAGTTGTCTGAAGTGCTTAAGAGTTGCAAGAAAGTTGTTAAGTTCGTCCTAACCTCAAACAGTTCAAAAACTTTAGGCGTACATTCTTAAAACACAAATTGCGTATAAATATTGTGTGCAAACAAGACAGCCGTTCCCACGATAAGATAGTAATCGCAACAAAACGAATCGTTGAAACGCAAAGACGGGCGCGTCAATATTCGCAATAACTCACCATTCAAAGACCATATATGCGACGGCAAGGAATGGGCGGCGTAGACGCGCCCCAGGGCAATATTAGCTGCATTTGATGCGATCACGGTGCCGGGTTCTTCGGTTGAACTGCTGTCCGTTTCGGGGCTGGCACCTGTGGAAACGTCAAAACTGGCCCCGGCGGCCGGTATGGCAATCGTTTCGTGACTAGTGTGCAGATCCGGCACGCTGGATAATGAACGGGCCCTCTGTCTGTCGCTGGACATGTCCATGCCCAAAGATCGCATAAAGCGAAAACCGGGGGCCGTCACGACTTCGGAGCTACTGCTGCTGGAGAAGGCCCGCGTTCTTGGGCTCTGCGTGCCGTTCGCTGTACTCGGTTTCGCACCCATGACTTAGCACTTATAACTCATACTCTGGGTATTTTAAAACAATTAAATAACATATTTGTTTAATAAGTCTGGCTGGTCATAAATTATCTAAGTAAATTACGGCGAATTTGACAGAACACATTTCGAAAGCTTACAAGTTTTAAACGGACACTGTGAACGGGTTACTAAACTAATTCAAACAGTACGCACACCGTAACACTGGAAACATATAAAGACTGTGCATTATATGTTAGCACATTGATAAAGGCCGATATTATTTTAGACTTACAAAGGCCATGTTATTTTTGACTTTTCGAAGTCTCTCCAATAGATGTCGGGCCGAGATGTCAGGAACTCTAGAACCTATATCGTATCTTATCTCATAACAACAACAAATGTAAATATAATCTTATTGTTGTTTGTACTCTATTTACGGAAACTTACTGAAAACTTGGATGCAGATTTAAAAGTGATTGTATATCAATTAGTTGCATAGAAATAATATAATATGTGCTAATTGTATGATAGGCACCCCACATTACATTCATCTCAATATTTATTTTTACATTAACGGTAATAAATTAATAATACAAAATATTTATAAATATAAATATATTAAAAATCTTTTCAATATTGTTGAATAGGCAGATTATCTATAATTAACAATAATAAATATATTTATGAAAATATAAACTAATTTATTTATAAATTTTATGAATAAAAAAGAAGAGTCACGAAAAGTTTAGTATATTATTTAAACCAGTTAACATTCAAATAGGGCAATACGCAGTTTTTTATGAATTCAGCTCATTAAATGGAAATACATTAGGAAGCGGGACACTCTCTTAAAATTTTATTCTTTTATATCCAATTTCAACAACTTTAATCATGTTGAAACTCTCTGTAAAATCCGATCTAAATCCAATTGAAAACTTATAGAATGTCAATATATTAAAAATGATTAAAACATAAAAAGCATTAAATTTATGAATGAATTGTAGTTTTAAAATTGAATTTAGTTTCAAACGATCCTTGGATATCCCACTGATACAATTTAAGTAAAAATTATTTTGATTTAGATACAAAATGAATATTTGTAAAAGAATATATTATTGTATGTGTAATTATTTTAAGTAAAAAATATATTGATTGATTGCAATTAATAATAAGAGGTACGCTGGCCATCATTGTTTATATATAATTTTTATAAATAATTAAAAAAAACACATTTTAATTATATTAATAGATAGATGTAAACCAGAGAGAAGAGACCTGTAAACTAATATTTCGCTGGGCCAATTTCTGATATTTTTTGAACACGTAGGCAACAGTGCAAATATCAATAAAGAGCCCCCTTTAAAATGTCACTCTGATATTCTCTGCTTATTAATTTCTATTTCCTGTTTTATGAAATAATCAGCGTATAAAAATTTACATTGTTTCTATATGTTAATAACAAATAAAAAATGTCGAATTCGGAGGTGGTTAAACGTAACGTAAAATCCCAAAAAAAGTCCACAGATGAATCTCCAGCTCCGTAATTTAATTTTAAATTTATATTGGTACATAGATTTAATATAAACATCGTTTTAGGAAATACGGCCCTTTACCCAAAGTAAACGGACATAGAATTTGGAGTAGGAGTGTTTTAATATTAGGTATTCTTTTGTATGTTTGGTATACTTCGAAAGATACCAATTATAAAATACTAGCCAAACAAGCTGAGGTTTATGAACAGAGACATCAAACTGTGGACTGTGATACTAGCTATCTTAATGAGATTAAAAACTTTAAGGGATGTTATCCTAAGAAATGTGGTAGATATGTATCTGACAATATTGTCAGGCCAAACGAAGCAGAAACCCTGCTACATTTAGCACAAAAAGGTAAATATTATTACATATAGGTTATATTAATATTATTTGAATATATTATTAAAATGTTCTTATTAAATAATTGACAGTGGAATTTTTTAAATATTTTTAATTTAATGTAAAGGTTGAAGCTTTTGTGACCATTGTTTTAATTTAATGTTATTCAAAATATATAACAAAAAATACTGTTTAATGGACACTACTTGGATTCCATAAACAATAAACACAACCATGGATACATCTTTTGTTTCTCTTACTATTTGTGTTTGTTCTCAGACTATGCAACAAATATTTCTCAAATAAAATGATGTATGTATAACTGGGTGTACTGTGTGTATAACTATAGGTTGTGATTTGAATTGTTACTAATATTAATATTAATTATTATTTCTATAAAACGTAATTGCTGTTTAGAGTTTTAATGGTTGGATAAAAGTATTACATATACTACTTAATAGTTCTGTATTTGTAATAATAATATTTAAGTATTTGGTTTAACATGTTCATTTTTCATAATTTTATATTTTTAGTTATGATTCTTGGTGGATCAAATGGTGGAGCAACAATTTTAGACTTACATTCCGGTGCATTGTCGCACGGCGACAAATTTATAAACGTATATTCCTTCGAAAAATCCAAGCAAATTCTTACTTCCGAAGATTTAGCAGTATATAAAACGGTGAGAAGTAACATTCAAAATGCAGTCGCAAATTACTTTGGCCTACAACCAGATAGTTTGTATCTGACACACCCAACTTTTTTCTCACGGTTAAATAACAAGGATGCGAAAACAGTTCATGACGAATACTGGCATGAACATGTTGATAAGGTTGGTAATATAAAAATGTACTTGATAAATATACCTATAATAAATTGTTTTCAGGAAACATATGAATCTTTTCATTACACTACGTTGGTGTATTTAAATGACTACAACGTCGATTTCAAAGGTGGTAGATTTATTTTTGTTGATCCTGACAAGAAACAGAACGTCACTGTTGAACCAAGGAGAGGAAGAGTGTCTATGTTTACATCTGGAGCTGAAAATCCACACTTCGTTGAAAGAGTCACCGTCGGTACTAGGTTTGCCATAACTGTTTCATTTACTTGTGATAAATCCAAGGCAATAAATGATCCAGTCTTACAAAATAAGTAGTTAATTTATTTGATGTATGTGCATTGAAAATAAAAGAGTGTCTGTTATTTAATAGTTTTAATTATGTTTGCACCATGCAGTTTATTTAAGTATTTAATTTATAATAAGAAAAATACTCGGAATATTTCTCTTGAAGTACAGATTACTAGTCAGTATTGTTTATTTATTTAAACATCCATTCATCTTCACTATATAAGACAGAATAACGCATTTTTAACTGATTATTTTCGCTATCTTCCGTACAAATTACAACGATGTAATCTTTCAATTTCATATGTTGTATTTAGTATATCAAAAAATGAGAAGTAACATTCAAAAATTGTGAATTTTGGCTTACAATGAGACACAATATATTTTGACACACTCAACTTTTTCCCACGATTAAATGACAAGGATGCGAAAACAGTTCATGATGAATACTGGTCTGAACATGTTGGTAAGATTGATGATATAAAACAGTACTTGATAAATATACTAACAATTGTTTTCAAGAAACATGAGTACTACCATTACGTGTTATTGCATTTAAATGATTACAACATCGAATTCAAAGGTGGTAGATTTATTTTTTGTTTTGACAAGAAACAGAACGTCATCATTGAACCAAGTAGAAGAAGTGTGTCTACGTTTACGTCTAGAGCAGAAAATCTTCACTTCATTGAAAGGATCACCGTCGGTACTAGGTTTGTCATAACTGTTCCATTTACTGTGACAAATACAACTCAATAAATGATCCAGTATTAAAAAATAAATGGTTAATTTATTTGATATATGTAATATGTATGGAAAATTAATTAATTAATATTTAAGAGTTTTAATTATGTTTGCAGTATAATCAAGCATCTAATTTTATAATAAGAAAAATACTTGAAATATTTCTCTTGAAGAACAGATTAGTGTTATTTATATTGGTTATTTATTTAATCATCAATTCATAAATGTCAAAGTAAAGTATTCTTGTCTGATTATTTTCGGTACGATGTAATTTTTACTAACAATTTATATTTGACGCTGTAATCATTTTCTCACGGTTAAATAATAAGGAAGCGAAAACAGTTCATGAGGAATATTGACTTGAAGATGTTGATAAAGTTGATAATATAAAAAAATACCAAACAGAAATAGAATGTCACAGTTGAAAAAAGAAAAGAAAGAGTATGTGTGTTAACATCGGCAGCAGAAAAGTCGCACTTCGTTGAAAGAGCCATTGTCGGGACCAACTTTACCACAAGTGTTTAATTTACAAAATAAATAGTCAATATTTTTGATGTATCTAATGAGTTTGAAAATAAAATGGAATTACTTAATAGTCAATCAAGTAATCAGGTGGCTGAATTTAAAATTATATTATTATAAAATATTTGAAATATTTCTTTTAGAAAATAGTTCAGTGTGTTATTATTAGTAGTATTTATTTACCCACCTGTTAATACTCAGAAATTAAATGAGTAAAGTATTCAACAGATTATTTTCGAAAATATTCCTTTAATTTGTAATATTTTATAAATCATCATATCAGTTCAAATTACAACAATGTAAACTTTGTGAGCAATTTCATGTTTTGTTTATTAAAAGAAATTAATTGCTTGAGATGAACTTTAATTTTAACAATCATCGAAAAATAATGAAATTGAGAAATTGAAAGTCATCAGGCGATAAATAAAAATCAACAAACGACCATGAGATTTTCATGCTGAACAAAAATTACTTAAAAAAAATTAAAAGTCATAACACAACACATATTCCCAGAATAAATTATAAATTACAAGAAACAAATTTACAATCTGTAAATACATCTGAACGGATTGACCGGTCATATGGGAACATGTGAGTCAAAGTCATTCGGAATAAGAAAATGATAAAGGGAATTCTCAGTTTGTACTTTGCACAATAACAAAAACATAATATACCAAAAATGTTTACGAACGATAACGTATAATTAATTTAACTAATCAACTTTGTTTGGTCGAAGGATCTAAAATTATCGACAAGAGACGAATGGAGATTAATCGGGATAATACAAATAAACCTACACTGGGCATTCAATTTTGTTATTAGATAAGTCATTTTTATTGGCATCTAACGTAATTTTTCATTGACACAAATAACCAATCTAATTTTCAGTAGAAAATATTAATTTTTCGAACAATTTTACAAAATTTAAATTTAAAAATATATCTTATTGAAATTAATAATATATATTTTATGTCACTCTTTTATATGGTGCTGCGATAAATGCGTCTTATCTTATATATAACATTGGGGATAAACGTGATTAATACATGATTTAAATTTAAATGGGTTCTGAAATTAAAGAAATAACTAACTAAAATAATATATCATATTCAGACATTAAACAACTTAATCACAAATTTTGAAATATTAAACAAATCAGTGATAAAATTTTACCTGCATAAAAAATGGCGGAGGCGCAATTAAACAACCGAATCAGATTATAAAAATTAAAAAAATCATATTCAACCACAAATCTGAACTTAATTTATTAAAAAAAACAATTGTTTTATAAGAAATATAATATTTAAAAAAGTCTTAATTAAGAAATTAAAAATTATTTTATTTACCAAGTAGATTTGAATAATAGATGGGTCGTCCTCAAATATTATTAGATTACTAGTTCAAGATATGTACGACCTTTATAAGTTATTGAAAATTTGGTTCAAATTATTTATTTTGGTAATTATCAATTAATTAAAAGATTTACTGTTATTCTGGTGGTATAGGTTATTTATTACGTGAATTTCATGATGCAAATGCATCTCTGAGGTCACTCGCATAAGATATATGCACATATATTTTATGTTTTTAATATTTAAATTAGTTAGATCAAAGTTCTATTTGTTATTTTTCGTATTATTTCAAAAAACTATTTTGTACTGACGTCTAACGCAAGATTAACATTACGTTTACGTGAATATTAATCAAATTAAGGCCTTTTTTCAATTTTATAAGCAATCATATAGTAAAATAGTTTAAAGTTGCATGTTCATTTCTTTCCCTTGAATTTTCTCTGATAATCATGCGCTTTTATCAATTTTCGGCATTTGATTTTGTAAATAGTCCTGTTAACCTTCACTTATTCGTCTTGAGATTGACGTGATAGAAATAAATTTATAAAATTGTTAGAATCACGTACGCTTGATGCTTACCAGTTTATAAACAAATAAAATTACATAAAAATATAAATTTGCGTATTTCAATAAAAGGTTTAAAACTTTTTAATGCTTAAATTTTCAATAACAAATTATATAATTTAACTGTAAATTGGCATATTGTTACATGATTGTGGTATTAGTTACTCAACACCACTTTGTATTTGTTTGTATTAAAAATCAAAAAACTTAAATGTCATTTAATTATTCCTTAATTATTTTTATCGGAAACCTTGAAATTACGAAAATTATAATTATTATAATATATTAATTTAATTATATCGTACGCACACACATAGAAATCAAATGCGCAGAAAGGAAAAATAAGCATCGGTGAATTTTAAATACAAAGATATTTTATTTCATTTGTTATCAATACTTACAATTCATAGACGACAAATAATTTACATAATTTGTTACAGCTGTATAAGCTAATCAGTAAAATTGATACTGATACATTTACGGAATATATTTACAACAAATATTTGAATTACTTAATTAATTAATTTAGACATCTTAAACGTAATTATAATTGTTGAAAGAACTAATTTATTTGTTTTTACATAATTTAGATGCGCCAATCAATGTTTATGAATGTTAATAATGATTTTAATCGTACACAATCGTATTTTAAAATTTAATGGTGGGGTCAGTATCTTTGATGTCGACTTTTGCTCACTTACATTTTATGAGTTTTTATCAAAACAAACAGTGGTTACAAATTGTTAATTATCACAGAATAATTTCTCACAAATGAGCAAAATAAGTCATTGTTAAATTGGTGTTTGTATGCAATATGAAAATCGTAAAAATCTTAATTAATACTAAACTGCTAATTATACAAAAAAATTATTACTTTATAATTTGAAATAATTTATTTAAAAAATGCATTTATCATTTTTTAAAAATGATAAATTATTAAACGCAACCTTGGTTTCAAACATTCATATTAAAATATACAATTGTTAAACATGTATTCTACTAATGTTGTTAAGGGAAATTAGACAATAATTGTAATTAATTATTAATGTTAAGCGTTTTAATGTGTCAGATGAATTTCTGTTTTTAACACTGAAATTCAAAAACCACAACATTTAACTTTTAATGGATTTTTATACTGTAAGTGCTGGCAATACCACAACCAGACAACGGGAGATGTATTCATCAAGTTAACTGTGAAAAATCTAGTGCCATACAGTGACTGTGTAGTTATTTTTCTACATTAGGTGAAGAAATGAAATTTTCACATTCATTTTCAATCATAACTACGTATTTTATATAATTCAAAATACTGTCAGGCATAGTCAAGTTAATTTTCAACTTTTCTTTCATTAAATACTGAAGACAACATTGCCAATAAGTACAGTGAATGATTTGAATAATCTACAGTCGAAACATCATAATGGATTTTATTTTAGTGATTTTTTTACATTGCCATAATTGACATTTCAGTAAGGGGTGAAATATTGAATATATAATATTTAAATAAGTTTCACGTAGTGTATTCTAATTCAAGTAAATGTTTATCATATAAAAATGTTACACTTTTTCGAAATTAAATTTTTCGATAAATAATAATTTTTCTCTTACATTTGTAAATTTTTGAGTTGTGATTTTTAAATGTTAAATGTTTCTTGTATGTATATGAAAATATAACGTATAATTAATATGTTTAATAAATATTTACTAAAAGTCAATGGTGGTAGTTTTTTTTTTTTCTAAAAATACTTTTTAGTGATTAAGATTCTTTTTATAAAGTTATAATTTTGAAATTTTAAAACATTCAATCGCAATCTTAAATATAATCAAAAAATAATTTAAAAAAACACTCTGTATTTCATTCCCTTTTACTAAAATTTACTTTCGAAAATATTTTATTTATTCTTTGGTAAAAAATTATAAATAATTTTAAACTAATTGTTGTCATTAAAAAGGCTGACCATTAAACAAATTTTAAAATGTCTACGCTTGTAGGTTGTAATAATATTAAACGCATTAAAAACTTATAGAAAATCTGGGTATGATCCAAAAACAAAAAACCTTTAAATTATCAGATATTTTTGTCAAATAAAAAAATAAACGAATAATGAATCAATGGTTTGTTCAGTTCCATCGACTAAATTTTCTTTGTTATTTTATAATTATTAGTAAATTCATATATTAGTTAAATTTACATTTATTCTAGACAATGTGATTTTAATAGTGATAATTTAGATTACTATTTGGATAATATGATCAAATTGGTTACTTAAAATCCAAGTGAAGTGGCAAGTGAGCCAGGATTTTTCCTCACACAAACTATTTTTTTGAATAATAAGTACTTACAATTATCATGTTTTGCAGTGGCTATAATTATAACTGTATAACAATAATTTACGCAATAAATAAAAACAAAACAAGACTATTCGTGTCAATTTTATTAATTTAGTTATTTGAATACAAATATTGGAATCTATTTCCTGAAACACCACATTTTTTTATTTCTCTAATAAAAAAGTGGTTTGTTCTTATTTTTTATTCAGGACACCCAATTTGCATTTGTGAATAATATAAATTGGGGAATTTTTTGTGCGTGGCTCGCATCGTATTTAGGGGGGAAAAGCACCGGCGGCACGTCAAGGTAGGTCGCGTTGGACAATTGCACGCGGCCCAAGGTCACGGCGTTCCGTTCGATCCGTTCCGCTGAAGACGACGGCGACGCCTGAAGAAGTCCCGAGGAGACTCCGCATCTATCGACCAGCCGCGACGATTTGTGCCGCACACAGCGGACACGAGTTTAGCACGCCGGTGTTTCATTGGCCAGGTCCCGTGGTCTGACATAGGGCCACATCCCGCAACAGATAAATGGCAAGCGCAAATCCATGCTTGCCAGTCCGCGGTTAACAGCCGTTTTGGAGTTATTTATTTGTTGTTAACAATTTGGTGTTGTGTTAACATTACTTATTATTTTTTGTGTGGTACACCGCATATTACATTAGGAATATTTTTACCATCGAAATTGTAAGTGAATCGATTTTTCTTTGCGCACTTTTCCCGGAAATCCAAGTTTCATTATTTTCTTTCATAAATATATCAACAAAAAATTCATTCAATTTATTAATTCACATTAATTCAAAATAAAAAAAAAACAATTAGTGATAAATAATAGTGTTAAGTGACAAATCACTTTGTTAATTACAATTCATAAGATGTAACGTGCTGCTTTCTTTTTAATCAATTATTTTTAATAACTCATTTCAAATTGTGTCTTGATGATTTCCAACGGTTCCGATTGGCCGCTGTATCAGGTGACCGACTGTTTGTTTTGATCACGTGACTCATGTACTTGACATTCATTGCTTCTATGGGTAACACGTCATATTGATCGGCATCCTATTGATTTTTCGATTGTTGTTTACGTAACAATAACAAAAACATATTCACGTTGTTAAAATTTTTAGAGTGAAAACTGTTTCTCCGGTGCGAAATAGTTCAATTCCAGTTATCTTAATCATCTTTGTTTATTGTACCGTTTTTAATGTGAAACACTATCTATTCGGTGGATATTTGTTTATTTATAATTCTCGGAAAACTGGTGTGTGTAATTTTGTAATGTTTGGATTCGCAAATTTTCATCGCATGATTTTCCAGTGTGACAACTTTTGTGGTATATCCACCTAACGTTTTACGTATTTAAAATTAAAATTTATTTATGGAAGGTTCCCAATATTGCAAAAAAAAAAAACGAAGGTTAACATGAATTACAGATTTAGTGGAAAGTTAGTAAAATCATTTTAAATATACATAGTTGTATATATTGATCAACTTTTTTGAATTGATTAAAATTTTTATTTAATTAGATATAGTTCAATATAATTAATTGTTTGCTTCTGTATTCGAGTTTTAATTTTTAAGTACCATAAAAACGAATATTTTTAAAGAAAAATGTTAATATGTAATATTTAAATTTAAAAATAATATACAAGATTAATTTTAGTCAACAATAAAAAGTAATTATTTTTATTTTTACAGTTTAATTAACAATGATTGGATTTTAGTAGAAAAAGAATAAATAATAATAAAAATAAAGAAATAAAATTTAATATCAAATGATTTTAAGAGAATTTTGTGTTCTACTTCCTAGTTTTTTATAATTTTCAAAGAATTAACAAATTATCTGACTGATTATATTATTCTAAGAAAAATTTGAATTTCAATAATTTCCTTCCTAATTTTATTATAATTTTTAAGAAATTAAATAAAATAAAAATAATGAAATACAATATAATATTAAAATGATTTTAAGAAAATTTTGTACTCTCAATAATTGTACTTTGTAATTTTCTAATCATTTTTGAAGAATGCACAAATTATCTGTGAGAAAAATTTTTACAGCGTAGAAAGAATATAATATATTAATTAAATAAAATATATTAAGATGATTTTAAGAAGATTTTGACAATTAAAAATAAAATCATAAATTATCTCTGTGAAAATTTTTACAATTTAAGAACTTAACAATTATTTAATTTTAGAAAAAAGAAAATCAACAACCATTAAATAATTTTAGGAAAATTTTCAATTTCAATAATTTTACTTCCTAGTTTTCTCATGACTTAAAAAATTCATAAATTATCTGTGTGAAAATTAAATTATTAAAAAAAAACTATAAATTTTACAAATATATTATTTGTTATTGATAAAAAGTTTCCCAGTTTTCTTATAACATTTAATGAATTTACAAATTATTTATGTGGTTTTAAAAGCAAATAATAGTTTACATCATTGTTAAACAATTTACTAACAATTTATAAAATTTCTAAACATTAATTCAGTAAACTATTTGCTCATTTTATTCAAAAATCAGTATATGTAATTTTTATTAGGCCCTTTCAAAAATTTACCAAACTAAATGCATTAAAAATATAAATCTCCAACGAAAAATTTAATTATAATGATATGTAAAATGTAAAATGTAAAATAATCAAGAATACAATTTTAAGCTGAAAATTTTCTATTATCGTATAGTATCAGGAAAATTAGATCCAATTCAAAATGTATCTATAATTAGAAAGAGAAAAATTTTTAAGTGCGATCGTATTTTTTTAATCTTAAGGATTAGAATTATCATTGGAAAATTTATTCCATTTTTTAATCAATTTAATTTGATGTCTGCTTCATATCTAATCATATACTTACTTCATGACATTTCATTGCGTAAAGTGGAAAAATATTAAAAAACTTAATTATTGTAGGCGTATAAGTGGACCTAAGTAGTAAACTGTAGAGACCCATATTTGTTAAACAAATAATTAACTATTTAATTTAATTTTATTTGATGATAATATTTGCTATCCATATGTAATATTTATTATCTGTTTGTGACCTAACAAACCGGCAATGGTAAACAGAGTAACCCTATCGACATTATATAACATAAAATGACCTCTGAAAGTTGCATGATATAGTGACCGCTAATGTCATTGCTCACGAAATAATCTTTATCAAATTTCATATTTACGTTACAAGTAGGTAATTGTTCTTAACATTTATTTATAATTTGCCGTAATTATAAATAAGTTTGCTTCTAATTATATGGAATTTCAAATACACTTAAACAAGTGTCAAAGTGTGTTGAGTATATGGGCTTAAAAATAATCTAATTACATTAAAAATAATTCGCACTTAGCCTCCGGCGATGTCCATTGTTGTTCCATTATAGTATTGTTAAATTTTATTCATGGTAATAACTTTTTTAACTCACGTTCACATGCTCTTGATGCGTGATCCCGAATATCCGACGTTAAATACCACCTTCCTCAAATAATTAGACCGAAATTGATTTCAGATCCATCTAACACAACAACAAAATGCCTGCTAGGGTACCTGACACTCAAGGTGGTCACATCAACCAATTCACCGACGATGTGGTGATCACCGGTATTTCCGGTCGTCTGCCCGAAAGTAACAACATCGAAGAGTTCAAGCAACAACTTTTCGATGGTGTCGATTTGGTCACGGACGATGAAAGGAGATGGCCATCCGGACTCTACGGTTTGCCGACTCGTACCGGAAAGATCAAGGACATCGCCCATTTCGACGCCACCTTCTTCGGCGTTCACGCCAAACAGGCGCACGTTATGGACCCGCAACTGAGAATGTTACTTGAATTGACTCACGAGGCTATCGTAGACGCAGGTGTCAATCCGAACGAAATTAAGGGATCAAGGACTGGTGTTTTCATTGGAGTATCTGACAGTGAATCTTCGGAGTTTTGGACCCAAGACCCCGAACAAGTAAATGGATACGGTCTGACTGGATGTTGCAGGGCCATGTTCCCCAACAGAATTTCATACACATTTGACTTTAACGGACCCAGTTATGCCATCGATACAGCTTGCTCTAGCAGTTTGTTCGCATTCCAACAGGCAGTTACCGCAATAAAAACCGGACAATGTGACGCCGCAATTGTAGGAGGTGTAAATCTCTTGTTGAAACCCACATCCTCCCTTCAGTTCCATCGCTTGAGTATGTTAAGTCCTCAAGGTATGTGCAAGGCCTTCGATGCATCCGGAAACGGTTACGTCAGATCTGAAGCTGCCGTTGTTGTATATTTGCAAAAAGCCTCTGCAGCAAGACGTGTTTATGCCACTGTTTTGGGAGCAAAAACCAACACTGACGGAAACAAGGAACAGGGTATCACTTTCCCCGCTGGTGGTATGCAAAATAAACTGATCAGGGAAGTCTATGCCGAAAGCGGTGTTGACCCTAAAGATGTGGCTTACGTTGAAGCTCACGGTACTGGTACCAAAGTAGGCGATCCTCAAGAAGTAAACTCCATCGCCGACTTCTTCTGCAAGAACCGCAAGGACCCATTGCTGATTGGTTCCGTTAAAAGTAACATGGGCCATTCAGAACCCGCTTCAGGCTTGTGCTCTCTCGCTAAAATTGTAATCGCCATGGAAGCCGGCAAGATTCCCGGAAATTTGCACTTCAAATCTCCCAACAAGGATATTCCTGCTCTCAACGACGGACGTCTTAAGGTGGTAGCAAAGAATGAAGAATGGAACGGAGGAATTGTGGGTGTTAACTCCTTCGGATTCGGAGGTGCCAATGCTCACATTATATTAAAATCAAACCCCAAACCCAAGACATCCTGGACCGCAGAAACATTGCCCAGAATTGTCGGTGTATCTGGTCGTACAACTGAGGCCGTAAACAATTTCTTGAACAAAGTTGAGGAGAACAAAAATGATGAAGAATTTTTGGCTTTGGTAGATGCTGTTCACAGCAAAAACATCAACGGACACTTTTACCGTGGACATGTTGTCTTAAAGGACCAACCAGTAAGAGAAGTAAGTGAAACTGCCGCCGAAAGACCAATCTGGTATGTATTCTCTGGAATGGGATCTCAATGGCCTGGAATGGCCAAGGACCTCATGAAAGTCGAGCAATTCAGAAACTCTATCAGGAAAAGCTCTGAAGCCCTTAAACCACATGGCATTAATTTAGAGGAAATTATTGTAAATGGAACAGAAGCTACATTTGAAAATGTCCTTAACTCATTCATCTCTATTGCCGCAGTACAAGTCGCCCTTACAGACGTTTTGAAGTCTGTAGGTATTGAACCTAATGGTATTGTAGGTCACTCCGTCGGAGAAATTGGATGTGCCTACGCTGATGGTACCTTGACTGCCGAACAAGCCGTTCTGGCCGCTTATTCTAGAGGTAGGGCTATTTTGGAAAGTAACCTTGCACCAGGTGCTATGGCTGCCATTGGTTTATCTTGGGAAGAAGCTAAAAAGCGTTGCCCACCTGAAATCTTCCCCGCTTGCCATAACAGCGAGGACAGTGTGACCATTTCTGGACCACCAGCTGCCATTGAAAAGTTTGTAGCAGAACTCACGGCAGAAAATATCTTCGCTAAAGCAGTCAAGAGCTCTGGAACTGCCTTCCACAGCAAATACATCGCTGATGCTGGACCAAAACTTAGAAAAGCATTGGATCAAATCATCCCCAACCCTAAACCTCGTTCTCCTAGGTGGATCTCATCGTCTATTCCCGAATCCGCTTGGGGAACACCACTTGCACAACAAAGCTCCGCAGCTTATCACGTAAACAACTTGTTATCCCCCGTTTTGTTCCACGAAGCCCTTCAACACGTACCTGAGAATGCTATTGCTATTGAAATCGCACCTACTGGACTTCTTCAAGCTATTTTGAAGAGGGCTTTGGGACCAAAAGCCACAAATATCAGCTTGGTAAAGAGAGGATACGAAGACAACGTTCAATTTTTGTTGTCTGCACTTGGAAAGTAAGTTTACAAATTACAATAGTTAAAAATATTTGCTAAATAAATATTTTTACAGATTGTACAATGCTGGTGGTCAACCCCAATTTAGCAACTTGTACCATCCCGTCAATTTCCCTGTAGGAAAAGGAACACCTATGTTGGCATCCATGATTGAATGGGATCACTCCACTGAATGGTCTGTTGCGAACTTTGCAGGAAAAGGTTCCCGATCTGGAGAATTGGTTATTGATGTGGACCTCAGCAAAGAATCTGACTCATATTTGGCAGGACACGCAATTGATGGACGTGTCTTGTTCCCAGCTACAGGATATTTGGTAAGCAATACTTTCAAAACATTGTTGGAAAATTGTGACTAATTTATCTTATTATACTTTAGACCTTGGTCTGGAAAACTTTTGCCAAATTGCGCAATGAAGATTTTGAACAGTTGCCAGTTATTTTGGAAAATGTGCAATTCCATCGTGCTACTATTATGCCGAAGGAAGGATCAGTGAAATTCTTAATCAACATCTTTGAAGGCACTGGCGAATTCGAACTCTGCGAAGGTGGATCAGTAGCAGTATCTGGTAAAATATCAGTGCCAGAAGATGTTTCCAAAGAAGTATTGAATCTCCCTAAACCTGTTCCCAAGAATGAACCTGATGTGTTGCCCTTAAACAAGGCTGACATTTACAAAGAACTGCGTCTTCGTGGATACGATTATGAACAAATCTTCCGAGGAATCATTGAAGCAGACAACAGGGGATTGGCTGGTAAACTTCAATGGGACAACAACTGGATCAGTTTCATTGACACAATGCTCCAATTCTCCATTCTTGGACAAAATACACGTGAACTCTACCTCCCAACTAGACTACAAAGGGCAGTCATTAATCCAAAAGAACATTTGGAATTTATTAAGAAGAATGGCGAAGGAGAAGGTGTACCAGTCTACATGTACCGTGACATTGGAGTTATTAAATCAGCTGGTATTGAACTCAGGGGCATGAAAGCTAGCTTGGCACCTCGTCGTCAACAAACTCAATCAGATCCCAAATTGGAAACATACAAATTTACACCCTTCAACAATACTCAAGCCCTCAATGACGACAGCGATAAAGGCAAAATTCTGGCTTTGACCGTGCTTTCACAGCTCGTCTTGGAAAATAGTTCTGGAGCATTGAAACTGAAAGTTGTTGAAGCAGTTAGTGACAAACCTATTGAGGCGGCTTTAGTGACTACAGTCACTGACATTTTGGAAAAAGAACCAATGTTGTCTGTTGAAGCCATTGCTGTTACCCCATCACCAGTTGATACTGCTACATTAGAACCATACGGCGTTAAAAATGTTATTAGAGATGTTACAAGCAATGCCGTCGATCAAAACGCTCATTTAGTGATATTATCAGATGTGATAACTTACAAGAAACAAAATGTTCTGCAGAACGCTGTAGCTGCTTTGAAAGCCGGAGGATTTATTCTTTTGGAAGAACCGAAAGGAGCAGTTGATGAAAGCCTTTTGAAACAAAATGGTTTGGTTACCATCAGTACCCAAGTCACAGCCACTAAATCGTTTGTCTTGGCAAGAAAACCAATTGAAGTGCCTTCTGATGCTATTGTCATTCAAGTTTCTGAAAATACCTTCTCTTGGGTTGAACCGTTGAAAGACGCTCTCAAGAAAAGTGAAACCGATGGAACCAAGATTTACTTATACGTACATGGAGAACAACTTACTGGTTTGGTAGGAATGGTTAACTGCTTGAAACAAGAACCAGGTGGTGGCAACCTCAGATCAGTTTTCATCCAAGACAGCAGCGCCCCTGCTTTCTCCATCAGTGCCTATGCAGATGTATTGAGGAAAGATTTGGTCCACAATGTTTTGAAGAACAAGGTATGGGGTACCTACCGTCATACTCTTTTGGACTATGCATCGGACAGTAGTAAATTGCAAGTGGAACATGCATACATTAACACCCTTACCAGAGGTGACTTGGCTAGTCTTCGTTGGATTGAAGGACCTTTGAGATACTTCAAGTAAGTTTTTTTTAAAATTTTCATAAAGCAGGACTAATTAAAATTTATTTATATCAGGGGAGCGGAAAATACCGAACTTTGCCACGTATACTACGCACCACTCAACTTCCGTGATATTATGTTGGCTACAGGAAAACTCCCACCAGATGCATTGCCTGGAGATCTTGCTGGACAAGATTGTATTCTTGGGCTCGAATTTTCTGGTAGGGACACTAAGGGTAGGCGTGTAATGGGTATGGTCGCAGCCAGAAGTTTAGCTACTACAGTCTTGGCTGACCCTGGTTTCCTCTGGGAAGTTCCTGAAAAATGGAGCTTGGAGGAGGCTGCAACAATTCCTGTCGTATACGGAACCGTAAGTTAATATAAAAATCTACTTTTGAAAAGTTTATAAATATTTTACTTTCTTTTATAGAGTTACTACGCTTTGATTGTAAGAGGAAGAATGAAGCCTGGTGAATCCGTTTTGATCCATGCTGGTACTGGTGGTGTAGGTCAAGCATCTATTGCCATTGCTTTGCACATGGGCTGCAAAGTTTTCACCACTGTAGGAAGTCAAGCAAAGAGAGATTTCCTCAAGAAGACTTTCCCACAACTTACTGATGACAATATTGGCAACTCTCGTGATACAAGCTTCGAACAATTGGTTTTATCTCAGACCAACGGTCGTGGTGTTGATTTAGTACTCAACTCTCTGGCCGCTCACCAATTGCAGGCTTCAGTCCGTTGTCTGGCCATTGGTGGACGTTTCTTGGAAATCGGAAAGGTCGATCTTTCAAACAATTCCGCTCTTGGAATGAGTGTCTTCTTGAAGAACACTACATTCCATGGAATTTTATTAGATGCCTTGTTTGACTCGGACTGTCCCGAAAAGAGGGAAGTTATGAAATTGGTTACCGAAGGTATTGCCAGCGGAGCAGTTCGCCCACTCCCGAAAACTGTATACAATGAAAACCAAGTTGAACAAGCATTCAGATACATGGCGTCAGGCAAACACATTGGTAAAGTTCTCTTGAAAATTAGAGACGAAGAAAGTCGCAAATCTCAACCAACTAAGTTTAAGTCAGTGTCTGCTATTCCGAAAACATATATGGATCCAGAGAAAACTTACATCCTTGTAGGAGGTTTGGGAGGATTCGGTTTGGAACTGGCCAATTGGTTGATCCTTAGAGGGGCAACCAAAATTGTACTTACTTCAAGAAGCGGCATTAAAACTGGTTACCAATCACTTTGCATTAGAAGATGGAGGGAAAGTGGTGTCAAGGTTTTGGTATCCACCGCTGATTCCACCACTGACAAAGGTGCTAAGAGGCTGTTGGAAGAAGCTAGTCAGTTGGGTCCAGTTGGAGGTATCTTCAACTTGGCTGTCGTTCTACGTGACGCGATGATGGAAAATCAATCCGAAGCTGACTTCAAAACCGTCTGCAAACCAAAGGTCGATGGAAGCAAACAATTAGATGCTGCATCCAGAGCTCTAGCCCCACACTTGGATTACTTCGTCAATTTCTCATCTGTATCGTGCGGTCGTGGTAATGCTGGTCAAGCCAATTATGGTTTGGCTAACTCTGCCATGGAAAGAATTGCCGAAGCTCGTCAAGATGCTGGTCTGCCTGGTGTTGCTATTCAATGGGGAGCTATTGGAGATGTCGGTCTTATCTTGGAAACCATGGGTGGCAATGACACTGAAGTAGGAGGAACTTTGCCTCAAAGAATGGCTTCTTGCTTGTCAACAATCGATGTTTTCCTGCAACAACCAAATGCCGTTGTTGCCAGTATGGTACTTGCTGAAAAGAGGAAAGGAGGTAGCGGTGGAAACCAAGTCAGTCTTACCGATGCTGTTGCAAACATTCTTGGTATTAAGGATTCGTCTACCGTTTCCGGAAACGCCACATTGGCTGATTTGGGTATGGATTCTCTTATGGGAGCTGAAATTAAACAGACTTTGGAACGTAACTACGACTTGGTACTTAGTGCACAGGAGATTAGAGGACTTACCTTCGGTAAATTGATTGAACTGAACAGCGGTGGAGCTGCACCTGCTGAAGCAGCCCCAGCTAAAGACAATCAAGTACAATTTGACCAATCTGCTGAACTTATGCCCAGCAACGTTTTGGTTAAAATGGAGAGCAAGCAAAGTGACAGCAAGAAGAACCCTGTATTTATTTTGCATCCTATTGAAGGTGTTGTAAATGCACTTAAACAACTGGCGAAGAACATTGATGCGCCTGTGTACGGCTTACAATGCGTTAAAAATGCTCCTCTCAATTCAATTGCTGAATTGGCACAATACTACATTAGTCAAATTAAAACCGTTCAACCTAAGGGACCCTACAATTTAATCGGTTACTCATTTGGTGCCTGTGTGGCATTTGAAATGGGTGTATATTTGGAAGCTAACAAGGAACAAGTGAAATTATTACTGATTGACGGATCTCCAGCCTACGTGGCTACCCATACTGGAAAGGCTAGGCAAAAGATTCAAGGCAACAGCGATGCTGAACAAAGTGAAGCGTTGGTGTACTTCATCCTTCAATTCAAGGAAATCGACCAACAGAAGGTAAATGCAATTTTTTTTTTCCAAATATGTTTTATTTATGTTATTATTTATTTTACAGACCGCAGCTGAACTAATGGCACTTAAGACTTGGGATGAAAGGTTGAAGGCCGCTACCCAAATCCTTTCTGGAGCTACTCCATACCCTGCTGAACAACTGTCTGCAGCCGCCTCTAGTTTCTACTACAAACTGGTAGCAGCCGATAAATACAAACCAACCGGCATGTTCAATGGTCCTGTTACATTGATCAAAGCTAGTGATAACTATGTACAATTGGGAGAAGATTATGGACTTTCTAATGTAAGTTATCGCACAATAATTGTTGTTCTTCCATTTTTCGAATAGATTATTGAACAGGACTTAATTGTTATATTGTTACAGGTCTGCAAACAAAAGGTGGCCATAGAAACATTGAACGGAAACCATCGCAGCATCCTACTTAGTGGTGTTGTGGAGAAAATCGCCGATGTCCTCTCGAACACCATGCTGAAAGCATGAAACCAGTGAATTGTCCTTAATTGATCATCATTCCTTTTTATGTGTAAATATAAATAATTGTTGTTAGTGAGAATAAGTAATTTATTTTTTTAACTTAAATTAAGTTATTTAGAAATAATTCAATATTATATTTGGATAATAAAAACCAAAGACTTTCAACGTTACATTTTGAACTGTATGCACTAATGATGGGGCAGAGTTTGTTGCTTAACTTTTGCTTCATCGTTACTGTTGATTTATGACAATGTAAAAAACTTTAAAATTAAAATAAATTTTACATAATATACATATTGTTTGAATTCCGAACCACTCCCAAAGCAAAATATAAAAGAATAGTGAGTTCATCAACTCTTCCGTTATTATGGGGAACATTAATTGAAGCATAATACAAAAAATTTATACATACAATATAACCAAATTGTGAAATGCCTTATAATTTTAACAATTATATTTGACATTAACTTACTGACATTTGTCATGTTAACGGAAAGTGGTTTAAAGAAATGCCTGAAGAAAATCCAAACACAGAATAATATTAATAAAAGAGACTTTAACTTAGTGTACTTAAGTGTTTTGGGTACTTTGCCGTCAAATGAAGAAATAGCTAGACTTTTTAAGCAGTCAGAGATAATTGGGAAAAACGCATTGGAAAATTTTTTTAAGGAAAAAATTGCGTATTCTTTGGATATTGAAGTATATGCGTTAGAAATATTTCATGCACTAGACCATCATGGTAAGCATAAAAGCTTTTTTCCATAATGACAATAATTTTAATTTATATTAATTATATATATATATATATATATATATATATATATATATATATTACTTTTCAAAAAATTAAGTTTTACAACTGTTTTGCTGTTATAGGTAAATGTTACATTACTCCTGAGGATATTTTACATGCATGTAGATCTGTGAGTTTTACAGTGCCCAAAGAAAAAATGTTGGACTTCTTTTCTACCTGTACTGATAATAGTAATATGTTAGATTTTACGAAATTTAAAAAAATATTTAATAAAATTGTATTGAACTAAATGTATTTTACTTTCTTGTAGATAAATTGTTAGAGAAGAGTCTTTGTAAATTTTTAATATTATTATAATTCCGCATAAACAATAAAGATAACATCTTTTATGAATAATTTGGAATATTTGTAGTATTCTACAACAGAATAATTAATTGATTAGTGGCAATCATCATTTCATTTAATATGTTGTCAGTTGTTACTTTATTCATTCTTCTTCATTTCTGAACGTATTCAATTTGCTTCCAAATTTTTACCACCAATTCAAGAAACTCATAGTATCTATAATTTAATGTTTAAACTATTATCTCAATAATTAATAATTCTCAAAGTAAAAAGTCAAACAAAAATATTGTTTTATATGTATAAAATATGAAATTTTTAAAATGGCAAACAGTTCCAGCGGACAATGCTGTTTTTCGACCACCTCAACTTAAAGTTTGTTAATACCTACGCAAGCAGGCGCTTGGGGGCAATCAATAAAGCTCCACCATGCGCAGTCTACTTTAAACAATATAAGCCAACCAGTGACAATATATTGAAGAGACAAAATTGAAACTGCACTAGACATTTTCAGTAACATTATTATAATGATGTGGCAGAGGAATAACTGAAACCGCACGACATGGAGGAGGTAACCAGCGAACCACAGTATTGTGAATGTCGGTCACAAGGTTACGCGAAGCTCACGAAGCCTCGCAGGTCGCAGGACTATGACAACAGGGCATCGTTTCCCACCGATCCCTATAATATTGTTTATCTTTCGTTAGTTATGGGAGGACTTGCCTTCCTTTTGCCCTACAACAGGTAACGTGCCAATATAAATGTGTTTTAAAATTAATTTGTTTAAATGAAGTATCTCGTTTCACTGGTTTTATTATATTTTTAAATGAAAGGTCACTTTATTTCGTTGCTAATAATGATCTGTTGACCACCAGTCAGTTACTCTTATTTTGAAAAAAATATATATTTTTACAAATAAATTGTCAATAGTTTTTGTAATTAAAGTTTTCAATAAATTTAAAGAAACTATGAATACCTGCTTATAATATATTCAATATAAATTGTAATTAGATTCAAAGTTGAACGATCATGATGATTTGATTTTTGTGTCTTCGATACCAAAGGGATAAAAAAGGATATGCTGACAAATCAGTTCATGTCCTGGGAAAAAAGTACCAAAAATTATACACAAGTAAACATCCAATAATTCTTAATAAATAAAATAAAGTTGTATACAAATCAAAAATTATAAATTTTAAAATATTTTAATGTTAATTATATGAGTACCCTTATCTTTTTACAGTTTTATAATGGCAATGGATTACTTTAAGATTCGATATCCAGGCACCCCCTTTGTATTTGATTTGTCCTTGGTGTATATCTGTGTGGCATTCTTGACAGTATTAGGAAATAATCTATTATTGGAGACAATATCCTTAAATTCAAGAATCAATTTTGGTGAGTTTATGTGTGTCAATTAGAACAATTCTCTTCCTCTTTTAAATTTAAATTAACGAATTTCTAATTATTTATATTTTCTTTGTAGGTTACCTAATGTCCTTTTTGACTATTAGTTTCGTTGTAATATGCGAAATTTGGTGGGAAGCCTTTGGAACGACCACTTCTTACAATGTAAACTTATTAGCTGTAGCTGTAGTATCTATAGGTTGTACCGGTACGTATAATTTAACTCTATATATTTATTTAATTCTTACTAAAATATTCATTTATAATTTGCAGTGCAGCAATCTAGTTACTATGGATTTGCTAGTATGTTACCGCCAAAATATACTCAAGCAGTAATGGTTGGTGAAAGTAAGTTAAAACAATTCAATCATACAAATTTTCTTGTTAAATTTTTTTAAAAAAAAGCACGTTAAAGAAATAAGGAATTTAAACGGCTTTTAATTTGGATGAAATGTGCAGAACAGTCTTAATAACAATAGTATCGAAGTCATGGAAGATTATTCTTTTTTGAAACATATATTTATTACAAACAAAAAAAGCTTCTAACAAAAACAAACTTATAAAGGATGTCTTCCCTTGTCAGATGCTGCCCTTCTTCCATTTATAAGTCGACACGACTTCTTCTCAAGGCTATTTACAATAGTACCACACCAGTACCGTTGGCATGATGCTCGTGGAAAATTATGCTTTTCCTGTGTTAGAACTTCTTCAGATGCTCTAAAAGAAGATATAGATCTTCCTCTTCCGTGTAAATAATATTGTTTTCCAACAGGTGTCACACAATCATTCTTCCAAAGACAAGATGGTGATATAGATAAGCTTCACTAAAAAAAAAAGAAGAGTCCTATTGACAGGAATAAACTTTATTTATTAAAACTATTCTGCTCATTTTGGTATTGTAACATTTTTTTTAACACTTGAATCTCTTTTCAAATATAATGGTCCTAAATTGATATTTTAAGGTGCATCTGGCTTGTTCACATCTACAATACGTGGACTGACAAGATTTACAATAAACGAACTTCGCGGAAGCACAGTGTATTTCTTTTCCGTGTCAGCATCAGCTGTAGCAACATGCTGCGCAATGTATCATCTTTCCAGAAAGTCTGCGTTCGTACAATTTTACATACGTTTGTGTGAGAGAGACAGGACACGTATAACATTGGAACCTATCGAAGACGTCGGTTTGGTAAGATCAGATGTTGCACAATAAATCCGTGATGTTTTTGTTTTGATTCTCTAGATTGAAACGAACGACTCCCAATATGGTATTTTAAAAATTCAAACCAGTCCACCTCCAACAGAGAGTTTAAGTTTTGCAAATCCAGTGTATGAGCCGTCTGTCTCTATGCCAACGTACAAAGTTGATGTAGTAATCAGAGGACGACCAAGCATTAGCAGTACCAGTTTAGGGATTGCATCCATTAAAAGTAAGTGCACAGCTCAAATAACTAACATGTTTGTTTAAATTGTGTTTTAGGAGGTTTACAAGCACGATGGGACGTTACCAAAATCATTTATCCTTACATGATTTCAATTTGTCTGGTATACTTCACCACCCTTTCCATTTATCCTGGCATCGTGTCCGAAGTAACCAGTTGCCATTTAGGCTCGTGGATGCCGATCTATATGATGGAGTTGTTTAATGGGGCAGATTTAATCGGAAAAATATTGGCAAAATCCAATCGATTTTGGACCGTGAACCGTCTGTACGGCTGGTCTATAGGAAGACTGCTGATGATTCCATTGATGATTATGTGCGTCTTCCCAAAAGAAAATCCAATATTCGAGGCCGAAATTACTGCGTTCATTCTTTCCATTATCCTGGGTCTCAGCAACGGAGTTTTGGGTAGCGTTCCTATGATTCAAGCGCCAACCAAAGTCGAGGATAGATTTAGAGAATTAACAGGTATTATTATTTGCACGTTACAAAATCACAACTTCAAATTTTATTATTTTCTTTAGGTAATATGATGACATTACTCTACATGTTTGGACTAGCAGCTGGATCTTTTGTGGCATACTTCCTACAAAATCTCCTCAAAACAACAGAAAGTAAAGCTTCGCCATGTGTCAACTTCAATCAGTACGAGGAAACTGTAAACGCAACAACTCCTTTTACAACCATTTCATCATCTGCCATAACTACATTATCCTCCACATTGTCAACAATTGTAAATAATTTCACTGAATCATCTGGTTAAGTTACTGAAAGTGTATCTAAACTTAATGTTATACAATATACAAATATGTATAAAGTACATTTGTCATTTTATTCCAGTTCCTGCCACTTAAACCTTTCCAATAAATTAAATTTAAGGACTGCCAAATAAAACCATTTCTTCTCCTAATCAATATTAAATTATTTTTTATTGTTACATACTAGAAATATTTATATTTTATTAGACATTAATTAATTAATTATTTTCGTCATTAGTTATATAGTGTATAAAAAAAATCTTAATAATAATTAATTGAATATAAATAAAATAAATTATTTCGGTATATTGAAAATAAAACTATTTATTCCACTAAGAACTAAACTAGATGTACTTCGACTTCTTTGAAGTTAATACCGAATGTAACATGTTCCAAATTCACATTAACTATTTAAAAATATTTAGAAATATATTTAATAATATTTTTGGAAATAATGAAAGTATATAACAGATTTAAAATGTCTAATTAAATACTGTTCGTACAAAATATTCTTTTATTTTGTTTAGATTTGAACGAATCATGTTATGAGAATCTGTATCTTTTAATAAATGGAATTTCTGAAAAAAGCAATGGCGACAATTCACTTTACTTTAGTTGTAACATATTTTCAAAACTATATACAAAATTTCGACAATCCTCAAATAGCTATTATTTCCGCTCAGTTTGCTGCACTACTATTATATGTAAGTACTTTATGAATTTTATCAATTTTTCTATTACAATTTAAAAATTATAGGTTTTAGCTTCGGCTCTTACTATATATATACCCAGAAAGAAATTTATCTTTGTATATGATAAATATGCAAAATTTTTTCTTGGTTTTAGTCAAGTCAAGCAAAATACTGAGCATATAAAAATGTTAACAATATCATTTTGCTTTATAAATTTGTTTACATTTGTGGCATTAACATCTTTGTTCCTCGTTAATTATCTTCATTCTCTAATTAACGTCACTTTCGTATATAAACTCCCTACATATATTATTATATACCTAATTATACTCCCGATATTATTTCCATACTGCACTTTAGTAATGAACATATATATTTTTGCTTTAACAAATGTACTTGTAAAACTTGACCAATTGAATGAAAGTATTAAAGATATACCATATGCTGAAAATTCCGATGATCACCTTCAAATCAAAAGTTGTATAGATAATTATATTATTCTCAAGTGGAAACTTAAATGCTTCTTAGCTGTTTTTAGTGCAATGCGGCATATAGTGGATGCATCAAGGTGGGTCGTATTAATATTGGCTATAGTTGGTATTACGTTGCATGTTACATATCTTTTAGAAATTATTGTTGTAAGTTATTATATGGATATGGTATCAGTGACAGTAACTATTTTTATTTTAGACAAATAATTTTACATCTTCTATTTTCGTTGGCATATTATCATTTTGTCCATACGTCATGTTTTGTTTTTATGGACAAATGATAACTAACAAGGTACATTTTGTTTTAAAATAGTTTAAGAAATGATTTATTTGATTGTTAGTTTGAGGATATTTACGAAACTGTCGGCAAATGTGCGTGGCTCAACTGGAACCATACTAATAAAAACATGCATCTCCTGTTTCTCCATTTAACACAAAAAGATGTGAGTATCTCATTTTTTGGAATATTTGATGTGAATATGCCGCTGCCTCTGAAGGTATGTTTGGTGATTTTCGGTTATTTAAAATATAAATTTTTACACATGTTTTAGATATTAAAAATAGTTTGGACAGTCGCTTCTTGTTACATCAATATGAAATAATTATTCAACAGTTTTTATAACATTTTGTAACTTTCAGCCTTTTCACTAAGTATTTATAAATAATCTTAGCTTTTCAGCAACATACATTTAAAATAAATATTATAGTAATGGCAAATCTAATTTGGTTAATTTATTATAAAATATATTCCATAAATTACGCAATCGTCAACTTAAGAGAAAAAATTTTTTTTGCAATTTTGTGACGCATATTTATAAAAATTATTTTTTTTGACCTCTTTAAGTATTTTTTATCAGAGCTTCCTGAAGCGATACAGAGTAATTACTGTTTGCGGTTTTTCTTTGATTAAAACATTAAACGGGAAACAATTACTCTCGTATTTTAACGATATCGTAAAAAACAGCGATAAGGTTTTTCATAAAATAGGGTCGTCAAAATATTTTTGTTTAGTAGTCAAGAGATCATAGAGGTGAACAGTGACCATTTAAGTGTAACCTACTGATGTAAGTATGTTATTATTATTTTTACATTATGAATTAAAAGGTTTCAAAAATTTCATATTTCAATTAATTAATATTATTATGATTTAATTTTGTTTTGTAAAGACAACAAGAACTTATGTTTTAAAATATTACCTATATATTTTGTAATATAATTTACAATTTTTTTGTAAAATTTTTAAAAATAAATTTTAATTTTTCTTTTCATATAAATAATACACACTTATAAGAATTAATTTGCTGGATATAAAAATAATTAATAAATTTTAAAAATTAAAATATTTATACACAACTTATTTAAATAATAATAATAATTTGTGTATAAAACAAAATCCTTTTTTTTTTAATTGAATTGGTAACACTACATGCATTTTGAAATATAGGATACTCAAATGAAAACCATAATTTGCATTCAAAATATCTAGAAAAAATCCACATACAAAAACTAATTTGATCACTTTCCATATGGTATAAAACAAAATGAAAAATTTTCTTCCTATTAATATCGTTTTAATAAACTGAACTATTTATAAATTATTTTTTTCTAAATTGTGTAAAGAATATAAAAATCTTAATGGTTTTAAGTGGCCTGGAAAATAAGGCGAAAAGGGGAGATCCCACAGAATCTATACATATATATATATATGTCAATTTAAAAAAATTCTAAAATATAGATATCAAAATGTAAAATATTTCTAAATGTAAAATAATTATTTTGTAAGAATATTATATAGTTTATACTATACTGATTATATAGTGTCAATTATTATATTTTTAAATTCCGGTTTGCCACATTTGCGGTTTCAACATACTCAAAAATTATCAGTTATAATGTGCATAAAGAATCATTCATTTCAAGAATCTTATCAAATAAAAATGTGACAATTTTTTATTCATATAATATATTTTATTAATATATTATAGTTAATATGATAATAAAATTTATTTTCATAATATTTAACTATAATTATAAAATGTATATCAGTAATTTTCATGCTATTTATTTTTAAGTAGAAAAATGGGCGAGAATTTGGAAGTGGAGTCGGTTTATTTATATCCATTGGAGAATTCCAAACGGCATAAAACGGAAAAATATGAAGTGATTCACGACGAAAATCCCATTCCAATTTTAAGAAGGGGTGAAAGATTCACTTTAGCCATTCGATTTATGAACAGGCCTTTTCGCAAGGATCTCGACTTGGTAAAACTTATTTTCAACTATGGTAAAAATTCATAACAATGTTTGTGTTTAAAAATAAATATTATTAATTACTTCAGGTCCAAATCCTAATCCTATCAAGGGTACAAAAAAAGTATTAAAACTAGATCCCGGCAAAACTAGGGTGTCTGAAGATAACAAAAACTGGTCGTTCGCCCTTTTGGTTGATGATGGTGAAACCATAACTGTCGAGGTAATATAATGAATTTTGTTAAGTTTAGAAACACATTTGAATGTTCCCTACTTTTAAACTTTACAAGTAAATGTCTTGAATTAATAACAATTTCAGGTATATTCCCCTCCAACAATTCCGGTTGGTCTGTGGGGTCTGCAAGTCGAAACAAGTGTTCCAAATAAAGAACCATCTTCGTTCACTTATGAAAACGACCTGTATTTTCTATTCAATCCATGGAAGTGCCGTAAGTTAACTGTTAGTAAAGTTACAAATAAACTGAGTCATTTAATTTATAGATGATTTAACCTACATGCCCGAGGAGAGACTTTTAGAAGAATACGTCCTGACAGACGTAGGCAAAATATGGGTTGGACCCCTAGGCACCAGTAAAGGACGTGAATGGGTCTTTGGACAATTCGATGCGTGTGTGCTTCCGGCGGTGATGGTGATGTTTGAAAAATCAGGATTGCCCCATGAAAGGTAAAGAATATCATCGACGAATCGACTCAGCAAAATAAAGGAAATTTTTTAGTCGCGGCGATCCGATAAAACTGACGAGAATGATTTCAAAAATGGTAAACAGCAACGATGATGATGGGATTTTGGTGGGTCGCTGGGATGGGGAGTACGATGATGGGACTGCACCATCTGCTTGGACTGGGTCTGTGCCAATTCTACAGGAGTATCTCGATACGGAAGCACCCGTAAGTTATGGTCAATGCTGGGTGTTCTCTGGGGTTGTCACAACAAGTAAGTTACTCAGTAACATAATTTATAATTGTACTAATTGATTTGATATTAGTTTGTAGAGCTATCGGAATCCCATCTAGAGTGGTTTCAAATCTGGTATCTGCCCACGATACCAATGCCACTCTAACGGTTGACAAATACTTTGACGCCAACAATGAAGAATTAAAAGAATTCAACGAAGATTCAATTTGGAATTATCACGTATGGAATGATGTGTATATGGCAAGACCTGATCTTCCACCAGGTGATTACCTAAAAACAAATAAGGAAGAAACGTAATTAAATTTGTAATTTTATAACAAAGGTTACGGAGGATGGCAAGCTATCGACGCTACCCCACAAGAAATGTCTTCCGGTTTCTACCAATGCGGACCAGCATCTCTGGAAGCCATTAAAAAAGGACAAGTAGGATTAAATTATGATGTACCATTTATGGTTGCATCAGTCAATGCCGATCTTATGAGATGGAAGGAAGACAAAACTTGTGAGTTGGGATATGCGAAAATATACTGTAACAAATACCAGTAAGTTTATTTAACAAATTACACGTTTAAAGTACTTAAATGAAACAAAATACTCATATTTATAGTATTGGCCGATACGTCTTGACCAAGAAGCCTTTCTTCTTCGATCCAAATACCGACAAGGATCGTCAAGATATCACATGCGAATATAAGATGAAGGAAGGAACCGAAGATGAAAGATTGTCGCTTTTGAATGCAGTTCGAGGCACAGAGACAGCCAAAAGATTATACGAATTGCCAGATCCGGGATTAGAAGATGTGAGCTTTGATCTAGTTGAACTGGAGAAAATCAATATTGGGGAGAATTTCTGCTTAGTTGTCAACATCAAAAACAAGAGCGATAAAGAGAGGTTGGTGCCTATTTAAATTTGTACATTGCAACCCTAATTTGTTTCATATTTTCAGACACATTAAGGTGTCCTTATCTGCTGGAAGTGTCTATTATACAGGAGTCAAAGCCAACCTTATTAAGAAAATTCATGGTGAATTCGTAATGAAACCCCATTCCACTGAAAAATTAAGGATGACCGTCAAGGCAGATGAATACCTGGAAAAACTGGTGGAATACTGTAACATGAAACTTTACGCCATCGCAACAGTAACAGAAACAAGACAAACTTGGGCAGACGAAGATGATTTCCAAGTCATCAAACCTTCAATCAAAATTGACGTTCCTGCTGAAATACCGAACAAACGAAACACTTTGATAAACCTTTCCTTCGTGAATCCGTTAAAGAAGACATTGACCAAATGCAAATTCAATGTATCTGGACCGTCTCTTGTAAGGAACCAGCTGATACATTATCCTGATGTTGCACCGGGAGCTACGGTAAACGTTGGTGTTAATATTACTCCAAGACTTGAAGGTGACCAAAAAATTGTCGCAACATTTTCTTCTAAAGAGTTGCTTGACATTACTGGTTCAGCTCAAGTAGAAGTTGTCTAAAAACAACAAAAATATTTGACCTTTTATATTTTTATGTTAGAAGTAAGTTGAATAATCATATTAATAATTTTTAATTATAAATGTTTTGAAAATAAGAAAAGCTTTGATTTTTATTACTTTTATAGTTTCTATAAATGTTAAAAATGTAATTGAATTTGATTGTAGTTATTTTTTTTTAATAAAATAATTTAACATTATTGTTGTATTCATATTAATTATTGGAAAAAATGAAAATATAACCCACTATATGTATATTTACTTAAAGGAACGAAAATGTGGCTTTAAATTACACTAGTTAGTAAAAATGTTAAATATACTGTCTAATTCCAATATGTTCTATTAATTATTAACATTAATATAGATAAACATATATTAATATAGATAAATAATGCAAAAGTGGATAAATACGAAAAGGTATTTTATTAGTTATAGATTTAACAACAAGAAATATATCGTGTTATAATTTTACATCTATCTATAGATAACATGGAATGTGTCTTGAATAAATTATGTAACTATCACAGATTATTTTCAATATATATACTATGATGAATTCTTATTTAAAATATCTAAAAATAAATTAATTAATTTTTTTCACATTGTTCATAAGTTTTAAGTTTACTTGGCCGTGCAATCAATACCAGTCGTATTGGAAGTATTTAAACCTCTAATTATCCTTTGTGTTGAAGTTGACATGTCCTTGATTTGATCATTCCATATACTAGGTAGTTCCATTTTCCCTATAATGAAAATTTTCAATGGAAATTATTGTAAACATTTAATTTAGTTTGTTTAAATTGTTTTTCTTTTATCTCTTCTTGATATATCTTTAATTATTATAATGTTTTTAGTCCAAATCATACTTAACAATGAACTTACCTGATTTTTCTCTTAAAACACCACTGTCTCTTCTGCTGTCTGGATAAGATGGTATATAATTTAATGGATTAACTCCTCGTCGCACTCCTGATGGTTGACCTGCTATGTACCTTGAAACACTTAAATACTGACTTCTGGCAGTACCAGCACTTGCTTTGGCCAATGGTTCCAAAAGATCCTGCAGATTGTAATGACTAATTTTTGGCTCTTTCGGTTTCTCTGGAGCAGGAATCTTGATTCTACTTCTTGGTGGAAATACAAAAAATATTAGTTCAAATTTAAAAAAATATATTACTCGTACTTCATGAAATAAAACCTACCCTAATATATCGGCAAAGTCCTCATTTTCGTAGTCAAAATTAGTCCACGACAATTTCTTTGGAGGTAATGCTCTACTCTGAGTCGGATTGTTCGATATTAAATATTTACTTGCATAATCAGATTGGCCGAAACTGTAAACAATCGGAGCCATTGGCTGTTGTGGATTGTTGTCAACATCTGGCATTTGTTTAATAAGCGACTGAATGTTAATCTGTACTGAAGGTTGAATGTTCTGTGGCATCGTATTCTTGTGGAAAGATTGATTGTTGGATTGAACCTCTGTCGGAGGCAAAGAATCCTTCGACTCGGTTTGCTGATGTTGACTAAAATTTATTTTGGGTTGTTTCACTGCGCTGTTTATTTGAATTTGCGACGAAAATTCTTGGCCGACCTAAAAAAGTTTGAACGATGTAATATGAATGTGTGCAGGTTAATTTCCAGTTACTTGGAAAAATGGGTGTTTCAAAGCTGCTTGTGCAGTGGGTCGTTTTGTTGGATTCCAGTTTAACAGGTTCAACAGCAGATCAACTGCAGAAGGTCCGGCTTGAGGTACGACGTCACTGATTGGCGTTTTAACGAAATATGGAAATTTAAATCCTACTGCGCCAGCAAGTTGATAACATTCGGGCCATTGTCTCTGAAAATAGATCCAAACAAAAACGAAAATTTTCTTTAGTCTTGATTCACATATGAACTTCTGTGCTCACCTTATCGGGGGTTCCCAGAACGGCACAAATTTTATACAACTGGTCGGTCTCGGTGGTCCCGGGAAACAGAGGCCGATAAGTGTATATTTCAGCTGCTATACAACCAACGGCCCACAGGTCTACCGGACTGCTGTAAGTGGTCGAGTGCAGGAGCACCTCTGGTGCCCTGTACCATCTAGTCGATACGTAATCTGTGTAAGGTGGTCTGGACCTAATCTCTCGGACCAAACCAAAATCAGCAATTTTAACCAAATCGGGACCTGAACACAGTATGTTCTCAGGTTTTAGGTCACGATGAAAAAATCCGTGGCGATGTATAAATGATAAACCCTGCAATATCTGGAAAATTTCTTATGAATCTGCGATCTCACTTGGGAACTTAGGTGACTAAGTTACCTGATACAACATGTTTCGTACAGTAGCTTCAGGAAAAGGTACCCTTCGGTCTTTAATGAGTTGATAGAGATTTTCTTGGAGGTATTCGAATACGAAATACAATATGTCATTTTCACGAATCACTTCTTTCAGTTTGACGACGTTTGCATGATGTAATTTTTTTAAAGACTGAAACAAAGTCCGTTGAGCTGAATTATACTTATTAAATAAAAGTGAATTATGGAAACAGGAATGAGATTATTTATATTCCAATGTAAAATAAAACATTTTTGCGCAACTTTGAATGAATTATCGAAAAATAAAAAATTCTACTATTTCATTAAAATTTGTTTGTTTTATTTATTTTGTTCTAATATCATATAATATTAAATTCATTAATCATATTTAAAATGACTTTAGGTTTTCCCTTCTTGAAATCTTGACCTAATAAACAAATTATGATCGGTGACACTATTGAAGAATTTAGAATATCATACAATTAATTAAATAATAAATGTTTTCGGTATTCTAGCCCACGAACGACACTTATCGAATTCTCATTAATAATTAACCTCTAATTACAAATCCAATATAATCGTTAGAAAATACTGAATAAAAGCGGTTTCCATTACTGTCACTAAAATCATGTTCTCTTTACATTTCTCTTTATATTTTGATATTTAATGATTTGAAATTTCCGTCCACAATACCAATGATAGTGTAAATAAACTGTATGTTTAGTAGTTAGAGATATTAAACTTTTATTAATTATAATGAGGCCACTTTAGTTTCTCTTGATTATATAAGCATTATAAGTGTTTCTTCGGATGTTTGTCGAAGTATATTCGGATAATTATGCCTAATCGTAAATTAACTTCAGTTGAGAGGATAGAGGAATTAGAATGATGAAATCTGGGATCAGAAAAGTTAGGGGTGGGCTCAATTTTACAAAAGTGGTATTTTTGATATTAAAACCTAAATTTTATCGTTCATTCATAGTATATGCTAAAACGGCGTATTTCGAACCATCAACCCCTCCCTAATACTCTTCCAGAGATTCAAACTTTAATTTCGCTAACATGGGCCAATATACCCTAAGAAGAATTGAATAACTTCATAGAAGTGATGCATTGATATGCCAAGAAAATTGACAAAAGTGGCAGTTATAACAATTTGAACCGTTGATAATTATTGCAACATATAGCTTTGAAAGAATTGTTAAACAATGTAGTTTCCGCCCTTGTAAAAGTTTTTGAACCATAATCAAATAGTTAATATCTATAATCACATCTTTTTTATCTATCATGAGTCGTACAATAAGGCTATTATCTACTAAATCTACCATATACTCATGGTCATGGCAAAAAATAAAATGTAAAGGGCTTCTTAACATTAGAATATGATCTTTTAAAATAAAATCTTTACTAATATTGTAGTGTAATTTATAGTTGACAAGAATCTGATTTGACCTGGAAACATTAATAGAATACTGAACTATTAATCCAATTTACATGACATAGTTGTCAATCTAAATCAATGACTAATTACCTTTACTTCTCTTAAATTCATCGCCTCATCCCAAGAATAATATTTCCTTTTCATCCTCTTGATCGCAACTTTTTCCCCCGTGTCTTTCCTTTGGCCAAGGACCACAGATCCATAAGTTCCATCACCAAGTTGGTGCAGAATAGTATAACGATTCATATTATCACAATTTAAATGGCAGAAACAATTCACTACATATTTAACAAACACTAATTATAAAAAATACTATGAGTCAACCAACAGTGGTTATTACATGGCAGGTTGTGTTCCACTGTTGTTTCGACGTAGCTCACAGTTCTGAATATTGATTATTTCACGACTTTCCGCAGTTTGACTCCCTTATAGCAGACCCCTATAGTAAAGACATCTGCTTAATAAATTATTGAACAGATGCGAGAACTGCTAAAAACAAAATATGGGTCAGCGTCACTTAAGTGGCAATAAGTCTTGCGGAACCAAGGTTCGTGGTTGTTAACTACCCTGGTAACGGTAACCAACCAGTTAAGTGTTTTTTAAACAAATCATTTTTATTAATATTTATACTAGTAATTAATTTTATATTACTCTTTAAAAAATGGGGTATTTTTTTCTGCTGAATGTACAAAAACGAATTATTTAATTTTGTTTTAAAATTTCATACAACTTCCGAAAATAAAACGTATATCAGATGAAATCTAAATATACTTTTAAAATATAAATATAATTCAATTTTTGTGTTTTTGACTTTAAATCAGATTTTTTTTCTTTAATGTAGTAATCCCCCATGATATTTATTTTTTTATTTTCATTAGCCAGTTACTATGGTTACGGAATTTAAAAAACAATATCTAACAGATATATTAGAATCATACTAAATTTGATACGAAATGATACAGGAATAGTTATAACCTTTTTATTTTAATAGTGTGTTATAAACATGTACAATATTTTACAAGTAGAAAAAATATAAATTATATATTTTTAAATAAATATTTACCGTACAATAGTTCTAGATTATTACTTACCAACGTTTCTTTTATGCAACAATAAAATTAAGAGAATGAAAAACGAAATAGATTTTACAATTTATTAAATTTTTTCTATCACCATAATGTGGAACACTTTAATCTAACTATGCCCCGTCGCCTCCTTCGCCAGCATCTCCTCCATCGTCTCCTGCATCTCCTCCGTCATCCTGAGCTTCTCCATCATCCATTAAATCTTTTATAATATCATATATCGCATTGCCGAGGAGTCCCAACCACCACAGTGTAAACATACATGGTGCATGTTGGTAGCTGGTAAGATCGGTAACCCAGTCAAACGCACCGGGTCCCTCTTTATCACACATTATGGTTTTGTAGAATACTAGAATTTATAAAACGAGCCAAAATTTTGAGTTTTTGTCGGTTGTGTGATTGACAGATGATTTAATGTCTAAAACTATTTGATTGATGAAAATTGATTTTTTTTTGACATGTTGAACAATGTATCATTTTCATTATGGTACATTATACAGTGTAGGGTAGAATCAATAAAATTAAAATATACTGTGGGGCCAGAGAAATAACACAAAATCTAAAACGAAACATTTTGTAAGATTTTCATAAAAAAATTTTATTCAAATTTTTTTCAGTCAATATAAAAAATATATGGAGACAATTTTAAAAATATTCTCATACACTGACTAATATTCTAATCTAATTAATAAGAGCCTGAATTAATACCAAAAATTTTATTATAATTTAATTTTTACATTCTATTATTACATAGAACTGTAAACTAGATAAAATGTATGAATAATATTATGATATTGGTATGAAATATTTTAGTTTTATACATGTAGGAATATGACTATTTACATATATTCCACTATGCCATATAAAATAAAATAATAAATTGTAATTTTATCGTAAATGATCATTTTATTAGCATAATGTGCCTCAATGCCAAAATGTGTTTGCGACTAGGGTTGAATAGCAATTTTTATTTTCTGAGTAAAATATTACAAAATAAAATATTAATATGACTGTTGAAAATGTCAATCAGATGGAGATATATTTTGTGCAGCAGCGACTAAAGTATCGTGAATTTCCTTTGTGTAAGCAACTTGTGCACTTGCTGTTGCTAAGAACTGCGGGTATGTCAGCTGATTTTCATTCACCCCAATAGTATCACATCTTGTTGTATTGACTGGAATATTTAAATACCTGTTGCTGCTTTCATGTTGGCTGAGACATTTAATAGAAGTTTTCTATAAAATAAAGCAAATTAATAGCTGCTAAATATCCAATATATAAATAACGTACCAAGTGTAGCTCGATTTGGTCACAAATAGAATAAAATTCTTCTAGGTGTTTGTCAAACCTTGGTAACTGGGTATCTACACTTTTCCTAAAATAATAATATTTTAAATGTTATTATTATGTTATTATTAATTAAGCAATGACTTACTGTGAACCAGCATCGACTTGGCTGTTTTGAGTTAGAGTTTGTGCTGCAGTCTTGATAGTTGACTGAAAATATGCATTGGAATAGTAAAATATTTCAACATAAATTGTAAAACTTACAGATAGTTTCTCCCTCAGTGGTCCAACCAAAGATTTTATTTTGGAAATGTTATTTAAAAGTGGCTGAGGCTGTTGTTGTTGCTGCTGCTGCTGTTGTTGTTGTTGTTGCTGCTGCTGCTGTTGTTGTACTTGTTGCTGCTGCTGCTGCTGCTGTTGTTGCTGTTGCAACTGCTGCTGTTGCAACAGGGGATTGGGTTGATTAATTAATACATTCATTGTTTACGGTTGTGCAACACAACCTCACAATCTTTCCAATCCCTTACGGTCACGTAAACGTTTTTACAATTTAAATTAAGCGCGCAATTAATTATAATGTTATTTGGATTGAAGACAACAGCAATGTGAGAAATCTACAATGTTTAGAAAACAAACAAACACGGACTACAAATGGTGGTTTACAATGACAGGTGAACTGTGTAGACAACCAGCACAACTTAACATAGCCTACTAAAGTCCTTCGGATCTAGGTAAATACCAGGTAAAATAGCAATTAGGAATAACAAAATAAAAGATTAAAAAGATACGGTAATTGTTCCTTCGTTAATTAAGAAAACTAATCAAAAGTACCTTATTAAACCCACTTGATTTTGTATTAGCATTTTTCAAATATTAAAACTGAAATATCTCAAAAACGGTTTTGAAAAAAAAATTAAACCAGTGTACCATTTTCTGAATTTTGCAAAGACAATTAATAACTAGTTTAGACAGTTTTAAAAAAGTCTTTAGAAGCAAAGAAAATAGGACGAGAAAAAGAGGAGAACCCCTAGAATTACGCTACTCTATTATTATGAAATCATTTTTGAAATTTAAATTTAAGGAGCTATGTTTTTTTCAGAAGAAACATTATAACAAATTTATTTAGGTTTTCTTCATTAGTGGATGTGTTCTACCTACTCTCAAATTTTGACCACCTATTTTAGAAGATCCTATATTTAACTTATTTATTAATTAGAAGTTTATAACTGAAAAAAGTAATATATGATTTATTTTATTTGTTCAATTCAATAACTTTGTAAATTATTTTTTTTAATTTACTTTACTTTTATTTTATATAAAGGAAAATTTGCTTTACAATTCTCAATTCATAAAAGTGAACTGACGGTTTTTTCTAATTAAAAATTATTTTTGAATTAGAAAAATTTAAAAATGGAAAAAGACATTTAAAGATATTTAAAGTCAGTGTTGCAACAGGTATGAAATAATGTTTTTAAGAGACTGAATTAATTATAAGAAAATACAATTTTATATCGCTTTATTTTAACACGATGTATACAATTTAATGTGACAATATATGTTTCTTGAAACAAAACTTACCCCTACCAATCTAATAAAATGGTACAATATTTGAAATCTACAAACATAACTATATTAAAATGGAATATTGGACATCTATTTACAAATTTTCGTTTTTAAATACAAGTGTTGTGGAGAAAAACATGGAATTCTCAAGCTGTAATATAATACTAATTACAAGAAAATGTATGAATTAACCACAGGTTAAATCTTAACATTTGCTAACAATACAGGATTTTGTGATAAACAATGATTTATTTAGTCGGTGAATTTGCGGTTCACGTTACGTCCGAACAAGGCTGTACGAACTTGTGGCACCAGCTGTTGGGCGATCAGGTCCAAACGAGCTTCCAAGGTGTTGCTGATCTTAATCTTGTTATTCTGTGCGAGCAGTTCAATGCCGCCGGTAGTTTCTTGCGAGAGCTGCGTGTCTTCATCGATTTTCAGTATCACTTCCTTGCCGGTGGCGTCACGGTACTTGGTGGCGACAGTAGGCAAAAGGGATTGTACTAATTGACGGTCCTGGGGCCTCACTCTTACCAAAACGTTTTTCTCGAAAAGCTGATGAAACGTTGTAAAATGGTATAACGTTCAGAATTTTTATGTTTGAATGTTTACCTGGTACAGAGCCTGCAAAATCAAGGACTCCAGAATTTGAGAGTATTTCCCTTGGTCTGCGGTGACTTCACCCAAACGTTTGCGGGCTTCTTCCAGAACAGCGCGTACATGATCTTCACGAACTTTGAGTACCTTGAGACGGGCTTGATTCAACATGTTGGATGACTGACTATAAAAGTATTATCATTATAGTTAATTATATATGAATCTACGGAATTTAAATATTTATTGAATTATTGAATGATTAATATGATCAATTTCATTTTAAATTATATGCCGTAATTATGATATAAACATTGTCACATTTATATACAATTCTCTAAAGATTTGTCAAATCATTGGACATACAAATTTTATAAATTCTTTAATCATGTGACATAAGATTTTTCTATCAATAACTAATATAATGTGTCTTATATTAAAAACTATAAAAACAGTAAGAAATGTCCTAAACTATAATATTTAAACTTGCTCAACATAAAATCACATGCATATAAGTGACATTTAAAAATTAAATTAAATAATGCAGCATATTATACAATTATTCATATGCAATGAATCTCTGGCATCACATTGGTCATGAGATAATATTGTAACTTATGTATGTATAACTTCAAAAATACAGATACACTGTATCAAAACTATCCCAAACAGCACAGAAACAGAACAACTGAACTTTTAACATTTTGTGTAGATATACTATGTTGATAAATTTAAATTCATTTCAGCAAGACACAAATCTGTGACAAGATCACATGACATGCCCTTCCCAAAATTATTTCTTTAATTTTGCCAATCAAAACTTACATTTTCTTTTGCAATTCCACTTGTTTCTCCTTTTTCTCATAGTACTCCATGATTTTTAACCTCTGTTGTTGAACCAGACGTCCCTTCTCAATGTTGAATTCCTCTTCTGCCTTGGCATCAATTTCTTCGGCCTTTTCATTGGCTTCTTGCTCAATGAAAGCCATCATGTGCTTAATCTACAAATGATTATTGGATTTAGACAATTGGGCCTTAAATTACTTCTTAAAATTAGTGACATTGTGGAAATGAAATTAATCAAGTCGCAGAAGGCGCAATTTTATAGTTTATACACTCACTTGTTTTTGTACATCGGCGTCGCTTAAAGACATTTTGACTTCTTTTGTTTTTTTGCACTACAAATTGAAACAAATTGTTTTTTATGATGACAACGCCTTGCTCGAGGAACGAATACTCAGGTTGTGAAAATACAGTAGATGATTGATCATATGATTGCTGCCCTGTGACGTTTCAAGTTTTTGTCTAACGAATTTTAATAAAGTTATTTAATTTGATTTTTGTTACTTGCGAATATTATATTTTTTATTAACATAATTTATCCAATATTATAACTTAATGTTTGTGATCATTTAATAATATATTGTGTCCTATGTTGGATCTAATTTGACTACATTTTGTTCTTATGCCGCCATCTGTGATTTTATGTTTAATGTTAATGGACACTATATTGAAATTGCACATATCCAAATCTGTTCGGCAATTCGTAAGTAGATGACTCTGTATGCGTACATCATTTTAAATTTTATCCATTTTTATGAGAACTTTAATACTTTTTCTTGAAAAAGAAAGTGATTTAGATGTAGTGGATATGTTTTGATTTTTTTTCTTTCTCAAAATTCTATTAAATTAGTTTGTTCCTCACAGTTGCTTATTTACTTTTGGTATCTCATTTTTCAATAACTATGTCTAGAATTTTCACAATATATTTTTTTCAGATTTTATTACTCTGTATTACTCCAAACAAAAAAAAAATCATTGAAATCTAGTCACGGAATTTATGTGTTCTGTATCATCGAGTATACTTTACACATACTTTAAAGTATACGGTATAATTTTATTAATTAACATTAAGTAATATGTGTGTTATGTCTCTGACAAGCACTTCTTTATATTAGAAGAATAGCAGAATTGAATATACTTTTAAATAAAGGTAACAATATTTTTGGAAAATTTTGAGATAAATATTGTTTTTTATGAAAAAAAGGAGGCGTAACTGATAATTTATCTATCCGAGTTAAAAATATTCGTACCCATTGGTTTTATTATTACTTTCCAAACATGTGTCCAGTATTAATATTCCATTTTATTTATTAATTTTTAATAATTTTGTTTGTAATAAAAGTAAAGTATACCTACATAAAACATTATTTCTAAACAGCAATACAATTACAAAAAACTGTATTGTTAACCTGAATATTCTATATGATTAAATATTATAATCTCCCACTATCAATTTTTAATTTTTCTAATACACATGTTGCGAACATAAATAAGAAATTTGCGCATCAAATAAAAATGACCTTTAAAATAGAATACAACTGCATCAGCATTTAAATGATCATTGATCGATATTCGAGTAAATATATTTTTTTTATTTTCCAAGAATTTTAAACAAAATTACCATGACATTTGACGATATAATTAAATTTCTAAATCTTTTATGTTTTCCAGTATCAATTACTATAAAATTTTAGTCATAACTTTCAAATACATCCAACCCATTCTGTTAGAGTCAACAGCATATTCGAGAAACGCGTCTTTCAAAATGTGCCACGCTGTAATTAACGTAGTGCGCATGCTCCTAGCCAGCTTACGCGTCAACTGTCAGTAGATTTTGCTCCCACTTTCACCGCTGTTGTCAACAGACACGGACGTGTCCAGAAACTGTTTTCATTTCAAATTATTTACATTTTCCGTATTCTTTCTCAGCAATAATGGCTCCAAAACAAAGAATGAGATTCGCCAACGAAAAGGCCATGAAGAATGTAACTATGAGGGGAAACGTACCGAAATCATCCGTAAGTAATCTAACCATATTGTTTTCATTATCTCGTTATTTTTTTACGTGTTTATCAATTTTAACATATGTTTTTGTAGAAAAATCAAGATGAGAAGACACCAGTAGGCCCTTGGCTGTTGGCCCTTTTCATTTTTGTTGTTTGTGGATCTGCAGTTTTCCAAATCATCCAGTCCATTCGTATGGCTTAAACATTCACTTCCCAAATGGTTTAACTAGGTTATTGCTCAGAACATTTTATTCCAATTGTGCAATTCAGATATTTAAAATTTATTTGTGTGTTATATTTATGTCAACAGTCTCTTAATTTGAACATTTGTATCTACATTTACATAAGTTGTAATGCATTTATTTGGTAGCACAAATACCATTGCTTGTATGTTTGTTAAATCATTCCAGTGTTTTATATTTGTAATACAATTTATGTAGGTTCAAATATAATTATAATTTTGTAAATATTGTCTATTATTTTTTTACTCATTATATTGTCAAAAATTATCCATTGTATAGATAATTGTGACATATTTATCTTTTGTGTGCATATCATTTTTGAAGAAATAATTAAAGACTGAATGTAAATCAATAAATGCTATTATTTTAAATTCTATTAGAACCCAGTTTTATACTTTTACATACATATATATTTAATAGTACAAATTTCACAAAATTGTTACAATATCAAATCAAAATTTTTAATATGTGCATTTTTAAAGATTCTCATATATATTAAATATTTGTGTATAATACTTGATATTTCTAAAATAGGTGGTCAAAATTTGAATAGAACACATTCAATAAGAAAAAAAATTAGCAACCCCAATTTAAATTTAAAAAATTGCTTTCTCAGCAGAGACTGAGGTTCTCTTTCTCGCTCTATTTTGTACGTTGCAGAATGTTTTTCAAACTTATTAAGTTTTCTTTATATCAATTTAGAAAAAACGAAATCTTCATTAACTTTATCAGTGCCGCTTTTGAGATATTTCACCTTTATTGTTTGAAAAAGGTTAAGCTTCACTAACACTAAAATCAAATAAGTCTGAGAAGTTAATTTTGAATAGTTTTGGTAATTAAATAATGAAAAAGAAAATAATCATCATTTTTTACTAAAAACAAATTTTATTCGCTCCTGAAATTTAATTTTAGGATATTTTCTTCATTTTAGAACATATTCTACCTGCCTCAAATTTGGCCGTCTATTTTAGAAACTCGATAAAATTAAAATTATTATTAGTATACAATAATTTTTATACTATAAATAATTTTAAAATTAACTATTTTTATATGGACCATCATTAAGTTCATATTATAAATTCATATTCTTTCAGTCATAATCATAAATTTCATACCATTAAATAACAATTTGTCTCTAATGTCAATATCATTATATTTTGAAAACTTAAGTTATGATAATTATCATAACTTTCATTTATCAAAGCTTATATATCTTAAACTGCGGATTAATAAGCTTTTTGTCTGAATAATTTTAATATCAATCGAGAAATAAGAGAAAAGAATTGAATCTATAGTTTTTCTTATAGACTATTACCATAAAAATCAAGGTCACATATTGTTAATGTCGCAGAAACCTTACTATGGTGCTGAAAAATGGTTTACCATTGTTTTACTTACAATGATTTAATTAATAAATATGAAACAACTCCTTTTACAGACATACAAATTTGAAAAATTTGACGAACATCTTTCTTGCTTTCTTATTAGTCATTTAGTTTAACGCAAGTTATGGACGTGGCTAACTTCTTGAAAAAATACTGGTTTCTCTACAAGGAACAAAAGTAATCCCAACAATTTTTCAAATTATCTGATTTAGGCTGCATATTTATTTCTGATTCATGATAGAAGCACAGTTTCATTGATGATTTAGAAAATTTTTTAAAATTTATTTTTGTGTTTTCTAAGGGATTTTATTAAAATAACCACAATTTATAGTTGGTATTTTTTGTGTCTGGTGTTCTATGTGTGTCTGTTGAATTCAGAAAAATATCTTAGGTTATAACGAATCTAGGTTATGTATTTTTATGTGTATAACCTCAAAATAAACACGATTTTAAAATGAGTAAACAGGCGACGTTTGAAGTTATTCTTGGTACATATGAGGAATTTTTACTCGGATATTATTTTTACGCTAAGGTAAATGTCTTTTTAGACTCGTTCTTTTGCGAAATTAATACCACATTGTGTTGTAGCAAACCGAAGTAGTTCAAAGTTTTGCGTCACACGACCACAGCAGTAGTATTCGTTCGGTAGCGTATTCAGGAAATTATTTAGCATCTGGTGGGGCAGACGACAAAATTTTCATTTATGACTTGAAAACCAGAAAGGAACATTGTGTGTTAACACAACATGATTCAACAATATCGGCTTTGCAATTCACCAGCAACCATTCCCATGTGATTTCAGGAAGTAGTGATGGCGTTTTGGCCATTGTAAGGACGGGAAACTGGCAATTGGAAAAAATTTGGGAGAAAGCCCATAAAGGAAGTGCCATATTAGATATTGCAGTCCATGAATCTGGAAAGTTAGCCTTGACATTGGGTTCAGATTGCAGTTTAAGAACATGGAATTTGGTAAAAGGTAGACAAGCTTATGTAATTAACTTAAACAGTAAAAGCAAAGATGCCAAGAGTTTGGAAAAAATTGTTTGGGCCCCAGATGGTGTTCATTTTATATTATATGGAGGTAAATATATAGAAATTTGGAGCATAGAATCAGGTGGGATTGTAAAAGTGATTGAACTTAAAGAAAAAGTATGTTCTTGTATTTGGTATACAGATGAAAAGCTAATATTTGGGTTAGAAAATGGTGATTTAGGACATTATACAATTGAATCTGAAGAAATAGAAACATTCAAAGCTGGAGAAAGTCGAATAAAAGCAATTGCCACATATGAAAGTTATATTGTAACAGTGACAAGTTCTGGTGAATTTAAAATATGGAATAAAAACCTCAAAGAAATTGTTGCACATAACACTGGGTGCCGCATTACATGTTTGTGTATTGTACCACAAATTAAAGTTAAAATTGAAGAAGATACAAATATATCTGAAGAGATGACAATTGTAGATTCTCCACCAAAACCATTAAAACCCAAAGTAATTATTGAAATTGAAGATACAGATAATGATATTACTAATATACCTAAGAAAAAAAAAGTAAAGAAGTCAAAGAACAGTAACAGTGAAGTTAATATTACAGAAGATCAAATAGCCTCTGTACCTAAAAAAAAGAAGAAAACAAATTTAAATAATAGTGAAAGTGAAATTGGAAATGCAGATAATGTAGTAACCACTGCACCTAAGACAAAGAAGGTAAAGAATTCAAAAATCAATAACAGTGATACTAATAATGTTCTGGAAGATCAAACAGCCTCTGTACCTAAGAAAAAGAAGAAAAGGCATTTAAAAAAATGTGAAAATGAAATTGAAGAAGCAGATGATGCAGTATCCACTGCACCTAAGACAAAGAAGGCAAAGAATTCAAAAATCAATAATAGTGATGTTAATGTTAGAGAAGACCAAATAGTCTCTGTACCTAAGAAAAAGAATAAAATGCATTTAAAAAACAATAGAAATGACATTGAAGATGCACATTATATACAGACAACTGCGCCCAAGATAAAAAAGGCAAAGATTTTTAAGAATAGTGTTATTGAAATTAATGAAGATAACATTAATGGAAAACAAGAAAATAGGACGAGTAAAAAAAAAAAATAAAAAAAGAAAACTTGATAATTAAGAAAACTAATTGTTAATATGTTTGTTTTTTATAAACCAAATAAAATTTACAACAGTTTTTAATTTTTCTTTTATTTATAATTAACTGTAACAAAATTGAACATATGATTATTGTTATCAAACAATGATTATTACAAAAATACATAGTTATAAGTATTCTTATCTTTATACCAATAATAACAATAATTTTGTTCTATCATCTGACATCAAGTCAACTTGATAAAATTTTCAAATTCGCAAGCAAACTGATGAAAATTATACAGAAATTAATTTTACCGTAAATTATTGTCTAATGAAAATACTAATATTAAATATCACAGTTCTGTTCCAGAATTTCTAATCTGTGTGGTCCAATATGATAAAAGAGGCATATCATACTTATGAACACCCAATATCTCTAATAATTCTTGACTGTGCAGTTCAATGCAGGCAATATTGGATGCTATATTATACCATTTATAACAAAAACTTACTAGGTATGATTCAATTGCCTCATCTGGTAAACTAGCATTATTTAATCCATCATCAATAAGTGTTAGAAGGCTTGGAAGTTTTAATGGCAAATTTCCCCTCCATTGTATCTCCCATTTGGATTCATTTTGAAGTAATTTACAGGCATCACCAGTCTGTGGAAGTTTAAAATTAGTAGGTAGTATTTGTTTAAAATTTGACATTAGTTCCGTGTCACATTCTACTTTAATTCCTGTGAGGATGCAATAACAGACTTTGTGAAATACTTCTCTAGACATATTTCTATACAGATTTCTTAATTTTATAGATCTATCACATTTAATAGGAATTTGTTCAACATTGGATTGTATTTCTTCGAAACTGTTAACACTAAGTAACCACACAAACCACATATGCAATTCCATAAAAATTGATTCGACACCTGTTAATTGCTGTAAAGACCTTCCAGAAATATCTGAAAATAAATTACTTAATTATACAATTAGAAATATAATTTGAAATTTACTTTTCCTAGTTTGCTGCAGAGCCTGTCGGGCAGCCTTCTGAGAACAAGTTAATTGTTCTTGGCTGTTAATTTTCAAGGCATTTTCTTTCAAATAATCAGCAATGGTTTTAAAGTGTTTTGTCAGATGTGGCCAATTATTCAATAAATGAACCTTATCTCTAAGTAATATAAGTAAGCAGTATTTTCTTATAAAACCTCTAGCCTGTGAATCTGCTAGGTAGAATGTTAAAGTTATTACATGCCCTCTTTGACTATCCCCAAAGTACATTAAACCACCTTCTTTCCCCATTTCCTTAAAGAAAGTATATGGAATACAAAGAAATTGTATTTATACATGTCTTACTTCACAGCTGATGCTTTTAACTACAGCGTTTTTTAATAAAAATGCCGTTTCTTCAATTAGAGGTAAACGAGTAGAAACATAATACTTATTGTTGTTGTCACTAACTATTGCATCTTCCGCATTTATAGATTTGCAGGAATCACAAATGGGACTGTTATTTATATGTTGTGGTTTGTCTTCAGGTTGTTCATTCGTTCTTTCCGTTGAAAAAATGACGATGGGCCCATGAGTTTCACAAAAATGTCCCAAAGCCACAACTCCCTCCATAATCAATTTCTAACACAAATTAAGTCGAAGAATAACAACACACAAGTTATAAATAAACAAATTTGACAGACCAACACAACCTCAAAAAATTTATAGGTTATATTTAAGTAAACATGGATGAGAGAAGACCTGAAGATGTGGATGAAACAAGTTCATCCTGTGAATCAAGTGAATGCGAAGAAGGTAATTACGCAGCGATTATAAAATTTATGAGGAGTACTGATAACAATTTTCAGAAGAAAGTCCTTCATATCAAGTTGCTATGTGGGACTTCAATCAGTGTGATCCAAAAAAGTGTTCCGGTCGAAAATTGGCCAGAATGAATTTAATAAAAAGTCTTAAAATTAAACAAAGGTTCCCTGGTTTAGTTCTAACACCTACGGGAGATAGATGTGTTAGTCCATGTGATAAGAGTATTGTTGAAAAAAAGGGTATTGCAGTTGTGGATTGTTCATGGGCGCAAATTGATAAAACACCAATTGCCGCACTAAAACCTGCCCATGGGAGATTGTTGCCATTTCTTGTAGCTGCTAATCCCATAAATTATGGCAAGCCTTGTCAGCTCAGCTGTGTGGAAGCTCTTGCTGCAACAATGTATATTACAGGTTTCAAAAATCATGCTGAATATTACCTCAGCAAATTTTCTTGGGGCCATTCATTTTTTGAAGTAAATCAAAAATTATTAGATATTTATGCAAATTGTAAAGATAGTGCTGAAGTGATACAGAAACAGAATGAATATATTGAAGAAGAGCAAAATCTACAAAAAAATAGAAGAGGTACCAAGAAATATTCATACATTACATTGATATTTATTTTTTGTGCATGACTTTATTAAACAATCTTTTATTCTTCAATTTTACTTAAGTACGTATAGATGATTGTATTATATTCCATTTTGATTTCAGAGATGCCTGATTTTCCTGAGAGTTCCTCCAGTGACAGTGAATAATATCAATACACCTATTTTTTATGACTTGTTTTGTTCTGTATTAAAAAGGGAAAAAGAATGATGATAGTTTTATTCCTACTAAAGTCATAATAAAAATTTCTTTTATTATTTGTCATGTGGGAAAATGATTAATTTAATTTTTTAATTAGTTACCCATTTTGTGGAGTTTAAGGATTGAATGACTATTTAATTAACATAACAGATGTTAATTTATGTATATATCCAGAAGACTTGCATGGGATTATTGTTTATTTGATATATTAACTCTTATCAAATACCAACATGTGTTCACAAATTCTTCATTTATAACAGAATTAGTTCACCTATTCTACAATACTATAAACAGTTGGTTCTTCCTTAAATGTGACTGATCTTCCAATTTTTTGGTTGTTATTAAAAGTGGTTGGTTCAATTTTATTGGGTCTCAACGAAAATCTTCTTAAACTTTTTCGAAAACTGTTCATTCTTGAGAATGATACGTCGCTCAACATTTTATTGGTGGTTGTGTCCTCGAGAAGTTTCAAAGTTATTTCGGGTATCTTCAAAGCTTGAGCGTTGGGATTATGATCAAGCCATGTGAGAAGTTGCTTCATAACTTGTATTTGTTCATTTACAGATATCTGAAAATTAATAATATGTCATTTATATTATATTGCTGTATAATATATATTTTCAGCAATAAATATGTGAGTTGTAAGTATATTACTGACACAGTATATAATTACCTTATTTAGTGCTTGTCTTAATCTAAATTCATCTTTTGTGGACATATAAAGCATTGTGACTTTTTTACTGCAAAGCCACATATAGTTAGATTTCCCAAATAATTTTTCATTTGCTTTTATTTGTTGTACTTCCATAAGGATTTGAACCTGAAACAAAGACGATTTAATTTTAAGTGTGGAAAATAATAAGTGTCTACCTGTTCTATGAACTGTGTACACATATTGGAGGTATATGAAAGAGTAAAATTATTATTGCAAATTATTGTCTGGTATATTATTTTTAATAAAGATATTCGGTAAATATTCATGATAATTTAGAAGTAGATTGGTAAATATATTTGGGTTCATTAGTTATATTAATATTCATAACAGCTTAATAATATTTATACATGATTGGTAATAAAGATAAACTTATCAAACAGTCGTCATATATAACATAAAGACTTTTTATGTGTAATCTTTAATGAAATAATTTGTTAAAAACAATGTAACCATTAGATAAAATAAATTTTACCTTAATTAATTTTTAGTATTTAGTTTTTGCACTTCATTATTCAAGTTTATTATATATTTTATATTTTTAAACTATAAAAATTAAAAATAATTCATGTTCAATGATATTTTTTGTATAGCATTTGTTATGGCTTTGGTTGTTCAGTAGCAAGTAGTACCTAATATATATTTAAAGGGCGAAAGGATAATTGTATGATTGTAATTTGGTTTTATTTTGGGATACCATAAGTTAAATTAAATACCAGGTAATTTTACCTAGTATTCCGTTTTCTTTGCAATATGGTACTCAAAGCAGTATCATTACCAAGAGAGTTCTGTTCGTGTATAAACTAATGCTCCTGAGTCTCTGGTTGAGGATATTTTGTCTATGACCGTTTCTTATTTCTATGGTCGCTGTGGTGTAGTTCCGTGGTTGGTACTTGTGAACTTTTGTATTGATTATTTTCGTATTATACAAGGTTGTTTTTGAATTAAAAACAATTTCACTAGAAAATTAAAATGTATAATTGTTAATAAGTGAATAATTTACTTAATTGTTATGTGTTGTAAATGAAAATTGTGTTAGAAAAATATTGACACAACCACTTCATAACCTTTTTATTGTTGTTATTAACATAATAAATAATGCCGGATTCAGTGCAAACGATTTTAAAAGATATATTATACTGCGATGGAGTAAAGGAAGCGTTCAGTTTATTTATAGTTCACAGACAAGAACTGGATGATAAGGAGAATTATAAATTTATAGCAGCCTTAGCAGAGGCTTTTAAAGTGTTACCTCCAGAACAAGTTGAAATTACCATAAAGCAGTTTCTATTTACTGCTCAAAAGGAGTCTCAAACGATGTTAGAACGTTTGCTGCGTATGTTAGAGGGTGTTGTTGAATTACAAGCTCTATCACCAAGGCAAGTTTGTGAAGTCACAATTGCATTTGAGGGATTACATTTCAATAATCCACATTTTTGGATTGGTTGTTTTAAAATGATCAAAAGGATGATTGACCAGGTGGAATATAAAGGTGTTCGGGAAATTATGAAGGTAAGTGAAATATTGCTTTTATTTAAGATTAACAGAAAAAATTGAAATTCATTGTTAAATTACAATTATTAATTCAGATATTAATTTAGTGTATACTGCTCCTTTCAAAATTTATATAAAAGTAGAAAAATTTTATATTTAAAAATACACTATATTATTTTATTTAAATTAAAATATTAAATAAATGATTGATGATTATAATTGTTTTTTAGGGTTGTTGTGAAAAAGCAAAGATACTGCCAGAAAAGCTTAATAGTAGCTTAGAACCCTTGTTAAAAGTTTTGATGGAAGTAATTGAAAAGATAATGGATCGTAATGCATGCCTAATTCCAGGATATCTGTTGGTAAATGAAATACAAAAAGGATATCCTGTATGTCCTCATTGGCGTTTAGCTGGACTGTTTAATGATTATGTTGATAGTTTTCGTGCTTGTGCACAAATGGTTTCAATCATTGGACAGTCTGAAATGAGGCCAGTTGTTGAACATAGTGGCTGTCCAGAGCATGTCGTTAATCAATGGAAGATTGATTCATGTAATTTAAGGTTTAGTTTAAAAGGAACTCTACCTTATGAACCATCTTTATTAGAAAAACAGACTGGATTGCTGAGATATGTATTGGAACAGCCCTACAGTAGAGACATGGTGTGTGGAATGTTGGGGCTTCAGAAACAGCATAAAATAATCTGTGTTGCCCTTGAGGAACAGCTTGTTGAACTAGTTATTTTAGCTTTGGAGAGAACAGAAACTGAGGATGAATCAGCTACACAGAGTTTATGGCTTCATTTATCATCCAAATTGATTTACTTTGTGTTATTCCAGTTTGCTAGTTTTCCGAAAATTATTATGACGTTGCACTCGAGATTACAAGGTCGAGATTTCCGTAAAGGGAGAGATCAGTTGGCCTGGATGTTACTTCAATTTATATCTGGTTCCATTCAGAGAAATCCCTTGTCAAATTTTTTGCCTGCTTTAAAATTATATGAATTGTTGTTTCCTGAAAGTGAAGGTCCTTTGCCAGTACCAGACTTAAATCAACCCCAATGCACGCGTCAAATGGCAATGATATGCATTTGGCTTCATTTAACAAAGAAGGCTCAACAGGAACAGAACACAGTACACATGTCATGGACAGTGCCACCCAAGCTTCGATTACATCACGAATTTCTACAGCACCTCGTCTCACCAAATAATACTACTTTGGTCATGGGCAACGATTATAGAATAGCTCTTCTCTGCAACGCTTATTCGACGAATCAAGATTATTTTAGTAAACCAATGGCTGCTTTAGTGGAAACAATTCAAGGTAGCCCCAAATCAGCTACTCCACCTACAGCTCCTTTAAGTATGACAGTTCTGGACTCCTTAACTGTGCATTCAAAGATGAGTTTAATTCATAGTATTGTTACATATGTTATAAAAATGGCTCAAACCAAGTCTGGTATGCCTTTGGCTCCAGCCCTAGTGGAAACCTACAGTAGACTATTGGTGTACACTGAAATTGAAGCTCTGGGTATAAAAGGTTTCATTAGTCAACTGTTGCCACAAGTTTACAAGTCACATGCATGGGGTACTTTGTATACTCTTTTAGAAATGTTCAGTTATCGTATGCACCACATTCACCCACATTATAGAGTCCAGTTACTCAGTCATTTACATTCATTAGCTGCAGTGCCACAAGCTAATCAAACTCAGTTACACTTATGTGTGGAGTCCACAGCACTGAGGCTCATTACAGGTCAGTTGAAACAAAGTGTTAAAATATATAATGGAAATTAATAAATGTGTTATTTTTTTCAGGACTGGGTAGCGGCGAAGTCCAACCGGAACTTACTAGATTTTTGACCGATCCCAAGACTCTCGTGTCTGCCGAATCTGAGGAGCTCAATCGTACTCTTGTGATGACTTTAGCCCGCGCCACTCACGTAACCAGCGCAGACGGGTCCTGGTGTCACGAACTACTGTCGACGATTACCCAGTTGACACCACACACATGGGCTCCACACACTCTAGAATACTTCCCCAGGGCGCTGGCTGAGTTTTTCGCCCAACACGACGTTCCGAAGGAAGACAAGCTGCAGTTGAAAAAGGCGGTCGAAGAGGAGAACCGTAAGTGGTCGTCGATGAACAACGAGAATGACATCATGGCTCACTTTGGTGGTGCAGGCGCACCACCACTGTTTTTGTGTTTGTTATGGAAGATGCTCCTTGAAACAAACCACATTAGCCCAATTGCTTACAAGTAAGTGCTATTTAAAAAATCTTTATATCAGAGATAAAATTGTTTATTATTTCAGGATATTGGAACGGATTGGTGCTAGGGCACTCTCAGCACATCTGCGTAAATTTTGTGACAATCTGGTATACGAATTTAGCAATTCCCCAGGTGGTTTGCACGTGAACAAGTGCGTTGATACAATAAACGACATGATATGGAAATACAATATTTTAACAATTGACCGTTTAGTATTATGCCTCGCTCTTAGGACACAGGAGGGAAGTGAGGCACAAGTGTGCGCCTTTATTATTCAATTGCTTTTGTTGAAACCGCCCGAATTCCGTAACAGGATACAGGAGTTTGTTAAAGACAACTCTCCGGATCACTGGAATCAAATGAATTGGCATGAGAAACATTTGGAGTTTCATAGGAGGTTCCCCGAAAATATTGCACCTGAAGAACAGTCAAATGTATACCATCCCTACTTTGGTAATGTGTGTTTGAGGTTTTTGCCTGTTTTCGACATCGTCATACACAGATTCATAGAAATTGTTCAGGTGCAAAAAAGTCTTGAGATTTTACTTGAACATCTGGGATGTTTGTACAAATTTCATGATCGCCCAGTGACTTATTTATACAACACGTTCCATTATTATGAAAAAAATTTAAGTGAAAGACCTACGTTAAAACGACGTTTGGTCGGCGCTGTGTTAGGTAATATAAAAGAAACTACGTTGTCGCCACAGTATCAAGCATTTTTATTGAGACCACTTGAGGAACTATGGATTCCTGAACTGGATTATTATTCACAACAAGTAAAGAAGGTTGTAGAAGTTCTAAAGGGCACAACGGAACATTCTATGACCGATTGGAGATTTAACGAATTTCCCAACGCGGGGGCCCATATTCTATATTCAACTTGTGTGGAATTAATGGCACTTTCATCCGGACCCACAGCAGTAGCAACTGGTCTATTAGAAGTCGTCATCAAAGGTAATAAAAATTTTATTGCAATCTATTATTTATGTTATTAAAACTTATTTATTTTAGGATTCGTTTCAATACCTTCTGGAGAAATACACCAATGGATCAATGCAATTGGATTGATCATTTCGGCATTACCAAAGAGTTTCTTTAATGTACTGCATGATAAACTGGTGGCAACAATATCAAAAATGAACACGTGGCCATTTGATTGTTCATTATTTAAACTGTTCAATTTTCAAACATGCCACTATGGATTGTTATCTAGTGAATACACTTACATGCTTGCATTGGCTCATTCGATTTGGCATCACGCTGGACCTGGACAAATCGCAAGTGTCCCAAGGTGGATAAACGAACACTTACCACCAGTCGTACGAACAGAAGAACAATTTCTTTTTGTGTGTCACCTTGTTGGGCCATTTCTTCAAAGATTTAATAATCATATAATCATAAATCTGACTAGTTCATTGTATGATCTACTCGCCCAAGTTGATCAGTCAATACAAGAATACAAATACATAGACGCAATATGCGACTTATTGTATCATATTAAGTATATGTTTGTAGGAGACGCTATGAAACAAGATTTGGAGAAAGTTATTAGAGGATTAAGGCCTCAACTGCAGAAAAGGTTAAGGTTTATTGCACACGTAAATGTAGATGAATCTGCCGCCAATACTGGTGGACCGGTGCCAGTGGGAAACCCGTCATAATAAAAGTTAAAAGTATTCACGTGTTTTTAATATTATATTTTAATATAAAATATTTAACTTTTCATAAAATCCAAATATTTTATAAATTAAAAAATAATAATTAAAATTCACTTTGATATAATATGTGAAGGAAGAACTTGAAGCACTTATGCTGTGAAATGGGGCATAATCTATTCGAACGTTATATGTATACACATATATTAAATATTTTAGAATAGTCATAGCCCAGTAACTGTGTTAAAATAGACGGGTTTCCCAGTGGCAATGTTGCTACAGGAAACACGTCATAATGTATTTTTACAAATTATATTTTAATTTAAAATAATGTAGTTTTTTATTATATAATAAAGTACTATTTGATATACTTTGCATTCTTCAATGTAAAATACAGATAAATAATATGATCATATATTAAAAACAAAATAATTATACATTTGACTGTTACAACTTATGTTTGAGGCTTATAGGTAATATCAAAAATAAACATATTATATTCGGATCTATTTGCACAGATATTGGCAAAATTCTTTAATCATTTGCGGATTAATGTATCAATTAAAAATTCTAATTTAAATAAAAAATATTGATATTGAATACGTGCAGTATTGGGGTCAAAAATATAATTTTGAAATGAATTTTACCAATTCCAGCCTTACATCCACATCGTATGAATTCAGTAAATAAATATCATATGATGATAAATTTCTCTAAAAGCAAAATGTACATTAAAAAAAAATAATTTATTTTACTATCACATTTTAAACGCAAAAAAACTGTTCCTATATTTTAAGGATATTTTTTTCAATATTCGAAAAATCTCTTAATTAATATTCACTTTTTAACAATATAGGAAATTCTTATGTATCATGTCTCAGAGACACGGTCTTTGTTAACTTCGATGTTCGTCAGTTTCCACTCGTTAGGAATATGTCGACAGTCTAAAAAAGACAGTATAAAATTAAATAAGCCAAACATATAATAATATACCTGGAATTAAAATATTTTCCCCTTTTTGACTTGAATCTGGATTGAGATTCTTAGTTTCAGTTTTCCACAACAATTCTTTGGTTTTCAATGGCGAACCTAAATCTTTAACTTTATTGCCTATTAATTCAGAATGTGATGTTTTAATTAAATTAGAGCTGTATATTGATGGATCAGGTTCACTTTGAGTCCTAGTGAAGGTAGGTCCTTTTGAATTGATGTTATCCCTGTCATTCATTTCACTAGATTGTATTTCATCTAAATTAATTTGAATTTTATCTAAATTTAAGACGTCAGCCAATATTTTTTCTTTATACTCAATGTCATTTTGAATTGAATCAGGACTTCTCAAATCTGGTAAGGCACCTACTGTATTGAGATTCATAATTGTAGACTTATTAAAGCTCAGGTCCCTTTCCTCTGAACTGTTTGAACTTAGGCTGAACAGGCTAGAACTCATATGTCGTTTTTTCTTCTTTTTAAATAAGATTTTATCATTAAATTGTTGTTTGCCAATATCATCAAAGTTCTTTTGAAATTTAATATCTTCTGCAGTATTATGGACAGAACATTCTGTAGCTTCTTCTGCCTTTGGTACATTTGCGTCATCATTAAAAATATCTTCATCTACAGGAGTTTTTTCAAACAATGATGGTAAAGCTGATATGATGTTGCCTGTTTGAAATTTGTTCTTAAAATCTTTAATAGATGAAGTTAATGGGTTGACTATATTGTCAACTGGAGTTGTTAATAATATATCTACAAATAAATTATAACAGTTTAATTAATATACATAGTTTCTCTTCTACATAATGGTTTTAGAAACCTTGACTATTTTCAGGTCTATAAGATATTCTAATAATACTCCTATCCTCCTCAAGAATAAATATCTCATCTTTGTGCGAAGCAATATTTAAAACTCTGTAAATTATATTGGTAAAATATACCACACTAAATTAATATTTATATCATTCTTACCCTCTTAAATGACTAATTGTATATAAAATTATCATATTATTAGGATCTAGTATATAGATTACATCTCCATTATGAGTAACAAGTAAATTATCACAAAATTGATATAAAACAGAGAAACAAGCCTCCTTTTGTGGTTTAAGTGGCAGCAGCTTTTTTGATATTGGATTAATTAATGGAACTTCAAGACACTCCTTAGACAGTATATCCTTAAAATTAAATTAGTTTAAAAATTTGTTGATAATTTTCTTTAAACTCACTTTAAACAGCAAGGTTTTTTGAACATTCCCTTCAATATCTGACACCCAAATTCTTAAACCTGGTCTGGAGCAGTACAATATAGAATTATTTGAGTTAAAACCATTTTGAAAGATTAAGCCTCCATAATTTCCTAATCTAAAAAAGACTTGTTTTCTTAACAATACAGAAGTAAAGTGTACAACTTACACTTTTCTATCTTTTTTTCCTACTTGACATACTTTCCATTTTGAAAATTTTTGGCAGATTATACTTCTGTATGTGGTTGACACTAACAGTCTTTGTTGATTATAACTCATTTGTACCACTTCATATTCTTCATTTAATATTTCTACAGATTTACAAATATGCTAAAATTTAATATAATATTAATTTATGTATATTATAATTCTTGAAATAAATTAACCATATAAAAATCTAATTCTGTCAATATAATGCAACCATTTTTATCTCCAGAAAACAATTTCATGCCATTTTTTGACCACTCAACTGCTGTAATTTTAGATTTATGCAAGTCTGAGACAGTATATCTTTCAACTTGTTTATTTTTTGTAATTAAACTTTCTGGTAATGAACTGGCATGAGACTTTGGTATTTGAAAAATGCTAATATTTCCAGCAGCATTTCCACATGCCACCATAAAATCAACTGTGGATATGACTTTTACCACAGTTATTGGGCTATTACTGTTCTAAAATATAAAATACATGTGTTGTAGTTTATTTTTAAATTTAAATAAATTATATCTTACCTCACAGCGTAAGTGCTCCAGGCTCTTATTTTGCCTATTATACCAATAAACTATTCCTATATTGCTGCCAAGAGCCAGAAATTCTGGCAAAATGTCTAAACAAGTAATTTTAATTTCATGACTGAACAATCCATTTAGAGACTTCAACGGTAATTTATTGTATAAATCTGTCAATGGGGCCCACTCTCTCAAAATATTTGCTTGTGCCATTTTATTGTGTTTAGTTGACATCAAAACAAAGACGTAAATATTTGTCATCATACATTTTCAAAATGATGTCAAGCATACCGAATAGCTGAAATACCTTTTTCTAATATGTCCAGTTATAAATTTTCAATGTCAATGAAGTTTCACCATAAACACCCCATAGTGAATCATCCATTCTCATGAAGGGGTGTATGTAGGCAATACTGCTGCAAATAAATAGGTATAACATTTGAACTACTGTCATAATAACCTTAAAACCCACATGTTTTGAAAAATCTAAGTTTTTCTGGTATTCAGGGAAAATGGTGGTGATTAAATCGAAAAATGACTGTTTAGTAGTGGCGAATAAAGACAGTTTAGTTTTTTTCGATAGGAACTCCCAAACAACCCAAGCTGTGGAAATACCGGAGCCAATTTTGCCTGAAAACCTTACCAAAGGACAAATTGAGGTTTTGAAAAAAGAAGACAGGACGGTCACTTCCTTATCATTTTCTAAAAATGGGGAATACTGTGTCGTGTCCACAGAAAATAAACAAGTAATAGTTTTTGACAGTAAATTACAAGCAGTGAAAAATTTTATTGTAAACAGAGCTGCAAGTAAAGTGTTATTTACCTCACACAATGATGTTATTGTGGCTGATAAGACAGGGGATGTATATTTGTATAAATTAAATGAAGAACCTCAGCCAATTTTATTATTAGGACACTTAAGTGTTGTGTTTGATGTTATTTTATCTGAATGTGAAAAATATATCATCACCTGTGATCGTGATGAGAAAATAAGAGTCTCATATTTTCCAAATGCCTATAATATTGTTAGTTTCTGTTTGGGACATAAGGAATTTGTGACAACATTAAAAATTGTCAAGAACACCCTTATTTCTGCTTCTGGTGATGGAACATTCAGATATTGGAATTATTTGAATGGCAAGGAACTGGAACTTGTCAATTCCAATCAGTACATAAAAGATGATAGTATTTTACAAGCATTTTCAAAAGAAATGGATGAAGAAAAAGTTGATGTAACTGCCTTACCAATAATTGATTTGCAAGTTCATGAAAATGGTAGAGTTTTTGTGGCTGTATCAATTTATAATGTAAGTGGAATACAATTATATGTTACTGATTTATCCTGTTACAAAACAACATTTATTAAAAATATACAAATGAACTGCAATATTTCTAGTTTTTTCTTAGGTAAATTTTTATATATTTTAAGTGATAATTTATATTCATACAAATTGCATAATGAAGACTATGAACTATGTGGTGACATTCAATTTGATGATTTTTATAAGAAATATTGTCAGGATTCAAAATTGTCTAGCTATAATTCTATAACAGCATATTATAAGAGAAAATTTGACAATGTACAAGAGTATTTGGAAAGGAAAAAACAGAGGCTTGAGTCAAAATAAAGAACTAAAAAAGATTAATTATTTTTATTTTAACCTAGATAATCCTTAAATGAAGTTTTGTAATAAAAGTGGGGAGCCAGTTCCAAGAGCCAATCTCTTTCAATTACTGTGATGTCTTTCATAAATAATTTTGTGGTATGAATAATTTCACAAAATATTACCCTAAAAATGTTGGTTTTGAATCAAATTATTATCAATTATTTTGAATTTACCATTGAGGTTGTTTAATAGTATATAAACAACTGTCAGGGTGAACATATAAGTCAACATCTCCTCTTACAGTTTTATACACACCACTATGATGCAGGTATGCTGCATTAGGGAAAAGTCCTTTAACTAAACATTTGCGTATAGCATCTGTGTATCCTAAAAACATATTAACATGTTGAGTGTGTAAAAGTATTGTATTTCTATAATACTTTGACAAGATATAATTGGTACGTCATAATTTTTCATAACTTTTTCGAGCCTCTCTCTAATTTCAACGACCCTTTTTAACGACCTATAGTTAATAAAATTTTTGTGACAAAATTCCCTAGATTTATCACTTTGAATAAAGCCATTGAACACATTTAAATATGTTATTAAATCACCCTCTTCAACTTCAAAATGTCTCTTCTGGATTCTAGACTTTACAATCATGTTTCCCGATGATGGTTTTGTAAAAATACATTCCACTTGAAGCATGGAAATAATTGTTAAAATTTCCTCTGAGCACCCAAATTCACCTAAAAGCAAACAATGAATGAACTAAAAGTTGTTTCTGAAAATATGGTAACCCACCTGAGCTTAATATAACTTTGGTGTATAAAGGATTTAAGGCAAATTCTGACAAATGAAAACCTAAAGGTTTTGTCAACTCCCCTTGCAAGTCAATGGCATCTAAAGCATATAGAATTTCTAAAGCACTTCTCAAATTTTTTAGTTGTGGCTGACTGGGAAATTTAAATGTCAATATGTTATGAATGCCTAAAGCTTTAAGTTGTAAGACAGCGTATGTTAAATTGGTTCTAACAATTTCAGGAGGTGTGTTATCAGCCAGCTTTGCAGCATATTCTTCTGTATACAACCTATAAAATAACGATTTAATATTATAGAAAAGTTATGCCAATTTTGTGTGACTTACCTAAAGACTTTACCAGCCCTCATTCTACCAGCTCTTCCTGCTCTTTGATCTGCGGAGGCTTTACTAATTGGCAAGATTACTAGTGTGTCCGTATGTGTCTCGCAGTTAAACCAACACGTTTTTACAAATCCGCAATCTATAACTGAAGAAGAGACTGTTAACTTTTCATTCAGCGAACATTTTTTTACTACTTACCATGTACAATCCCTGGAATGGTGACAGATGTTTCTGCTACATTTGTTGACACTATTACTTTTCTATATCCTTTCTGAGCCGACTTAAATACCTTGAGTTGCTCATGATATGGCAACGAGCCGTACAAAGGTAAAACTTCCATTTTGTTCTTTCCATTGGAATTTTCAATTACGTCGGCGTGTTCCCGTAACAACCTAACTGCCCGGTCAACTTCTTCCTGACCCGTTAGAAAAGCCAAAATGTCACCTTCACTTTTTGACGAGTTTATTTTTAAAACTGTATCCACTGTTGCTTGTACATAACATGAAACGGGTTCTAAAATAATCAGTCAGTTTAATTTAGGGGGGTTTTATTAAACGAAATAAAAATGAATTCACCTGCAGTATAAAATATTTCTACTGGAAATTGTCTTCCTGAAACGGTTAATACAACTGCCGAATCATTCGTTCCATTTTTATGATTGAAAAACTCAAAAAGTTCTTTGGCGTCCAATGTAGCTGAAGCCACTATTATACGTAATTCGGGCCTTTTCTAAAAGCACAAAATTTTATAATAGTTATCCTATGGTTTGGAACAAGATTACGTCCAAAAAAATTTGAAATTGATTACAATAAATTACCCGCAAAATTTTTTTCATTAAGCCCATTAGTATGTCGGTGTACATTGTCCGCTCGTGTACTTCATCCAGCATTATTGCAGAATAACTTTTCAAAAGAGGATCTGACATCATTTCCCTCAATAGTATTCCTTCGGTCATGTACTGTAGAGAAAACGTTAATTTTTAGAACAAACTGTATTTTTTAATATTCTTACTTTTATTTTGGGGTTGTTCGTGCAAGCGTCGAATCTTACGGCGTATCCTACCATATCCTGTTGTACTAGGGTGTCGGTTTCATCCGCCACTCGGTTTGCCAATGATATGGCTGCTACCCTTCGAGGTTCACATACTCCTATTTGTCCGGGCCAATTAGCCTCTATCATATACTACAAAAAGATTAATTAGAATTTTAATGACACTTTCAAGAAACTATATATAAGTTCAATAAATCTAACATCTTAAATTAGGAAAGTTATTTATTTATAAATCAATTTACCAATTCATTTCAATATTTTTTAAGGTTTATCTCATTTTGAATACATGCATTATGATATTGTTGTGGTTAGCTTCACACATGGGATCACATATTAAATATCGCTGCGCATATTTTAAATGTAAAAATATGAAACGTAGATGCTATTATCAACTAACATTTTGTATTCGTCTATACTTACCGGATAAGATATGTAGTGCTAGATATTAATTCTCAAATTACAAATATGCATAATATCGTTTTGAATATGTTGTCCATCCATTTTAGTACTTAATGTGGACATAAAAATAGTTTAGGACATGTTAGTTACTTTAGAACACAGTACAGAAAGCCATAAATTTAATAGCAACATATAATATAATATTTTTTTTATTGACATATTAGAGTTATTTACTTCCGTAATTAATAGAAAAGGACGTGTAAAGTAAAAGTAGTTATGGTTAAAAAAGCACATGTATTTATTTGCTCATTATCAGAAGAGTCTGACTGTAAACACAAAATAGTCAAAAACACAACCTAGGAGTATAATAATATAAAGTAAATACAAATCACTTATTAATTTACATACGTTAATAATTAAATTATGCATAAAGTGAATTTCAATCAAAACTCAATGACTAGTTAATTGTGAAGAATTTGGATTTAACATTGAATTAATCCATATGGGGCAACATATTTCTGAGGAGTTCTGATCGAAATTCATCGTGTATAAAATACTAACAAATTGTCCAATAAAAAAACCAATTTAATAATACATAACATTAAAAATTCTTATAAATAATGTAATCAATAAATTAAAACTAAAGAAAGCAAGTTGAACCCATTAACCAGCAAGCGTTATGACGATCGATGGATACATGAATTTACTAATATCTACATGAATTTATAAATTCATGTAGATATTAGTTAAATTACAATTTTAAAGTACGGCCACTGATAATTAAACACTCATGCATATATAAATATTTATATATTTTTTGCACCTTTAGATTGTTAAACAATCACATTGTTCGTTGCATATATAGATTTGGTGTCAATCATAAAGATTTACCACGAATTATTTGATTAAAAGAAATTATAGCGACAAATTAGGGTTATTTCATTAATTTGACACGGTTTTGTTAATTAAATAACGTTTAATTATCAGCTTAAAACAATGCGGTTAAAAATTATTGTAAATTCATGTTAGTCATGTTGTTAAAATTGTGGCAATGGAAATTACTTAAAATAGATTTAAATAACCCTCGTTAACTTTTTCAGTACTCGCACCTTAGATAATCAATTAAAGTAACAAAAAAGACTAGAAAATAAAGTAATGTTAAATCTATAAATTACAAATATCTGTTAGATTTAGGGAAGGCGTTCAGGAATAAATGATTATATACAAATAAATAAAAAATTCTTATATGTACACTGATTGTCACGAAAGTAATGTCATTAAATTAGTTTAAATATTCAGTTCAACGTAATAAATGTACGTATATTAAGATAAATGAATAAGGCTATAACGAAAGAAATTTCATTGGTATTGATTTTTAAAACACCTAGATAACCCAAGAAGTAATACATGTGTATGAACATATATAAACATGTATTTTCTTGTATGATTTCGTAGTTAGATTGTGGTAAAGAGTCACAAAATTTACATGGTGATAGTACATGTAAGAGATAATAGCAACTGCGTAGAATTCATTAAAGACCAAAATCCTAGGTAATTCCAAAAATGTACGTAAATATATATTCAAATTTATATATGTTCATGCATGTCTGATTTTTCTCAGGAATTGTTGTTTCAGTCATCCAGATAATATTATCTGAAGTTTTGAACATTAAACAAATATTTGTTGTGTAGATTTTTCAAGGCTAAGTGATGATGAATGGTGGATGTTTAAACTGTGTTTTTGAAATTAGTTATATTTAACGCAATTCAATACTAGTCTAAATTAGGCAACGTCTGCAATGTTTTAATTCGCTTGTTCATGTACACTTTTAGTCGTTAAAAATATATCACAGATCCATTACAAGTTAATGATAAATAATAATGCATTCCAGCTTCCAATATTATGCCTATTTAAGTGCTGATAGAAATAATTTTGGTGACATGGAACATTAAAGTTAGCTTTTCTGAAAGCAATTAAAACTCTGATTTTCTAAGAAATTAATCATTAAATACTAAGTTTTGATGAATAATGAAATAACCTTCCTTCACGCAGTTATTTTTAGAGCCTATTTTCCATCTAAAGTAATAACAAAGCACCACTTACTTTGAATGCCAACGATAATATTATGTACATATTTAGTAAATATTTGTGGTTTATCTGAAATATCACATCACGCTATAAAAATATATGAACAAATTCGCAGAATAAATAATAACTGTATAATTACTCATTTTTCCCAATAAATAAAATAAAATTACTCTTGAAACTTGGAAAATAATACATTTTAGTTAATATGTTAATACTATTTTTCTCAATGAACGGCTAATGTAGTATAAGTTACTTCGGCAATGATTGAGGCATTGTTAGTGAACAATTTTCTATATGCAATGTGCTGTAAATGTATTTTAAAAGGAATTAAATTACATTATCAGCACCTTGTATACGAATATTCTTCCAACTAAATTGCTCCTTCACCAGTGAGCTTGTGATAAATAAAATTTTTCGCATCGATAATATGAATTTCAGTGACACAGATAGCGGACAGTAACAAACCGAGGCCGATGTACTCGATGTTCCTCAGAAACTCCCACAGCTTATCACAAAATATCATGAGTAAAAGACAATGCATGAGATTATGTACATTCAGTATTCTCCAAATTAACGACACCGTAAAGAAGAACGAACTCCTGAAAACGATATCCTGTTTGATTGATTCCTCAATGGGAACGTTGGTGCGTTCCATCATGTCCTGATACAAAGCTATGTAACGATTCCATGCCGTCGAGCTTATTATCATTTGCGTCGAGAAGAAACAGACCTTCCGTGCGACCTTTTTAATAGTGACTTTCGCTTTGTAAACAATATTACAACTCTGTTTGGTGTCACTAGTGGTGGGCAGTTGCATGTAGCCCCTTCGAGGCGGATTGTTCTTTAGGAAGATGAAAACGCCGATCATGAAGGCCGTGCAACCCAACGCGTCGCACAGACCGTCCACATAGTAACCCGCAGTACCGATCTCCGACAACTCTCCTTTGATGTGTTTCCTCACGCGCGCCACATGACCGTCGACGTCGTCCAAGAATGTCCTGAACTCGAACAGCACGACACCGATTCTACGATAGGCAAGATTGTTGCTGGCTACACATTTCGCGCTCAATATCGCAACGAACACGTGGAATATACTGATTTTGTTCGGCGTAATCCATGTTATGTCCGATATGCCTAACGCGTGGTCCGCGAAATGTACGAGGGGCGCGAAAAGATACAAATTGGTCTGGTCCAGCAGAACCGCCTTCACGGTGACTGTACATAACGGCGAATACTCGCATCCAAACCACGTCTCCGAACTGTACGATGATTCGTTATCGTTGGATGTTCTCTTAAGAGGGTAATTTTGTATACGTATATATAAATTATAGTCCATATATACGTAAAATACTATCAGTAACACCAACAAACTAAGCAATAGCTTACTAATTTGGGAGGAAGGGCCTACCATTTTGGCAAGAAAAAGGTTTAGAGCAAAATGGGTTTAATTCCCTGGACGGTTTTCAGTCTTAAACAAATTCTAATGATGTAGTCAACTAATATTCTCTAGTACGTACACTGATCACTGTTTTGGATCAATTAAGAAATAAGGTTGTTGATTGCCGATTAACATCGAGTCACGGACAATACCTAAAAGCAACAAAAAATTATGTTAATTATCTCTTTTATATAATAATGACATTTATCTAATGAAAGATAATTTTAATGTCTTTTTTGTTAAGTTAATGTGGAACAGACGGTTTTGTTTCTTCATTTAACGAATTGTGCAAATGTTTTTCTTACACAAATTATTAATAAAATTAATTGTGCAGTACTTGTTTTAATAAATTGAATTTAATAACCTCGAGAGTGACTGATAAACAAGAGACTTGTGTATGATGAATAATACAAAATTGGATAAGTTTATGGGGTTCACAACAGAACAATTTTACTATTAATTTTATTATACTTCGAACTTACGAATTCCACGTATTAAATGTCGTTATAAAATGTTTGAAACAACTGGAATCCAACATTACAATATAACTTAATACTTTTACCTACTTGTTTTTTTATCATTGACTTTAATGCTTTGAAGGTGTCAGTTTTATATTTTTTTGCTGTCTTACAAAATACGTACGTACATGTTTTCAAGGTTCCCTATATTAGAACATTAAATGATCAAAAGGTCAAATTGAGTACTCAATTATAGAAGGAAATAAAAAATAACAAAAAATATACATACATCAAACGCAATCAGTAAGTTACTGAACAATTTCCTGTTGTGAATTAAACAATTTTATGTTACAGTTTCATGCTTCTGATGAGTAAATTAAAAAACGATAAAACATCAATTTTTAATTAAGTTCACACCAAAATAGACTTTCTGTACTTTGATTACTACCAAGTTATTTACAATTAAATATAAATTCTCAGGAAAAAGTTTATTGATTATTTTAATTTATAGAAATTAGAATATGTTATGTTGTGCCTGGGGCTGTCCAGCGTCCCAATTTAGGTGGATTTGAATGAATTATGCAAATTATTGCGTATTACACAAAAAATTAACAAATTTGGGTAATGGCATTCGGAATTAGTTGAAGCAGAATTTGTGATATAATGAGTTACCTATTTTTTAAAAATCCACAAAAGGAAGAGACTTTTGAAATCTAATTCAACTAACTAAACTAAGTATTTGAATAGTATTTTTATATTTAAATTGAATTAAGTTAAAGATTTAGTTTTCCGATTTTTGTTACTAAACACAGCCAAAGGTCCACAACATAATTTTTAGTCACAGTACTTCAAAAGAAATTTTATTTACTTAAATACTCAAGATTATTTTTTGATAAGTAATTCAATCACTTTCTTATCATAAGAAGAATCCAGTTAATATGTCATTTAAGCCTACTTACAATTTTCAAAAATAATTTTCAAGGGGAAAGTCCAATTTTAATACTAGTAACCAAGTTATTCATATTTTGTGAAGCAAAATAATAAAACTAAACTGAATACAGGAAGAATATTTATATACTCTGTGACTCACTATACTGTGCTACTAGTAAATATCAAATATGTAATTCAATCATGTAATCTCAAATCAAACAGAGATAATTATTTCATGCGTCTAATCATTACTTTTTGAATGTGCTAGTTTTTTGTGCTGAGTCAACCAAATAAATTTCACTTACCTGTGGTATCTGTGTACTTTTCCCACATCCAGTTTCTCCCACCAGGATTAAAGTTTGGAACTTTTCGAGTAAATAAAGTATACTGTTCCTACTTTTAAATATTGGCAAGTTTTGTCTCTGAGTTTGAATAGACTGAGATATAAATTTATTATAAACGAAGTCCGTCGTTTCGCTAGCTCTAGCTTCGTTTCTGTCTAGGAAACTTGAAGTTTCTGAGGGCTTAATAAATCTTGGTTTAAAATCACTCATTACGATTTTCTGTTTGAATGATTAGCCTGCATGTGAATAACTGGTTACCTAAAAAAATCTAATTTATAGATTAACATTTAATACAACAGTTTTTAATTACTTTTTCCTGTACCAGTGTTTTGCAATAAGTTATTAAAATAAGACACATATGAGTTTTGCCAATTATAAACTGTTGTACAATTTCTGGCAATCTGAAAATTAATTCCTAAATAACTTATTGTGGTTCGGAAATTTTTGTTTGTAGCGTTCGTATTGCTATTGTCATATGCAGTCACCAAACACCATAAAAAACAGTCTGTTGACCACAGAACACACATAACCTACAAATCACTGAAAAGAGATGTAAACGATTGTGCCTATTGAAATGTTCTGTAACACCAATTTACTCCTGCGCCACGTAACGGAGTGTGTTTGAATTAAATTTTAGTGTCACATTCAAGTTTAAACTTTTTAAATTACTTATTTTCTGTTTTGGACAATTATTTTTATGAAATAAATAAATGAACAATATTTTTTCTGTCTCTTCTATAAAAGCTGTGATAAAATCAAAATTTACTAGTAAATCTGATGAAGCAGAATATCTGTTTGAAATAAGTTAGTTTTACAGAATATTATGATTTTTTTCATAGATTCACAGCAATTTTTAGGGACACGTCCAATTATGAAGAAAGTCTAAATAGATTTTTTTCTGTTTTTCCTGAATTAAGTACATCCCTTCAAATTTAAAGTTTAAAAATGATGTAGTAGCATATATTATTCTTTTTTTGCCATAAAAAATGTTTAGACTTTGTTCGTTATTGGAGGAGTCTATCTGCTCCCAAATTTCGACTATAAATTTTAGAAACACAGTGTATATAATTTTATAGTTTGGGAATTCACAACCAACAGATGGCGCTTACACATTAATTTTATATTATTAGTTTTTGTCTGTTTTGTTTGTGATCTGTTATTTCGTGGGTGTTTGTCACCTGTCATATCACCACACAAACATATAGTGGTGCTGATCTTTGATCAGTGGTGTGTTATTATTTACATATTATTTACGTAGGCCAATCGATTTACATATAGTTATAAATGAGTTTTATTTATATAACCATTCATGTATAGCATGCTATATTTGCTTTAAGATAACCGGATTTTGTTATGGTTTTTAAATGACTCAATTGTAAAAGTCTGTGATTAAAATGAAACAGCACGATTTAGCTAGCACCATTTCTCGGTTTGTTATTAATAAAAATGAATTATTTGAAATTGCGAAAAACATCAAGTCAATCGCAAATTTAATCACAATAATTGATTGTATTCACTTTGGTTTAAACACTTACAAACAAAAAACAGTATTGGAAATAGACTCAGTTGTGGATTACCTTCATGAAGAGCTGAATACAGGGCACTGGTCTGACGTGCCAATTTCTATTAGACAATGTTTCACCATTGCCAGTTTTATAAAATGTTTAATATTATTAAAAGTTGCAGACAAATTTGACATTAACTTGTTGCAGACTGCTCTAAAAAGTATAGATTTGGGCTTATTATTAGGTGCTCCTTTAAATCTTAATGAAGAGTTATTGACTGATACAGCCAAATATTTGGCACTTGAAATTGATGAACTAAGATCAGATTCATCAACGTCTAATATTAAAATTGGCAATGAGCCATTGGATATGTCTGTTTATAAAAATCTTATAGCAAAGGAAATTCCGATTGTAAATATACCAAGTTTAGAACAATTCAACGAATCTTATTTTATTCCGCAAATACCAGTCAAATTGAAAGGTTGCATGGACCAATGGCCAGCCTGCAAGCGGTGGCTAAATGTTAATTATCTTCTAAAAATAGCAGGTGATAGAACTGTTCCAATTGAAATAGGCTCCCATTATTTAGATGAAAATTGGTCGCAAAAATTAATGACCCTCAAAGATTTCATATCAAAACATTATCTAAGTAAAGACGGCGACATAGGCTATTTAGCGCAACACAATTTATTTGACCAGGTGAGTAATAAAAAATTACCAAGATAAATTTGTGATAAGAACAGTATCATAAACGAAAACAATATAAACACATTTCTATGTGTTTCTAAAATTAAAAAAACATATGAAACAGTTCCATCCAACTTGCCTATTTATTACCTTTCAGATTACTGAATTAAAAGAAGATATATTAATACCTGCCTATTGTGCCTTAACTCTAGAATCAGAAAATTCGACAGAACCCGATGTAAACGCATGGCTTGGTCCAAAAGGCACAGTTTCCCCTTTACATTTTGATCCCAAAAATAATTTGTTGTGCCAGGTTTGTATTGGGTTAATTAAAAAAAAATAATTTCAAACTTGTGTATTTTTTAGGTTTATGGTACAAAACAAATAATATTATTTTCCCCCGAAGACTCCGAATATTTGTATCCTCACAAAGGAAATTTCGTGAGCAACTCCGCTCGAGTAAACCCAATCGATCCTGACTACAATACTTTTAAAAAATTTTCAAAAGCAACACCATTTAAGTGCCTTTTAGAACCAGGGGAAATGTTATTTATCCCAATCAAATGGTGGCATCACGTGACTGCGTTAGAAAAAAGTTTCTCCGTCAGTTTTTGGTGGATGTAGTAAATAAATAAAAAGTAACAATTTATTAATTTTATTGTGTAATAAATACATATTTTTGTGGTTAACACCGATTACCATAAATAAATGTGTAAGCTAAAATTAGCTAGTAATATTCGTAAATAAGTGGTTATTACTTATTCCTCGACCTAGTCATCTTTCTTGTCACCAGACCCTATGGTAATTTTCTTTTGAAGTTTAACGTTTTCTTCAGCCAAACGATCGTATTCTTTCGCCAAGTTATCGGCCTGCGACTTGATCGCGCTTTTATCTTTCGTGGCAGCCTTCAGTTCGTCCTCTAATTCGGTAATTTTAGCCTTCAGGGTAGAAATCTAAAAATAAATAAATGTAATGTGAATCAATTAAATGGAGCTTATAAGATACACATTTTTTTAATGAAATTACGTAATTTGCGTATTTTAACAACAGCAATTTTGTTAGTAAGTCAAGGATTTATGTGGTAAACTTTAGTTTACTACAACTAGTTTTGAATGACACTAGTAATCTCTAATAATAAATAGAACAAAATTTTTCGCTTTTAATTTAGGACACACATTTATATTGACTATTTTAATTCTGTACCTATATATTAAATAAATACATCATAAATTGATGTTTCTATTTATAATTAAATACAGTGGTACAACAGATTGTTATTTGATTTCTTCATAACTACTTACTTATTTCAAAAAATACCAGAATTATATACTCAAATGTTAATATATGCGATTAAGAATTAACTTTGTATGTGATAAATTGTTACATCACAAATTTAATATAAGTCGGACTAAAGTATAGTGGTTTGCATGAGAATCATGTAGATGTATATTAAAGGTTTTAGTTTTAAACTAACTAAAACAATATGACATCCATATTTAATTGTTTCACGAACATTCAATTATTTATAAAATTTTACTACTTTATTTTTAATAATAATAGTCAATAAACAGTTATGCCACATTATAATTACTAAATGTACATTAGTATGTGCTAGGATTAAAATTAGTTAGTTCTGAATTAGGTAAAATAATTTAAAAATTAATTAAGATACATCATCATATAAACAAGATTTCTTCCTTTATATTACTAAATTAACAAATATATAAATATTATAATATATACTTATTACCAGTCTTTAGAGGGTGCTTTTGTGTTAAATTTAGAATTCATCAAAATTATATTTGATTTTTTTGTTATTCTGTACTTTGACAATAAGAAGTCCAACCCATTTGGCTGAAGTAACCACAAAATTTAAAAATGAAAGAGATATTGCATTTTGCACAGAGCAAAGGGAAATGAAAATTAACAAGAAAAATCAAGGTCTGAATATTTCTGACCTCGCTAAATGCTGAACTCCCTCCATTGAAAATACAATAAGAAAACGTCAGAACGAAAAAGACAAATTGGAAAAATTAGTAAACAACTACGCAAATGAAAAATGAATTAATTGATTAATAATTATCAAAAAATTTCAGTAATTCTAGTAGAGCAATCAAACGTCGAGTAAATGAACAAAACTAGTAAGGGTGTATGTCGGTAAAGAAACCATTATTAAAAAAATATTCAAATAAGACTAAAGTTTTGTCAAAACCCAGAATTTTGGCAAATAGTGATCCATCCAAGTCACTAGAATTACATGGTAAACAATACGTTAATCGACACATACAAAAACTGCGGTGGAGTACCATTACAGAAAATTATTGGTAACATGGACCAATACCAGTAATCTGTGTTTTTTCTCTGGACACCACTGTATATATACATATATAACATTTATAACTTTTAAAATTAAAAGATTTAAATATGCCTAATTCAGAACCAAAAACGCAAAATGATGTTGTAAAGACTAAAAATTATGCCATTGGAGTAAACATGGGTTACAACAAAATAAATATTGTTAGTCCAGCGAAACGGATTGGGCTCTGCGTTTTAAACTGCCTGTTAACACAAAAACTATAAACTTACATAATGACCAAATGTTAAAAATCGTTTCAGAAGTAAAAGCTATAAAGAAAAAAATAATGAGACAGGCGACTGCTAGAGTAACTGATGAATATTAAACCAATTAAATTAATCCTAGCGAATGTAAACAATTTAGTAGGTGATAGTTGGAGTGTGTTAAAATGTTTAAACCACGTACCTCTTTTGTGTCCTCATTTTTGGAATTTTGATCAGTTTCTCCCTTTTGGGCCAACAATGTCTTCGCTGCGGTTGTGGCGCTTTGTGCTTGTCTCATTGACGCTTCAGACTGAGCCAGCAGGGAAGCTTGGGATGAAATGAGGATTACTAATCGTCTGATTACCTATAAATAAAACAATATGAAACTTTTGATTATTTTTCCTTCTATTGTTTATAATTATTGCATGTTAATATGTATCAATTCATAACTTATTAGAAATACGGTTTTTATTTTGTCTTTTTGATTGTTCAAAAAAGTTGTTTCTTTTAATGTTTGGGGAATGATCTCCAAATATGTATATGTAAATTTATTTAAAAGTTCATTAAAATTTATGTATGCATGTCTTATCAAATATTGTGCATTTCAAAAAAACAACATATTCATCAAAATAAGGATGAATTTACCTATCTTATCTATTGCAAATAATAAAGCTCTTAATATAGAGTGTATTCACAATAGCTATTGTTCAGATTTCAATAATAGATAAATATAATTTAAAAAATTTTGGAATTTTTAATATTGTACTTACCAGACATAAAAACAGAGCAAATCCAGAAATGTAGAAGTTTCTTTGGGCTCTGAACAGTCTCATGCTTCCCTGCATCTCTTTATCAAGATGAAGATGCTCATCTCCATCTAAAATAAATGATTATTAAAAATTTTACAAAATAAACTTATTTTTTGTTCCCATTGGGATATTCTATACAATAATTATTTTTAATGACTACTGAATAATCAATATCAACAATAATTGACACAATTCAGAGGTCAAAAATGAAATTCTATATTTGTGTGCTTTTTATGTGCTGTTTTTATGATAATGATATTTTGAATATATAGTTGTTAGTCATTTCAAATGACCAGTTCTAAGGTAAAATTTGGGATACATACCTCCAGGATTTGAATACTTTCTCATCTCACGAATGGCATCAAGGAGGAATAGTACCAGGATTGCCAGCAATATTAAGAAGTACATTCCAGCTTGTCGCTGAATGCCTTGCAAGAATCGAGATTTAAACAGCCTATTCCATCTTTGTGGGCTAAATACGGGCAATACCAAAAGCAGCACGACCCCAATCTCGGCGTACAAAAATCCAGCAATCAAAGTCCACTGCACACTCATTTTTCGATATGAAGTTAACAATTACTTTGGGATACACGAATTAAATACAGTTGCTGTCAAAATAGTGGACGAATAAGAATTCAGCGAATAAGAATACAACTATAACCTCTGAGTTGGACTTCTATAAATAGAGGAAGCAGTGATGAGTAAACAAATGGAGTAAAACTGACCTTACAATATTACGTCATTCCGTTAAAAGTACACGTAATTAATTTTTACTTGCCGACATCAAATTAATGACTGATAAAGTGAAAAACGTCAAATACACACGAGGTAAAAACTGTTGACTGTGGTAGGGGATCGAAATTATTATTATCTCCCTCTTCCGTTCGAGAAGCGAAACTGTTTTCTTCTTTTTTTCCACAAATCTTACTTTTTTTATATATAGTGTGGCCCATTTGGGTGTAAAACACCATCATAAATTTGTAGCTTTTAACAAACATTTTTTTCAATTGTAAAATATAAAAATATGTACTAATGTGTAATAATGTAATTTTCTTACTTCTCAAGATTGTATATATAAAAAAGAAAATTGATGTTTTGTTGTTTGTTTTGATACATAATATAAATGTTAATAAATGGTTAAAACAATACTTTATTTTTAAAGAATAAGTCCTTGAATTTCAACAATTTTTAATTGACAACAAATATTTTTATAGATTTAGTCTACTGGAAAAATATGTAATGGCCAAGAATTTTAAAATTATAACTATACCATTTTAAATTATTAAATCAACTAAAAACTTTATTTTCAGTGTATAATTAGTACATTTCTTAATTTTATTTTTTAGAGAATTTTTGCATTTATTTACAGGTTTATTTATGATTTTGAACGTTCTTAAAATAAATAAAACACATTTGGTAGTTTTTTAAATACATATTATCAAAACTAATTGCATATTTAAATTAAATAAAAATATCAAAGTACACAATTTGTTTAGTAAAATCAAGAAATAAGTTATTTTCCTGAGTCTTCTTTAAGGCCAACAGTTTGATTGATGACAAGCTGAAAATTCAGAAATTAATATAAAATCCTGTTTTAAAGCAAATAAAACTTACATTGTTTGAGCTGCTATCTGGATCAATAGAAAAGAATCCCAATCTCTCAAATTGAAATTTATCAAATACTTTAGCACTTAACAACGACTTGTCAGCGAAAGCATTGACAGACTTTAGTGAATCCGGATTGCAGTCTGTAAGGAAGCCAGCAGGAACTTCATTTGGATCTTCAGGATTTTTATGTTTAAATCTTCAACAAAAATATTTGAATATTTGGCACAACTTAATAGTTACAAATAAAACTTACAGAGGTGAATACAATCGGATACAGACATCTGTAGGATCGCTAACCCAATGAATAAAAGCTTTGGGCTTAGTGGAGGCGCTTTCAACTTTATGACATTTACAAACAAGTTCTGATACTTGCCCACTTGGATTTTTTAAAACATTAACCACCTCTAAAATATAACCGGCGTGTCTAAGACCAACATGTTGTGTTTTAGTTAGTCTCCTATATCCTTTGTCACCAATCTAGAAAATAACAGATTATAATAGTATTTTAAAGACTCATTCACTGCAATTGACGTACTTCAATGAAATCGGTTTTTTCAATATACAAGACTTTATCAAAGGTGACCTCATGGGATCCCAATTCAGGGTTATTGGGGAAGTTTGGTACGTTAACTTTAAGAGGTTTATCACTAGGGAAATTCTCAATGGTTATTTTCAATGGTTCCAAAACGACCATTCGCCTGAAAGCGTTAATAATTAAATAAATGTGTATTTAATTATTAAATTGAAATATACCTAGGAGCTGTACTGTTTAGGTGATCTCTAACATATGCTTCTAACATAGATGGATCTACAGTACTTTGAGCTCCAGTAACTCCTAACTGAGCGCAAAAATTGTTTATAGCCTCCGCTGGGAATCCACGTCGTCTAAGTGCAGTCAATGTGAACAGCCTTGGATCATCCCAGTCTGGAACAATTATATTTCCCACGTTTTTGTTTTATCAGAATGTTTTTTTAGAGTTATACCTTTGACAATACCCTCATCAATAAGTTTTGCAATTTTTCTCTTTGATACAACAGTGTAGTTTACATTTAATCTGCCATACTCCCATTGTACTGGACAATAAATATTTAAGGCGTTGCATAACCAATAATAACTGGAGCGTCTGAATTAAAAAAATATATATAAATATATATAAATTAAATATAATACAATACAAATTTGAATAAATCCCTCACCTTGACTGAAACTCTTTGGTGCACAATGAATGCGTTATGTTTTCAATGCTATCGCACAAGCAATGGGTAAAATCGTAAGTGGGATAAATACACCACTTATCCCCCGTTCTGTGATGCGGAGTAAAACGTACCCTGTAAGCAACTGGATCTAATTTGCCTTCTTCCAGTGTTATTTTCATTCTTAACGTGGCACAACCTTCGTCAATTTTCCCATTTTTCATATCCTACAAAGACTTTGTGATTAACATTTCAAGACATGAATGAATTGTTAATAAAAAATACCTCAAACAGTTGAAGACTTTCTTCAACTGGACGATTCCTCCAAGGAGAAGGTTGAGGATTAAATCCTTTCATTTCGTCTGCGGTCTGATGACAAACGTATGCGTGACCTTCTTTAATTAACTGCACTGCCCATTCATATAACTGATCGAAATAATCGGAAGAATGGGTAATTTTATAAGGTTTGTATCCTATAAATAATACCTTTGCATTTTTCTGATTTATGTAGCATTAATCTTACTCACCCAACCATGTAACGATATCTTTAATGCCCGTAAAAAATTTCTCTTCTTCCTTCTCAGGATTAGTATCATCATATCTTAGGAAGCAAATACCATTGTTGGCAGCAGCATATCCAAAATTAATGTTAATTGCTTTTGCATGTCCAATATGCAAAATGCCATTTGGTTCTGGAGGAAATCTAGTTCTTACCTGAAATAAAAAGTACGTGAATGTTTACATTTTTCCTGGTTAAAATATGAAATAATTTAAATCTTATTTAAGTTTTCCAAGGCTTAATTTAAACTAATGATTCTCACTCACTTTTCCTCCAGTTATTTTAAGATGTTCTTTGATTAATCTTTCAGTATTTTCGGTAACGACATATCCATCAGTTTTGAAATTTTCTCCAGGTTGATGGAAATTGATTTTCTTCATAACATCTAATATGGTTAAGGCATTATTAACAACAGAAGCTGAAAGAGATAATTAGAAAAGTTTTTATTTTGTATACTGTGAATACCAGAGAAATAACAAATATTTAAAATTAAACATATTTTAAGATATTTATAAATGATTTAATTCAAATTCAAAGATTTTCAACTCAGAAATTGAGAAAAAAACATATTTTATAACAACATAAAAAAATAAGAAATATATTATTTTGTCTAACATTTATTTTATTGGCAAAAACCTAAGAGACAATTTCTTATCTAAAAATTGAATTTCAGCAACTTTTAATCATATATTTTCTATATTTATACAATTGTTTGTTTACAGATAATAAATGCATTAATTAACCAATTAAGTTCAATAACTGATTGTGAAATTTAATTATTTATTAAGTTCTTAATTGGCTGAGTAAGCTAAGCATAAACTGCAAGTTATAATAAAATATCCTTATTGCAGCTTTCCATGATATGTTAATTATAAATGAAAATATTTAAATGTTGTGGAGAAAAATCAAGTTAACTTGTGAAAATGTCAAATTGAGAGTACAATTTTGATATTATTTAAAATAAATGAATAGGATATTAATGAGTAATTGAAGTAAGTAATTTTTACCTTCACTGGCAGTTTTTTTATCATCACTTTTTGGTTTTTCTACTTTAGACTTTTGTTTCTTATCAACTTTGGGTGGTGGTGCTAGGTCCTCCTCAGTTTTTGGTCCTAATATATCAAGAACCTATAAATTAAAAATAACTAAAAATTTTAGATTGACAGTAAATTATAGCTAGAATACCTGGATATCAAATTCATTTTTTACAGCTTTCCCATCAGCCCATGGTAATAGAGTTCTAACTTTTTGCATCAGTGGACCAGTATTGTATCTGTACCTCTTTTCTATCAGTTCATTTTTTATCTCCAATATGACTTTCTCAACAGTTTTCTCAATTTGCTCAGGTGTTACAACAACACCCACACCACAGAATTTTTCGAATTCAGTCACATTCAAATTAGTCAAATTTGAAAGGGCGAATTCGATAGCTTTATCAACGCGGACAGTCGTATCCAATTTATTTTCGGCAATATATTTAACTATGAATGGAAGGTGATGGACAATTTGTGGTTTAATTTTGGTAGATAGATGATATAAGAGTATACCGTTACCCTCGGGTAATTTAACATCACGCACCTTAAATAATTGAATGGTGAAAGTAAGGTACCCACTTTGATTAATTTTATATCAAACCTGATCAAGAATGCTGAGGAGATTTTTTGTGACAGATACATTTTTTAAGGTCTCTTTGGCCTTCTGTTCACTTAAACCCAAAGCGACAAATTGCTTTATAATAACTTCCTCGTTTTGAACCATATTCCCAAAAATATACTGGATAACTAACCTCCAACTGGACCTATTTGACACAAATGTGCTTTATTGTCGTCCAATTGGACTAGATGGCGTTGCTTTAGGAAATTATTCAAATTTTTCTTTGAAATATTCTAAAAATCAAGTTGTTTAAGGTAAAACAATGGAATATGTATATCTATTGCTATTTCGTGCCTGCTTGTATAACATTATATTGGTCTATATGAGAATCACGTAATTTTAAGTTGGTCTTGATGAACGTAACCATAGGGAAATATGTGATCTCTGGAAATATCCCCAAAATATAGATGTTCTGTAGAAGTAACTTCGATGTTGGCAATTGTCAATTGGGTTAACTCCGGTGTGGAGTGCGTATCTGTGTTTTAAAAGTTGTTGCATAACGCCAACCAATACTCGTTGAAAATGATAAAACCAACCACTTTTAAAGCTGTGAGCCAAGTGGTTAGCAACCAGCTGACTATTAATCCAGTGGCCGTTGCATCTGTAAAAAAACCAGTGTGCAAAATTCCACCTTTCCCCACCTCAACTGTTTTGCTTAGTAAAGCCCTCCCTACAGGAAACATCGCGGTAAGCACTGGCCCTGCTGTGAGTACCCAAATACGTTTGGCCCATACCGATATCAATGTGCCAGATTGGAGCAACTACAGAAGAGATGCAGTCAAATCTCCAACTGCAAAATCCAGTGAGAGCGAACAAAGCAGGAAGAACTTCACATACTTGTTGGCTGGGGGCTTAAGTGTTGGTGGCGCCTATGCTGCTAAATCAGTTGTTACCCAATTCGTCAGCACCATGAGTGCATCAGCAGATGTATTGGCTTTGGCTAAGATTGAAATCAAATTGGATGCAATTCCAGAAGGAAAATCTGTTACCTTTAAATGGAGAGGTAAATGTAATACTAAATGTAGGTATCATAATTTAAACTGTTATTGATTTTAGGTAAACCCTTGTTTATCAGACACAGAACAGCCAGTGAAATTTCTGCTGAACAATCTGTGGCTGTGGCAAACCTTCGCCATCCTCAACATGACAATGAAAGAGTAAAGAATCCAGAGTGGTTGGTCGTTTTGGGTGTATGCACTCATTTGGGTTGTGTCCCAATTGCTAATGCAGGCGATTTTGGTGGTTACTATTGCCCATGTCATGGTTCCCATTATGATGCGTCCGGTCGTATTCGTAAAGGACCTGCTCCACTTAACTTGGAAGTACCAGAGTACACCTTCCCTGAAGATAACCTCTTGGTTGTAGGTTAAACCCAATTCTGCACTAATTCATACTTTTAGAAAATGGTTATTGTAACAACAATATTGTGTATATAACAGTTATTAAATAATTAATTTAAAACACTGTGTTATATAAAACAAACCCTAATGGATAGTTTTAATGGCCAAAATCATTATTTAATAAATCATATTATTGTTTTAAAACACCTTATCAAATATGCAAATATAATGTGATTTATCTAAAACAGAGTTTTTCTTAAATCAAGAAGGCCATGTGATTCATTTTAATGACAATTAGATGCTTGATTATCTAGAAGGGTTTACTCTATTAAATGTGGCTCACAGGAACTAGATATATTTAATTGATAATTACATTATTTAGTATAATAAATTTTAATAGCATACTTTAACCCAAAATATCAAATTATTTTTTTTATTCCCATTTAATTATAGCTCTATGAAATTTGCAATAAAATCTTTGTTTTCTGGTGTTTTAAGTTGACTTGAGCTTCAACTTCACTACAGAACATACTCAGGACATGATGAAATCTCTTTTTTCAATTATCATTCATATTCTCAAAATGTTTTTTTAATAAATTGTCCTAAAAATTTATTACTTAAGGATTACTTCATGTAATTGAATTTTACTAATTTTTTTCCTACTCGGTAATTATTTTTAATATAAATTAATCAGGAAAAAAAAAAAAAAATTATCTGGCTACAATTACAGGCCTCTCTCAAAGGTGACTTACAATAAAACTTCTAAAGTTTAATAATAAACATACAAAAGTTAAATATATTTAATAATTATAATTTTGTAATCAAACAGTGTAATAAATTTTATCATTACATTTTAACTTACAATACCAAATTATTCAATAACTTTTTATTCCCAATTGATGACAGTGTATATGATTTCAAATATTCTTTGTATTGCTTAGAATCAAGAGATTCATACTTTTTCTTCTTTTTTAGTAATTCTTCAATATCACTTTTACATTCATTTTGTTGTCTTTGCAAATCAATATAGAACTGCTCATAAGCCTTTGGAGAGAGTTCAGTTTCTTTTATGATATCTATATTAAGTTTTTGAATCAAAATCTTTGATTTCTGGTAATCTAGGTTGACTTGAGCTTCAGCTTCACTGCAGCACATATTCAGGGCTTGAGGTAATCTCTCTTGTCTTAATTGCCTTGCTTCTTCTAAAAGTTGGTGTTTTTCTTTCACATTATCAAAATATGCTTTTTGTTTTTCCAATAAATTCTTCTGTAAATTTATTACTTCCTTTTCTTCATTTGATAAATCCCATGTATGTTCTTGTTGTATTTTATTAAATGAATTACTTTTTCCCAAATCAGTAATTGCATCCTTTAGTTTGTGTTCCACTTTTATCTTTAAATAATCAGTTTCTGCTAACGATAAGTCCACTTCTGGCAGTTGAATTCCTAGAATGGTGGAACTGGTATCTTCAATATTCAAAACTTGAGAACATTGTGAATTTAATAAGCAATTTTTTAACTTCCTTCTTACTTCCAAATCTAATTCAACCGATTGTTCCAGATCTTGAAGTATATTATACAGTATTGTATTTTTTAAATATTTTCTGTACTCTTCTCTTAATACTTCACCGACTTTACTACACTCTTCTGATGAAATGTCACTATTTATATAAGATTTAGATAATTCAGCCATACTTATATATGTACGTTTAAATATGTTAAAGTAAATAATTTAATCAAATCACAACTTCGATTTGCAATTTTCAAATGATAACGGAATCTGCAGTGCAGATTCTGCACTGGCTACCATTTATCCTAAGTTATCGGTAAAACAGGTATCCTTTCGCAGGAGCGTTGCAAGATCAGTTCGGCAATATAAGGAAAATTAAAAATTACAGTGAAAATCGACATACTATGACAAACTGCTGCAAGTTACGTGATAATCTGGGTTGTCAAACTCCAACAATTTAGTTTCCTATTAAATTTTAAGAGACCTTTGTTAATTTAACAGTTTTATATACAATTTTAAATTTCTCATTTTAAATGTATTGCTGGCAGCACTGATTCTGCTTCTCGTTCTTGCAGTTTATTGAAATACCCGGCATGTTTTGTTCGGTTTGTGTCGAAGTATGAGGTTTGGATAAAGATAAATGATTTTATATGCGTATGTTACTAATAGTTTAGTTGAAATGTTATGTTAAGCAGTATTGAAGACTAAGTGTTTATTATAAATAAGTAATAAGTGAAAAATGGAGCTCGAGGGCGTTCTTGCTGCCGCCGTTACAGCAGAAGAATGGCAAATGATACCCGCCGAGGTTGGCAAAAAAATTGCCTCCTTTGTTAACGAAGAATGTGAAAAGTTCATAACAGCAAAAGCGCTCTTTGAAACTAACAGATTTAATTTTGGTATGTATATTTCTTAATCAATTTTTTCATGTGTATATATACATTTTTTTAACATATAGAACAACAAATAAAAGATCTGCAAGATCAATATGCAAACACAACGGCTGAAAATGAGAGATACCTTCAGAAAAACCTTGTTATGGAGAAATCACTTACCGAACTTCAGAACCAAATCAGCATGTTGACCAAAGATAATTCTCTTCTACAAACAAAATGCAACAAACTTGACACGGAAACTGCAGATTACAAAAATCAGCGAAACGAGGCCATTGATGAGCGCGATCGACTCATTTCATTGCTTCAGACACGGGACACTGAATTGGAAAGACTTAGAACTGAAATGGCTTCTTTAAACAAGCAGCTGGATTCCGCCGTTAAGGCTAAATGCGAAGCTTTAGCTGAAGCCCAAGCTGTTGACTCAATGAAGCTTACCTTGGAGTATCGCGAAAAAAGGATGGAACATGAGAAGGCCATGCTTCGGGAACAACTTAAGAGTGTAACAGATGAGCTCAATGTGCGGACAAATGAATTACTCAACATGAGGCGAGACAACACAACAAGATGCGTTCAGTTGGAGGCAAAGGTGACCGAGTATTCGCAAGAAATGATGAATTTAAAAGCTCAAGTTAAATCATTTACCGACATCAATAAGAATTTAGTCGCCAAGCATGAGGAACTCTCCAAAAAATTATTGACCCAACGTGAACTGGAAAGTAAGATGAATGACTCATATCTTCAGGAACTTGACGCAAAAACTAAAATGGCCAATCTGTACCAGTCGATGTGTGAGGAAAGTCAACAACATGCTGAGGAGTTGAAGAGTGCATTGGCAGAGGTAATATTTTTCATTCCAATTTGTTAGAGTAAATTAGTAAACTTTTTATTAACTTTAGGTGCAAGAATTACTAAAAACTGCCAGTGAAAAATATGGAGAATTGGAAACTAAACATAAGGAGACTACATTAGCCCATGAAGAAATAATTGCCAAGAAGAATGATTGCATCAGTATGCTGAAAAAAGAATTGGAGACTGCAAATGATTTGATTGAAAATGTAAAAGTTGATCAAATACAAAGAGATCTTGAAGGTATATTGTTTATAATATTTGAAACAATATTTGAAGTATCATTTATGCAATCATAATAATTTGTTTTATCTTTAATACTTATTATTATGAGGGTTCATCTAATTTGTCATTCTATTGAGTTAATAAAATAAATATAAATGTGCTTGTCAATATATAAAGAGCTTTTGAATCAACAATAAAAGATTAAGTGTACTCACTGATTGAAATTTACTCTTTTAAAAACATGAGTCCATACAGTTTCTTTTGGTTTAGTTAGTTTTATACATATAGTTTTGTTTTCAAAATATTTTATTATGTGCACATATTTTTTATTCATTTTTTCCAAACAGAAATGTCACCAACTGCAGCTGCTGCATCAAGATATTTGAAGTCCGGTATGACAATAACCGAAATATATTCTCAGTATGTCGCAGTTTCCGAAAAATTCGCAGCTAAGGAGGAGGAATGTCACAGACTAAACAATTTCATAGCTGGAATAATAAAGGAAATTGATGAGAAAGGTCCATTGGTCAATAAACTTAAAAACGACTACAGTAATTTACTTGACGCTAATGATGAACTGAAGACAAACAACGAGCTCATGTTAAATGAATTGCAACAACTGAGAGATGCGAATGCGGAACTTCGAAGACTTCAAGGAGTAACTTCCCGCGAAAATTCAAGATTAAAGAAAGAGGTCGCTGATTTAAGCAGACAAGTCTGTCATCTTTTACAAGAAGTTGAAAATTCAAGGGTCGGATCATCTTCAACATCAACCGATATGGATCTGAGCGACAGCGTTAGTTCTGCTGATATTATAGCGAAGAAATTGGTCACCTTCAACGATATATCCGAGCTGCAAAGTCAAAACCAAAAATTACTGGCTTGTATTAGAGAATTAACAGAACGCCAGGAGGAAGCGGAGGCGATTGATCCAATTGATATAGCAAATTTAAAAACAAAATTGGACAATTTACGTGAATCACAAAACGAGTTACTTGAAGAACGCGACAGGCAAAATAAATTGTTGGCTACACTCCGCAGCCAAAGGGACATGTTCCAGAATTTGTACAATCAAGCCATCAAAGCCTCTGGTGAGGAGGTTCCCACACAATTGGAAAGAAGTTTCTATCCAGAGAACAAAGAACCTAATAAAACCCAAACTGACGCTGAGACACAATCAGATGGGAAAGTGAAGGAATTGGAGAACCAGGTTGATTCACTTAACAAACAAATTGAGATTCTCAATAAGGAGAGTGAAACTTACAGAAATGAGAAACATGCTAATGAGAAAATGCTTTTAGAACAAATAGAGACCTTATCAAAGGAAGTGAGAGATCTGACAAAAATAAACTGCAAATTGACATCGCAAGCGGAGATCAACGACGAGAAATTCAAAATTATGCAGAATAACACTGAAGTATTTAAGAAGCAAATTGCTGCTTTAGAAAATCAAAACAGACACTACAGTGAATCACTAGTTAAACACGAAACCACGATCATATACATAAAAGACGAGATTATAGCAGCACAGACCAGAGCTTCTCAAGCAGAAGTTAGAGCTGCTAACCTTGAAAAAGAAAACGCATTACTGCACGAAGTTGAAAAGCGTTTGAGCAAAGAAAATGAAATTATTAAACGACAACTTCATCAACAAAACGTGATGCAGAGTAATATAGAATTAATTAAAGCTACATTAGAAAGAAACGATGCTGAGGAAAAAATACGCGCGGAGTCTAGGTTAGACGAAGCCCATAGAGAATGCAGTGCGCTCCGCAGGAGGCTTCAAGAGGAACAAGACAGATTCAGGGAATTGTCCGAACATCTGGAGAGGCAAGTCAAAACCGCCGAAGAACGCATGTTAGAAGAAAAACGTCAAGCTGACAAACTAAGAGACGATCTAGCAGCCTCGAGGGAAGATCTCATCAAACAAGCGGCCAAAATTGAAGACTTGACATCGAAAATTAAATTAACTGCGTACGAATTGCCCGCAACAAGCGAGGAAGGTCGTAAAATACGTGAATTAGAGGAGATGAACAGTGAATGTAGGATTGAGATCGAGTCTTTGAAAAGTAAACTTAAAACGGCCAAGGAGGCTTCAGATCAATATTATAATGTTGCTCAGGCGTCGGAAGAGTTGTGTAAGAATGAAAGAGAGATGAATGAGAAGCTCAAGTCCGAGTTGAAAATTCAAGAGATTAAAATTAAAGAGCTTGAGGAAAAATGTCAAGAACTTCAAGGTGAACTGTCAATTCAAATGGACGATCAGGATATTGCTAATGCAGGCATTAAATCTAAGTCTAATAAATTAGAAGAAGAACTGAATACCACGGCAATGGATTTAAATACTGCCAGAGAACAGCTGGAGATTGTTAGATCTGAAAACAAAGCACTCACTGAGCAACTGAAGGCCACTGAAAATAAATATGCTAGAGAAGTAACTTTACATTCGGTAGATTTACAATCTTTGACTTCTATGAAGGAAGAACTGGAGAAGGTTTTGGGAGAATCCAAAGAGTTAATGTCTACTAAACAACAAGCTCTGGACGCACTCAAGGAGAATAAAGAAAGCTGGGAAAAGCAGGAAGCCATGTTTAAAAAAGAATATGAACAAATATCAAATCGTTTGAAAGATGCCGAATCTCAAAATAGCTTGCTCTTGGATCAAATTGAGACATTAAATACGCAAATGTCCATTTTACAAACGCATATAGGCAGCGGAGATCAAGGAAACACTTCGATTGGAGATGTTTCATTTAATCGCTCCTACACCGAGGATGAAGCGAAGTCTTCGGAACAATTGTTGAAGATAATAAAATACTTAAGACAAGAGAAAGATATTGCGATCAGCAGAGCGGATATTGTGGACGCAGAGCATCAACGTCTTAAGACCCAGTTTGAGTTACTCACTAAACAATATGATGACATGAAGCGACTTGTTGAAACTGAACGCCAGGAAACTGAAATTTCAATGGTTTCCAGCATTAAACATGCCGAAATATTACGGAAATTGGAAACGCTTAACGCCATTACGGACAGCAACAGAGCATTGAGGCACGAAAGAGACCAATTGATTACTCAATTGGAAGATCTGAAAGTTAGAATTAGTAAATTGGAAACCGATTCATCGCCTCTCGAAGAAAAGTGCAAGGAATTGCAAACCAAAGCTGATCAAATGCAGAATGAAAATATTGCACTACGTACGGAAGCCACCAGGTGGAGACAACGTGCTAATATGTTGATTGAAAAGACGAATAGAACGAGTCCGGAAGATTGGAAAAAACTACAGAACGAGCGTGAAAATCTTGCCAAACAACTGACCATTGAACGTTCGACTACTACCAAACTGAATGAGGAAAACAACTGTTTGCGACATGATAAACAAAAATTAGAAGAGCAACTTAAGAATTTGAGAGGACAAAATAATAACCAATCTGAAGAGATTGCTAAACTAAAAGAAGAAATGTCAGCGTTACAATCTCAAATTCAACAAATTTCTGATAATTTGACCCAGTGTAATGAAAATAATAGGAAGATTACAGAAGAAAACTCCGCCTTAACTGAAGAGACTGCCAATAAGGATGCGGCTATTAACGATTTGAAGAACAACTTAACTCAAATTAGGAAGATTGCCAAGAAATACAAAATACAATCAGAAGACCAACTAAAAGAAATTGAACAGTTAAAGGGTGAAAAAGCAGCTTTAGAAACTAACATAAATGATGGGGCAGAAAAACGGGATCAACTTTTGGAAGAGCAACGATCTGGCCTTGAACAACGTCTTGTAAGCATGGAAGAGGAGCATAAAGATAACGTAGAACAGTTAACTCAGGAATTACGTTCCGTTCGGGAGGAAATCGAAAATATCAGAAAGGAAAATGAAAGCTTGAAACAACTGGGAATCGAAAAAGAGGAAAGGTTTAAAACACTGTTCAAAAATGCAAAAGAACGGATTGTTCAATTGACTGAACAAAACAGCAATCTTAAGGATGCGATCAACAGAGACAAACCTGAAAGTGATAGCGCTGGAGAGGGTTCAAGTAAATACAGCGAATTAGTCGAAAAATTATCTAAATTACAGAGAGAAAAAGACGATATTATTCAAGAAAAGCAGCGCGAAAAGGAGAAGCACGTTATGGAATTGGAATCGTTGAATCAACGTATCGGACAGCTGCAGAGGCAACAGGGATCTTTGCAGGGTTCCAAACCGACCACCAGTTCGACCACTTCTGAGAAATCAATGGTTGAACCTCCAACTGCCAACATAAAACCCATGGCTGGTGAGTGAATTGTTACCATTTTGTGTGCAGGAAACTTAGGATTACTTTGCAGGACACTCTACTAATACTCAAACTCAGTCTGTACCTATTCCGCCTTGGCGAAGCGGGGGCGAACCACCTCTCGCCAGCATACGCCCAATGTCCGCTCAGTTTAGAACGGTGGCAGTCTTGCCTACAAGCCAGAGCCCCAGTGCTGTGATGGTCCCACCCCAGCAGCAGGTAATTATATTATATAAGTTCTTATTATCCGTATATTTTTATATTGAATTTTATTATTATTAAAAATGTCAATTTTATTTGTCAGGTGCACACGACGGGGTCGAGCAACATTGAGGCGGCTCTATCGAGCAGCCCGACTAGTTCGCACACCGATTACGCACCCGCCACAAGTTCCGCGTCGTCGGCCTCGTCGCATTGCGCAGGGAGCGGTGGCGGCCCGCGGCAGTTGGCCGTGCCGCCCACCCAGTCGTCGCAAGAAGCCGAAGCGGTCGATGACGACGGGGGCGTACAAACGGCCGGACCGGCGACCAGTGCCAGCCCCTCTTCCCAATGTAGTGCGCAGCAGCAGGCCGTCGCCCTCGTGCTTCCGCGTGTCGAACCACCAGCCGCTGCCGGCAGTGGTCAGGCGGAGCAAGGGGGCCAGTCGTCCAGCGGCGGTTCGCCGGGTGCGTCGGGCGGTGGTAGTTCGAATGCCGTTACTACCACGCAGGCGGGTCTCAAGAGGCAACGCGATGCGGACCCCGACGGATCTCAGTCTGACGATCAGTCTAAACAACAGCAGAGCAAAAGGACTAGGATACAGGTAATTAAGCGTATTGGTCTTTTTTCTTTTTATATGTATATTTTGAAATAAATTAAAAATATTAACAATATTAAAAATATTAAAAATATTAAAAATATTAAAAATATTAAAAATATTAAAAATATTAAAAATATTAAAAATATTAAAAATATTAAAAATATTAAAAATATTAAAAATATTAAAAATATTAAAAATATTAAAAATATTAAAAATATTAAAAATATTAAAAATATTAAAAATATTAAAAATAATATTAAAAATAATATTAAAAATAATATTAAAAATAATATTAAAAATAATAATGAGAATATTGAGATTATTGAGAATATTGAGAATATTGAAAATATTGAAAATATTATAATATTAAGAATATTAAGAACATTAAGAATATTAAAAATATTAATAAATATTAAGTCTTAAAAATATTAAAAATGTTAAAAAGTTTTAAGTAAGTTAAGTATTAAGTTTTAAAAATACTAAAAAATTTTAAAATTATTAGAATTATTAAAAATATTAAAAGTATTAAAAATATTGTTAAAAATATTAAAAATTATAAAAATATTGAAGATATTAAAATACTAAAAATATTAAAAATATTAGAAGTATTAAAGATATTAAAAGTATAAAAATATTGTTAAAATATTAAAAATATTAAAAATAATAATGAGAATATTGAGATTATTGAGAATATTGAAAATATTGAAAATATGAAAATTATTAAGAATATTAAAACTATTAAGTATTAAAAATGTTAAAAATATTAAAAATTATAAAAATATTGAAGATATTAAAATACTAAAAATATTAAAAATATTAGAAGTATTAAAGATATTAAAAGTATTAAAAATATTGTTAAAATATTAAAAATATTAAAATTTAAATTTATAATATAAAAAATATATTTTTCGTATAAAATTCAATTTAATATTATAGCAAACTGGCACGGTTAGTGATAGCGGCTTAGACGTGGAATATCAAGTTCCCACAAGTAGCCAGAGAGACCACGACGACGACAACGTGATTGTGGTCGAAAGTGATGAAGATGGTGGCGCTGATGAAGGCGAGGGTGCTGAAGATGATCAAGATGACCCGGACACAGAGGGTTATGAAATGGAAGGCATGGTAAGCACACACTTTGCCTATTTCATTCTTTTTGACTTTTAACATTAATCTTAAATTATAAAATTATTATAAGTTTGTGGGAAAGTAATATTATTTTATAGTTATTTGATAATAATATGTTAATTAAAATCTAATTCTAATAATTGTACAAGATGTTTCTAAAATAATTTAGTCTAATAATAAGTAGTCTAATAATGGGGAAAATCTGTATTCACTTTTTTGAGACACGAGAGAACGTACTATTTTACACTTTAAAAATTAGGCTAGGATTAGGATTAGATTTTTCAAATTTGATCAAAATGATCAAAATTTAATAATTGAGTTTGAAAATTATTCAATTTGAAACATTAATTTTCCATCTTTTGTAGTCAAAACTTGACAACTAAATTAACCGAATATTATTTGCATCGATTGCCATATTTTAAAACATATTCGACACTGCACGATTATTTAATTGACAAATTGAATAATGAGTAATCACACACGAAGTCGATTATTTGCATTTACACTCTCAATTTGATATGTTTCACAATTTAAATTTTGTTATTTAAGTACTTATAAGAAAATTCATATTCACATACTCTTTGCCTAAAGGAACAAGACAACTATGAAGAAGCAGATTGTCAAGATGTTGAGGAAGATGAAGAAGGCGGTAATGAGGTGGAAGTAATCGAGGACTCTAGTGAAGTACCAAATCAAAGTGAAGGTCAAAACCAAGAGGAAGAGATGGGAGAACAAGCACAGTCGGAAGCTATTAGCAGTGGCACAGATGGTATGTATAGTACTAAAAATTATACTGAATTTATTTAGATAGATTAGTCATTTAAAACATCAATTCGATGCTTCAACAAAATTATTCTGTGCAACCCACATGCAGCATGCTGATGTAGATTATCCTGGCGAGTCTGAACTAATAATAAGCACGTTTGATTATATCAGAGGTGGCCAAGCTCCTTGATAGTCTGAGCTATTTATCAAAATTTAAAATGTTTGGCGAGCCGCAATTAAATATGTATTTAAAAGGTATTAAAATTTTTTGTACACATATTATATTTATTGAAAACATATAAATAACTGTACAAAATATGTGTATTGAATTTAAATATTAAAAATTAAACATTTATTTTATTTCTTTTGAAAATTCTGGAATGAAAAGAGTACTCGGGTACATTTATCGAGAGCTACAGGTTGGCCACCCCTGGATTATATCAAAATTTATTTTTACATGTGAGGTTTTAAGAGAATATTGGAAGAATTGGCATTTATTGGTTCGAAATTCTGGTCATATTCATTGTTCGGTCATTTCGGTTGATGGGGTCATTGGTCACAAGCAGTAGGATAGGATTTAGAATGGTACGGCCTGAGATCATGAGTGACGGGCTTGTGTTTTTTTTTCTTTTTCAAATCGTCAGGTTCGGGTCTGATGTCGGTAACGTTGAGCCAAGCATCGACATCGACGTCGGCGACAATGCCATCGCAATCGCGCACGCGCCACGTGATCCCGCTATCCTCGTCCAGACAACCGCAACTGCATCACCATCAGCAGCAGCAGCTGTTGCTACCCCACGGTCTGGAGGACGTCGGAGACGACGGCATCGTGCCATCGACTCCGACGCTGTTCGTACCACGGCGCTCTGACGGGTTTGGCGAGGCAGTCAGTTCGCCGCAGGTGCCGACAAGTGGCGGGCGCCTGTTCACGTTCGGCGAGCCGTCGCATCACGCGGCAGGTTCCAGTGAGGCGGTGCCCGAGCAGACGCTGGAGGTGGTCGGCAATACGGATGACAACAGTATGATAAACTGAGACGTCGCGTCTGTTTCACCTGTTGTGACTAATCGGTGTCGTCTTTTTGTTGCAGGTACCGGCAGGAGCGTGCCCAGTACTCCGTTACAATCGTCGCCACAGGAATCTGTACCGGGAGTCGACGAGGCTGCCGGCTCAAATAATTCGTCTCATTCTGATGGTAAGTAGTTTTTTTCGTTTTATCTGAAACTAAAATAAGAACAATAATAAGTTTTGAGATATCCAAGGACAATAAGAAATAAAATATACTGTAATTTAAAAGTGATTGGACCAATATTTAATTATATGATGTTTATGAATATTTAATATTAGGTACTGAGAAAAGTAATTTACGTTCTCATCATTTAACATGACAATAACATAACTTTGTTTTAAATAAAAAAATCTCAACCCATTGTTCAGATCAGTGAGAATTATCCCAATCATGTCTTTTTTTAATCAATAAAAAGGTCATTTGCGTTGGGTGCAATGAGAGAATTCACTTAATTTATGACGAATCCATTTTGTCCAACTTTTTGATTAAATTCATTGCCTGAAACTTCTTTCTAATGATTGTTTCATATTGTAAGAGAATTTTGCACAAAAATATTATAAAATAATTTAGTAAAAAAAAGAATCAAAAAATTCATCGACCAAAAGATAAAAGATAAATTACTTTTCCGGTATCTAATAGTTTAATAACATTTTTTCTAACAGCATGTCCCATAAAATGGTGATGAGAAAAATAGCATATTTCATTTAATTTAATGCACACTAATGCACAATTAAATGCAATAAAAAATATAATTTTTATTATTTTAAATAATTACACTTATTCATTTTATATCCAAATCTAAATAATTTCTACTTAAATCTTTAATTTAATAATAATAATTGAAGAATTAATAACCACAATTCATCTAAATTTGATGGTTGTCCCATAAGTTTTCAATTGGATTTAGATCTGGGATTTACCCTGACAAATCGAGAACTTCAACATAATTACTTTTTAATCAATTTTGAACAACTTTGGACGCATATTTTGGATCATATTATGCATAAAAATCCATGTAACTGATCCTATTCTATTGAATTTGCGTTGAATATTCTTATCTGTCTATAAAAGGAATCATGGTTATTATTATTTTCATTTTCTTTAGAGTATAATATTCTTTCTTCTCTGAAAGAGTTATTCAAAATAATAATATTAATATAAATCTTATTAAGAATAAATGTTACTATTAAGAGAATGTTAAATGCCACAAAATGTAAATAAGTGCTAATTTTGAGCCAATTTGATCAGACTAATCTGCTCTTAAAGTAATATTTCTTCATTTTTTAAAATGTAATACAAAGAAGTATTGAAATATTTTCCAAAATGTTTTGCTATTTTCCTGACCACCATCGCTTTTAAAAATCGTACATGCTGTATTCCCATCCCCTCATGTTATCCAGACAACATACGTTTACATCAAATTAGTCACATTACAAAGAACCAGTGCAATTAATTAGTAAAAATTCAGTTATTCAAACTTAGCATGTGATTGTCATTACTTAGTGCCTAGGTATGTATTGCTGCTCTCATCCTATTAAATATATCTGAAATAAATCTTTCTTAAATAATCCGGTGCTTAATACTAATTTGTTTTTTCTCTTTTTAAAGTCTCGAAGGGCGAGAACTGCAGCAAGTCACTTGGTAAATAGTAATAAGGGGAAAGACCATCTGATAACTGCCTCAGTCAAGGGTATATTAGGGCGATGCAAAAGTGAATTTTACTGTAATGAATTGTTCTATTATATTATTGTGATTATATGTCAATAAAGATATTTTACAACAATTTGTTTATTTTTATTGGTCCTTGAATAATTAAAACAACAAACATTTCAAAAATATTAACAATAATTTAGATTATAGTCATAATTTTGTTAATTCGAATATTGGTTATTATTAATCCTTTTGTTGCAGCTGAGATTCCTTCAATAACAGTGAGCGGGGTTAACGATAATGAAACCGTAGGGGAGGGAAGTATTGGAGAAGAGCTCCCGAACGTAGCCGGAACCTCCACGGAGGGAACTCACCAATCTGAACAGACTGAAGATATGCTAGATGGAGACGATGCGGTAAATAAATTTTCAATGTTATCATTTTACATTATTAACACGTGTTCTATCCACTTTTAGGTGAGTTCTGAAGGTGAAAAGCCGCCAGCTACTGAGGAAGGTGAAGAAGAAGGACGCGAGGCTGAGGCGTCGCCCAGTGTATCTCGAAATAGAAATGTACGTGGAGCGCAATCGGCACGCAGATCCTTGCGACAGGCAACACCTAGGGGCGGCACTACGCAACAGAGATCAGGGCCAACGCCGATTGTCTGGGGTGATCAAAGAAGTCCGCAAAGCAGACAAGGTTAGTTAATCACTTTTAATTGTTTTTATGAGGAAATTAATATTGTTTTTCCAGATTCCCAAAGAGGCAACAGACCAAATTCAACGCCCAATTTTAACCGGGGAGTAGCGAGAAGAGCGAGAGGAAGAATGCAGAGGCCTTATGGTCGTTTCTAGTTTAGTTATAAGTTTTCATTCCATAATCATCCATTTTACTATGGTTTAGCTTATTTTTTCAATGTGTAAAAATTGTTTATTTCTTGTAAATCATTTTTTATAGACAGTTTGACTGATTCATTAATCTAAAGTAGAGTAAGTAGTAACCTTCATATTGCAATTATTAACTATTAGCGTCTATTTCAATCTGATATTCCTCAAACATTTGTATTTGTTAGACAATTCAAACCTTGAGTAAATACCAGTAAGGAGAGATAAACGGTCTTTTATAAGTTTACAACCCTTGTTTTTTATTTTAAATAAATAGATGCTATAAAATCGTTGTTTTCTTTGTTTCTTTAACTATTTTCTGAACTGAACTATCCATTAGATTTATTTGAAAACGTTGCCATAGAAAAATGCCAATTATTATCACGAATAGCTGTTGCTATAGAGCTTACATATTAGTTTTGTCAATATCCCTGTTTTACTTTAGTTTTACCTATATTATACTTTATACAAGAAGTTTACAAACGGTAAGTAAATTTATAATAGTTAATGTATTAATACCAAAAAAATTATTATTTGGAAAACATTCCTATAATTATATTTCACAAAAGATTCTTGTAAATTTGATACACTTTGTCAAAACTTCTGTCAATCTTTATATAATAGTTAAGAAAATTAATTGTATTGGATTTTATGCATAATACTATATTCATATTAATAAATTACAATTTATCACAACATATTGAGGTTGTAAGTAATAATTTTGTAGTAGATATATAACTCTTTTCATTGAGTAAATATTGATTGGTAATAGTTATTTTTTCTAAGAATATCGAATTTGAATTTTTTAGTAATAGAACATACAGAATAGAGCTCATGATACTGGTCAATTTGTTAAATTCATGGTAAAATTCATATTCAAAATCGATATATTGTTCCATTGAAAAGTTGACAAGCTCACTGAATATTTATAGTACTATTATCAAATGCACATATTGTTGTAATTCATAAAAATAAAAAAATTATATAAATTAAATAACAGATTAATTGAAAAATATAATGTGTGACACTTTTCAGCAACAAAATGTCTGTAGTGACATACGAAAAGCCTATGACCCATATCGGCTTAGCCGATTGGTATGCCAAACAGTGGATGCTACAACAAAACAATGAGATTCGTCGAAACGAAGCCTTCAATCTTCGGCACGAGGCTCGACAACTCAGAAATGAAACACAAATACGTACAGATTGGGATACTTATCATAACAATGTTAGGTAAGATAATGAACATACGTGCTTCATCACTATATCATTAAATATGATTTGAGTCGAGAAATTGCTAAAATTGAGATATTTTAAGACTATCGGAGCGAGTCACGCAATTCGATAGAGTTCTCTATGAGCTCCGAGCGATGTTAGAACGTTTGAACAAAGAAATGGACATGTTGAAGAAAGAGAAGTTCGAAGCTGAAAGAGATTTGGATGCATTGGGAATTCCGATGAGCGTCATATCAGAATGCATTTCAATGAGAGATTGCAGACTTGGCGTAGAACTAACCTACGATGACGGAGATACAGAACTGAAAAAGGTAACCAACAGGTTTATAACAACGTCGTATTTATATAATGCAAAATTTTAGGAGTTATGTATTGTGGAGGGTGTTAAAAAGTTGTTTGTGGACAGACTACAGGCAACTTGGGAGAAAATTAATAAGATAGAAGAGTTGAGGTTTAAAATTAATTTGGAAATTTCAGACAAGTTTGAAGCTTCTGAAATTGATAGAGAACAACTAAACCTAGATAAAAATTGCGCCAATATTACTTTTAAAATTGACCCTCAACGTATAGTAAAAAAGTAAGTGTGTTTACTTTATATTATATATACATATATTATATATTTATTATATTTAAAAATCAAATTTTTTAAATCTAGTTCTGTAACTTATGATACGTGGCTTCAACATACCCAATACATAAAACAATTGGCTGACTCCGAACTTGTGGACACTTATAAGTTTAGAGAGGCCCTCTTCGTAGTGCGGGAGAGAGCTAGAAATGACATGATTGCTCAGCGTGATCGCGTCGATTTTACGCTCAGAAAAAGGATTTACGAAACCCAAAAGGCACGAAACGAACTCGAGTGGCAACAGTTGAAAATGAAATCCGAGATGGAAAATGTTGTGAAGGAAATTAAGACTTTAAATGATCATCTCCAAGCCAAAACAGATGCCCTTAAGTTATGCGAAACTCGACTTGAAAATAGATCCTACAGACCAGGTTCATTTTATTTGTATTTTACAATATTTACAATTTACTTTCTACATATTTAAGGTTACGAGTTGGCTATTGATGAGGTTGAAGAAGGATTAAAAGCTGAAGTTTTGCAGCTAAGAAGTAGTCGTCAAATGTTGACCGACAAGATCAATTGTGCTAAATCAATTTTAAATGCATTAGAAGATCAACAAGTGCTTATTGATGAAGATCTTGGCAACAAGAATCAGTCTTTGATGTCTGATGTTCGATGTTTGGATATGCGAATTAGATTGAGACAGGGTGACATGACTGGACCAACGACTGACACTGACAGAAACATCCAACTAACTCATATGGAAAGTGAAATACCTCCCGCTTAGTATTCCATTGTTTACACATTATTACACTTGTCAAAATTCAAGTACGAGGAGTTAAACTATTTCTAGTAGATGGGATGGTCAATAAATTTTTGTGTGTTCTATTAGATTGCTTATGATTGACCGGATATGATGATAAATTGAGCTCTTTTAAATAATATGTATTATCACATATTTTGACTTAGCGTTTTTATGAATACCCTATATCATTGTAGAGCTATTAGTGAATCGTACATAATATTTCTTTGTCACATAACAATCACATTGTTTATTTTGCAATTATTGCAATATTTTTTTCTGTATCAAATGCTTGTGTAAAACCACACTTAAATGAAGATTGTATAAATAAAATAATAATTAAATTTTGGTGTACTATTTTAATTTTTGACATAATTTCTATATTTCTGCATAAACTAGTCTAAAACTAGAATATGCTAGAATGTCCAATATTATTATATACATTATGTCAAAATACATACTACAATTTAATGTAATGAACTTTTCTCATAACGGTACAGAAGCCTAGATATTGGGTGGTACTCCTCTTTCTCTCACTCTATTTTCTACAACAATGAAAATTTTTTTAAAATTATTTAGCTTATCTGGTTTGCGCAATTTAGAAGAAAAATGATATTCTTGATTGTGAAGGCCATTATGGGATAAGACTTGAATAAACAAAGTTTACTGACAATAAGAAAATTTATATTTGCTACATTTATATACATACATGTTTTTCTAAACTTAATTTTTGCACATTAACTTTTAAACTAATTAGACTAAAATTATAAAGCACGAGTGAATTTATAAATCTACCCAAATTGTAAGCTGCCAATTATTGTTTTATTCCTACAGTATTAATACACGTATAAAATGAGAAACTGGTTTTAAATGTCTGAAACAAAAATAATAGATAATAGATAATAGATTTAGTTGCTAATAATTTTCAAAAACAATATCACCTGTAAAATCGTCATATTGTTAATAAAATAATTTCCTGCTGCAATGTTCACAGGTTTTTGAACTGCACGTAAAATCATCAGAAATGATTTTTCTAATTCGGTATCTCTAATTTCATGCCACTCAGTAGAACATAGTGTTTCATATAATGTTTCCGCCTAAACATAGAAAATATTTACAATACTCTTATTATTTCAACAAATTATACACTTTACCTCATTGGTTACAAGTTGCGACGGAATGCCAAATAACAGTAAAAACTGAAAGTTAACAGTGATTGTGTATAGTACACTTTTAATAAAGAGATATTCAGTTTTTGTGCTAAAAATAATAAAATAAATATATTCTTATCATAATATAATAAATATTAAAAATAATTGAGGGTGTTTTATTTATTTTTTGGGTACGATAAAACCATTTTTTACTTATTATTATCCTCCTCCTTATCATACTGTAAGATAATACTGATGATTTATATTTACCTTTTTGTGACTATGTATAATTCCACGCAGATTGTGATGGTGACATTAACTAAATGTAGCAAAATGAGTGGAGAATAAACGTCATTGAATAAATTTATGAATCTGAAATGTAAAAGAACGTGGAGAACAAATTTAACAGTTCAACAATTTTGTAATACTTCAATAAAAAATTATGATGGTCTATCAAATTAATCAATTTTCGATGAAATAAATATTTATTCTTGTGAGCCCCTCTAAAATCAAGCTCTGTAAACTTATATCTAAGAATTCTAAATTGCACACAAGTTTGAAATAACATATTATTTATGAGAAAGTCGTGTCCAAATAAGACAATGACAACAAATATTATAGATATTGTTTGAATTAATGCAACCTCAATAAACATTCCTTCAGGAATATAAGAAGTATAAGGTAAGGATCCATTTTTAAAAAACGGCACTATTATCCACAGGGTTAAAACAGCAAAGCCGAACCCTAAACAGCAGAAACAAAGGTTCCTTCCCCTTTTCAATATTGATTCGCATTGTTTTTTCAGTATTGTGTCACTTATTTCTTCCAAATTTATAAAATAGTTCTCAAGTTCCAGTAGTTTTTCGTATTTATCACTCAACATAATTATACGGGAATATCTAAGGATTGGCTGAAATATTTTATCATAATGTTTTTTCTAATTTAAATTTAATACATACCTGAGTTAAAATGAACAAAGATTCAAGACACTGAAATGTTGTGGGAAAGGAAAATTCAGTGGAACATATTTGGTATAAAACTAAATAAAAAATGCATAAATGTGTCGAAAAACTTAAAATGTATACTATATTTTGTGTCAAACTTCTCTTAGGATAACAACCTCCTATTTTTAGGAAACTTAAGCACAAGGGTTTAATATTTTTAGAGATAGTCATGTTTATAATGAATGATGAAGCTAATTCTTTCCATGACAGTTTATATACCCTAAAATTTAAAAAAAAAAAAAAATAAATAGTCGGATTAAAATTGTAATTAGTATCTGCCACTGTATAATTATTTTAGTCCAATGTAGGGTTGAGTTTCTTCAAAACCTCTTATTAAGATTATAAATAAAACTTAATGCCGGCATTATGAAAGTCGTCGTAATTGTATATATTTTAATATTTAACATTTAATATTTTATTTTGTATACATATATATTTAGACACTTATTCGTATTTTTCTTTGTTTCCTACAGTGTTAAAGCACATGAAGAATGAAAAACTGGTTTTAAATGTCTGAAAAAAAGCTAGAATAGTAAAATTATTATTTTCAGCCAAATACATCCCAACCTTTAAAATAGTTTCATAATTAACATAAAAATTTCCAGCCGCAACTGTTACAGGCTTTTGAGTCACACGTAAAATCATTAATATTGACTTCTTTAATTTAATATTTTTCATTTTATACCAATTAGTACAATAAATTGTATCGGACAATCGCTCAGCCTAAATAATTAAAATTTACAAAAGTGTTTAAAGTATCTGTTATTCTTACCTCATTTGATACAAATTGTGAAGGAATTCCAAACAAGAGTATGAATTGGCAGGTAAGACTCACAATGTAAATTATTGCCTTAAAAAACATGTGATCCATTTCCTCGCTAAAATATCAGAATTAGATGTTTAATTTTTTAAGTTCTTCATTTATTTACCTTATGACAACAATATACAACTCAACACACATTGCCATTGTTACATTAATTAAATGGATTAAGATTATCGGAGAAAATATGCTATTGAAGAGTTGAATGTATCTAAAACATGTAAAATGAAAAAGCATTCATTTAATGATGGAGTAGAAAATGGAACATATATCCAGTGGTATAATTTCGTGTTTGGCGAATAGTTTAGGTCGTAAATGTTTTTCAGTTTGTGCTTCCTCTCATATTGTAATATTATTGCCTAAGATTGTGCACTCCATTTTTTTAGGGAAAGGTAATTTAAGTAGAAATTATTTTGATTTAGTTACAAGATGGCAAAGAATATAGTGTAATTATTTTGAACAAAATATTACTCCAAACTATACATAAAAAGTCATTGAAATCTAATCACTGGATACTATTTCTTGTGTCACTGATTATATTTTGCACATACCTTAATAAAAAATTGTGATAATTGACTAAATGGGACAACTTCGAAAAGAAACAATCTGCTGTTTGATCAGCTGTGTCAAAATTGAGTTCTGTAAATTTATACCCGAGTATTTTAAATTGTACACTCAACTGAAATAAAATGTTGTTTATCAAAAAATCGTGCCCCAATATGAAAGGCACTATCAATGTTACGGATATAGCTTGGATGATTACAATATAAATGTAAGTTCCATCAGGAATATAACAAACAAATGGGACTTTTCCAGTTTTAATAAACGGAATAATTGCCCAAAGTAGCAAAACTGGTACACACAGTCGTACATAAGTAAAACAAAATTGTTTTCCTTTTCTTAACATATTAATGCATTCGTTTTTTAACTCGACATCCTTTACTTCATCATTGCTCAGGAAGTGTCTTTTGAGCTCTATCAGTTTCGCATATTTGTTAGTTAATTTAATTAATCGTATGTATCTACAGAATGGCTAAAAGAATATTGCACACATAAAATACAAAAATATATATGAATCAATACATACCTGTGTTAAAATAAACAACGACTCCAGACTTTGAAATGTTTTTGCAAAAGTAAATTCAGTGAAACATATCTGATATAAAACCAGACACATGATGTATGTTAATAGAGAAAAATTTACAACATAAATCAAATTTTGTATGATCGTCCTTTTCGGATGACATCCCGAAAATTTAAGAAATTTTAAACATAACGGTGTAATGTCTGTGTTAGACGACATGTTCATTATAAATTACGTTAAAGTTTATGGTAACTATTTATACATTTTTCATTACCTGTAAAAAGAGGAGACGTGTAATTATAGAATGGGTGACTTTTAACTTTAAGTATAATTTGTAGTAAACTTTTCATGAGAATGGTTAGCTTTTTTATTATAATTGTATTGTCGGAATAACAATTTATTTATTAGAAAATATTCATGCATGTATTTAATGTAAAGTCTGAATTCATAATTAAATAGGGAAATTGAGTGTTTCATTTAATTTAATTAAAATGAGTGAAGTCTAATATTATTACACAGAAAGTGTTTAAAATTTTAATTAATTAAAACCATTAAAATGGTTAACTATGGAAAAGGTATGATACAGAAACTGGAAATTACTATTTAGGTTTATTATAAACCCATTTATAAATATTAAATAATACAGTCAATATTAATTTTATCCAATTATTTTATAATTTTAATTACAATTATTTTTCAGTTAATTTCCGTGTAAAAAATGTATATGTAATATTAGTTTCCAGAAAGTTTTAATGTTTAACTTTAAAATAGCATAACTTTCATTTATTAAACTCATCACTAGAAAAGATTATCCTAAGTTTTAACCTTCTTTACAGAAATAAATCCTTTATTATTAAAGAATTAAACAACGGAAAAAAATAAATAGTAGTAACAAGAAGAAATATCTGGAGAATATGGGGGAATGAGGTAGATTTTGCCACTGGTCATTTTGAAGTTTCCTTTGAGTGTCTAGCGAGACATGTGGTTTCCCATTGTTATCAAGGAACAGAACATTTTGACGGTTAAATAAAAAAGATTCTCTTGGAGTAATTTTATCATGAATGTTGTCAATTTATAAGCAGCAGACAATTATATCGATCGTTTGGTAGGTCACCAAAATCTTTCTAATGTTAAGACTCTTTGTTTTCGAACATATTTGACCATGTTTAAGAGCTTTATCCCAGTTTCCAGACCGGTGACAATTGTCGTAATCAACCTATATAACAATATGATTAATAAAAGTCATTTGCTTTGCATGCAAAGAGGGGATTAGCAATTGTCAAACCCCTCATTTTGCTATTGTCACTAATTTATGTGGAATCCATTTGTCCAATTTGATGAAACCTCTTTGTAACGGTCGATTCATGGCAATTTAATGTCTGACCTAAAGATATTGCTTTCGCATAAATATACAGTTTAATACAAACAAATTATAAAGTTTATTCAAATAAAATTACAAAAAATTAACCATATTCATATTAAGAATGAAGACAGTCACACTTGCAGGTTGCAATAAAAAATAAAATTCAATTAAAACTTTATTGAATTATTTTTGCTAACTACAATAAATCATATTTCAAATACGTATTCATAATATATTTTATAAAAATACATAAATTGGTTACAGTAACAAATCTTAGCCGTATTAATTCAACAATTAACAGATTTCCTTTAATATCAATTTTACAGTTACAAGATACATACATGGTGTTTTACATATTTATACATTTTATATATAATCTTATACATATTGTACACGTTATATTTTATTTTTAGTAATAATATTAGATTTAACAAACTAAATAATACGTTTATGTTAATAATTATTAAATGGTTAAATTATTAAATAGCACAAAATTTTAATTATATTTAAAAAACTATATAATTGAATAACAAAAAATTGTGTTTAACATCATTATTCTAATTAGTTAAATCTAAATTACATATATCTATTTTAAGTTCATTATTTTGTTTCGTAATTATTATCAATAAATATAATATTGGTACACACATATAGTTTGTTATATTTCTACAAGGTAGAATATTATGGGATAGGTATCTATTTATAGTAAAGCGGTATTCTTTTAAGTGGTTTATTTCTGGGAATGCCTTATGTTGGGTTTAACTTAACTTTGTACTGTAATTTTATGTACATTGTTAATATTTCAACAGTTTGGTACTGAGGTAATTAGATTATAGGATATGATCTATTTTTTCTTATATGTGGTCTTTGTCGTTAGCAAATAACACAAATGTTATTATGAAAATGATACTGAAACCACAAAAATAATTATCATTATTTAGTTTTATGTTATATTTTATGTTTGCACATAAAATATGCGGTTACATATTTGCATATTAACTTTTGATATTATGATATAGTTATGTTTGTACAATGTTCTAATTTGGTCTCAGTAATTGGTTTAAGTAACTTTAATTGTCTAAATATAATTAACGGGGGTAATATTTAAAATTTTAGAATATATGTTAGTGTAGGTTTGTCGGTCCACAAGAGTTATTAAGAGATAAAGATTATTAAATGATATCGTCACCTGGATTTTTAGAGAAGTTTTCGCAGTATATGTATATATAAAATAAATTAATTTTTGATAATTTCTATTTAGACAATTCTTTTTTTTTTGATAGGTAAGAAGTATATCCATAACACCAGTTTTGTTGATATTTTACCATAAAAAAGTTTGACTAAACAATTGGGTGATTTACGACTGTGACAATAAAATGAAAATATTTTTTATCAATTCCATCTGGAAAAGAGAGCGATGACTTATTGCTTATCAATATTTATTTTATTTGAAAAATGAAATGCTTATGAAATGACTTTATATTTATTCTGCAAGTTCGTAAACTTACTTCACGAGAAATGCAATCTGAAATTAGAACAACAGCCGTTTATATCTCTGATCTGTATACATCCATAGCAATGTTTACTAACTACGAAACATTTTATCTGTTTGTGTAATTTCCAGGATAACGAATCTGTAGCGTAAGTAAGCGAAAAAACTGAAAGACTCACACTCACACTCAGAGTGTTTATTCGTATTTCTAACTACTAAGTACTTGAAAAGTAACGGAAATGAAAATGTGATGGTGACGTTATTGTAGGACACAGTTGTTCTCAATTTTCCGCCAATTCGAACCGGTGGAATTGACATTGCCGTCACCGAGACTGCACGTTTTGGTCCTCATGATCATCAGATCGGTTCTGATACTGGGTCTGCGCACGTTTGGCGTCACTACTCCGCACGCGTCGCTCAGTCTCCTCTTGACCGATAAATGGTATTTCTTAGCATGATGGGAGGGCGCCGACGGCGGCAAAGGGCACGGCGCCCCGAAATTGGCGCTGATTCGCTTGTGGTGGTTGGGCGCCATTTCCTGCGGCAGATTGGCTACCAGAAACAGCTGATAGAATACTTCGTCCACCTTCAGGTTCTTCTTGGCCGACGTCTCCACGAAGGCGCAGCTTGAGTCTTGCGTGTCGCAGTAGGTTTGGGCTTCTTCCGGCGTTACGGTTCTTTAAAGTCAAAAAAAAAAAAAAAAATTAGTGGAAATAGAGGAATATTTGTATAAATTCAATTACCCCAATACACTAATTAACAGATCTCAATTATAGAAATATTAAAATTTTCTGTTTTATTATTTTAAAGTAATCTGGGTCTATTGAAAGTGAAAAACGTTTGTGTTTTTAATCATTTTAATTTTACTAGCGTCGAGGACGAGCAGCAAGCCTGATCGATATTTCTTTAGAAATATGATTAACTTACCTCCAACGGTATTCAATTAGTTACGATTGAATGAAAAGAAATTGAGTTACAGCTTTTTGAGGATTTTTAAACATTTTATTCATTTAAATAATGAATTTAATAGTTGGTGCTTTGTTGTTTAGATGATTTTTTCTGTTATGGTTCCATAAAATAAATACGTGATTAATATGGTGTGAAGGGAAGTGATTCAATTGTTCTTCATTTAGTTTTTATTAGTAAGTTTGTTCTTTCTGATAATAGAAATATTTTCCTTTTGGTATATTAGTGTAGAAACTAACTCCTCCTTTTCAGGTTGGAATTGTTTTACTAGTTTTATTAAAAGGTGAATAGATTTGGAACTTACAAAAAACGATTAATTTAAATTTATAAAATTCAAAATATTAAGCTTAAAAAACTAAAATATCAAGTTTAAAAAATTAAAAATTGTTAATTTAATTTCAAATAAATATTATGCGTAAAAATAAAAATAAACAATTAAATTAAAAAAATATATATTAGTTTAATTAATTTAATTAAAAATACAATTAAAAATATTAATATTAAAAACTTTGTTAATTTAAACTTATAAAATTATAAATATTAAACCTAAAAAATTAAAAGTATTAAATTAAAAAAAATAAAAATAAATAATTAAATTAAATAAAAATAAAATTGTTAATATAAATTTATAAAATTAAAAAATTAAGCTTAAAATTAAAAATACAAAATTAAACTAAAAAAAAAATTAAAATAGTTAATTCAAATTTACACATATTAAATAATTAGAAATAATCCATTAAATAAAAAAAGTTTAAAATTTTAAGCTAAAAAATTAAAAATAACCTTTTAAATAAAATTTGATTTCCTTTTGTAGTTAAATCGAAGAAAGAGAAATTATTGTCTCATAAAATAATTAGCATTTTTGGGTGAATATTTTTTGTGACAAATACGTATTTTAACTTAATTTTAAACTGTCTTTTCATTTTGTTGGACTAATGGTTTTAGCTTCATCGGCATTTTCCACATACCTACTTAATATATGAATTCCATTTTCGTGCCATTGTCACGTTCAACTCCCCTTATTCGGAAAAGATTCAGCAGATTTAAATTATTGACTAATTTCTCTTAGTTGTACGTTTGAGACTAAAGCTTTTAAATCGTACAAATGTTGAAGAAGTTTAAACTCAATTTAATACTACACATCATATTCGTTTTATTTTCCTGAATATGTGCGATTAAATTAATTACTAGTAATTTTCCTTTTACGATTATACATAATGATGATGGTTATACATAATTAAATTATGTGTTATCTCTGTTTCATCAGATTATGATTAGAAACTTGAATTTGCACTAATTAAATAGAAGGTATGTAAATAATTCTAGTTGCAACACATATAACCAGTAAATTGTTTTTGACATGAATGTTTAATAATTATATCTTTATGTTTGATACATTTCAATTTTAAATATTTCAGTTTCACGCAACATTTTATTAAACAAAAACATAAAGCCTACAGTATTAGTTTTAATTAATCTATCGACGTAGGTTTTTTAATTGTGTAAACTTTCATTTAAATTGTACATTTTAATTATTCTAGATATAAACAAAAATATATAAACTGTAATTTGTATATATATTATGCGTGTTAATTTCGTTGAGTAGTTTTAATAAAAAATTATGATAATTTACGTAATTTTATATCACTCAATAAACCCGACGTAAATAAATTTAATGATTGATTATCGTTTAGAAAACTAATTTTCTCAAAAGCGAATTTTTCCCTCAGGTTTTTATGACATGTCTCGTTGAATTTTTGATTTAAACAGACCATTAAGCATAAGTGTCGGTGTCCTCATTTTTATGATTAATCATATAGATTTCGATTTGATCGCCAGTTTACTGAACGCATTTGAAAATTGTTATGAAGGTTAGGAGCAAGTAACTGGATATAATTATAAAGTTGTTTGGAAAATTAAGTTTAGTATGATGTTACGAAAATATAACTATAGGTAGAGCAAATTTTTATTCAAAAACATATTTCGTTTGGATCGGTGTCACGTATATACTGCAATAAATGTAGCTTATTATGTGGCCTTTATGGTCACGAAGAGTATTGCAAAACGTCGAGTAGTTAACAGTGAGTTTATGTCGACATAAAATTATTTAATGCAAAATAAAATTTTAGTGTCAGTTTACATTTTTATATTACTTTATTGGTGTTTATTTTAATGATAAGTAAAATTATTTAATTATCTAAAATATGGTTATAAAATTTTACTAACAAATATCAAATACTTCTAAATTTTATATATACAGTGGGGTCGTAAAAAGTTCTCGCACCTTTTGTCTTTCAAGTGAAAAAAGATGTCGTGTCGAATAAAAATCATGTAAAATGGTATGTATAATAACTAAATTTTGCTATAAAGTTGGTATATGATAAATTGCCCAGTTCTATATGGGTACAATCAACATATTTTTATGGACTGCCTTTAGTATTGTGATACCTTATTTACTTACAATTTACAAACAAAATTTACACAATACGAGACATTTTTAGTATCTGATTTAATTTTGAATTCTTCGTTATTCTTATAATAGTCAATGGGGAATTTCAACAACCTTACTGTAAACTTAAAGCTATTATTTTGCTTACTTAAATAGATTTTACATAGTGAATGATATAAAAAATCTTATAAGGTCGAAAACAAGGTATGAATATAAAAAATATAAAAAAACAAATAACGAATTTAAATAAAGAAAAAAGAATTATTATTATGTTAAAAACATAAAATAACTTTTTAAATATTTTTTATTATAAATAAAATATAAATATATTCAATTGTATAAGGAAGAAAACAATAAGAAATATAAAAAAAATAAAGAATTTAAATAATTAAGGGAATAAAGTAAAAATAAAGTTAAAAATATAAAAATAACTTAAATAATTCTTACATTTCTTTTATTATAAAATATAATCTATAAGGAAGAAAAGAAGATGTTAATATAAAAAATATAAAAAACTAAAGAAATAATGTAAAAATAAAGTTAAAATTTTAAAAATAACTATATATATATATATATATATATATATATATATATGTATAATCAATCTCTGAGGAATTAATATTTATTAATTAATAAAATTAATATAAAAAAATTATAAAAAAAATTAATAATGAATTTAATTAATTAAGAAAATAAAATAAAAAATGTTAAAAATATGAAAATAACTTAAATAAATGTTAAATTTTCTTTATTATAGAAAGAAAACAAGATATTAATATAAAAATATAGAAAAAACTAAAAAAAAAAATTAAATAAATGATAGGAGAAAAAAAAAAATAAAAACTATTCAGTGTTACAAAAATTAAAAGTTATTATAAAATGTATCATGTTTAATAAAAAATAATTGCTATCCCACAAATTTTATTGCTTAAAAAAACTTTTTTTATCATAAATTTTAATCTTATTATTTTATTTCCTTAGTAATTTAACTTCATATTTCAGTCTTCATCTTTTTTATTCTTAATAATAATAATAATTAATTATTAGTCAATCACTTAATTAGTCCAATAGTAAATAACGAATTTTAATCACTTTCAAAATAAAATGTTAGACCATGTAAGTCAGTGTGCAAGTCGCCTTATATGTTAAATGATAAAAGTTCCTACAAAAAAAGTGTAGTTTGTTGAAGTGTCTTGAGTGAGTTTCTGGAAAGAAAAGAAAATTATATCATAAAATAAAAAATACATAGTTTTATTTCGGTCTAATTTTTTGCTGACAATAAGCTAATTAAAATAGTTTGACGTTAAGTTAATTACATTTTTTGGACAATTGTTAGTTTGTAACAGAATTTCCACTCAATCGTACCAAACTTCTAAGTAAGTGTAGATTATACCTGTTTAATTTAAGGAGACCTTTGCGAGTTCCGCCGCTAAATAAATAAAAATCTAAAGGGGAAGTCTTAGGTCCGTATACCCGCATTAATATATAAAGCTCCCGAGTCCAACCCCTTTTGACCTAACCGTCGCCGGACAATGGAATGGAAAGTAACTCACTTCATTTCTTTGTCGCACTTGTTCCCGGCGAGTATCATGGGCACTCTGGGCAGAGTTTTTTTCCTGGTCAGACCACCGCCGCTGTTCGACGACGCTCCAGCGTTCACTTTCGTCTCGATGATTTGTTCCCGCAGCCTTATTGCCTCCTCGAAAGTTTCGCGACTATCCATGCTGAATACAATTACGAATAAATCACCTGCAACAAAAGAAATATGGTTGAACGAAACGTCGAGAAATCCTATTCAAAGTTGGGAGTATTGTCGTTATCAAGTCTAACAAGTGTTTCCATTATGTTTTAACAATGAAATACATGGAAAAATGTCTTATTAAATTACTTTGTCAGAGTTCTAAATATTTCTTTATTTAGAATAAATAAATTTAAAGATAATTATGAAAATTTGATCTTAATGTAATAGTTGATAAATACATTTAAAAAGTGCTTATTAAATTACTCATGATCAGGGTTCTAAATAAATCTATATTTAGAATAAATAAATTTAATGATAATTATCAAAATTTGATGTTGATGTAATATTTGATAAATACATTTAAAATTTGCTTATTAAATTATTCGTTATCAGGTTTCTAAATAAATCTATATATCTAATATATTTAGAAAAAATAAATTTAAAGATAATTATCAAAATTGATATATTCTAATTCTCATAAAAAAATAAAATACTTGAAAGTAATATCACCTTTTAGCTTATTAGTTTTTCGTGAATGTAAAATTGTTAGTTAATAAAATTGGCGATTTTAATTAAGTTTGATTATTATGCAAATAAGTAGGAACCTGAAATAGGAACTAAGTACCCTCTCTATACACAATTATCTTTAATTCATTTCAAATTGCTTTGAAATTTTAAATAATTGACTGTATTTAAACGAAAATTTAGTTTTACATTTTAACCACGCACCACAGTTTGTCTAATTCTCCCTATTTGGTTAAATTTGATTTGAATATTCCAAATGTTGAATAATTTAATGATACTACTATCAAATTATAATATCAATCGAGAAAATATAATTGCTAGTTATACACACTTGTTATATATTTCATTATTGATATTTATGAACCTATATCTAATTGTACAGCTTGTACTCAAACTGTTTTAATTTTTTATTTGCTAATTTGGATGTTTAACTTTTAATTCACTTTAGAATAGTATCTAATTAGGTTAATATATTTATAATTTAAAAGGAGATAATTGGTATATAAAAAAGTGAATGGCGGGAATAATTAAAATTAAAAAAAGTTGTTTGTCCCGGGTGTGATATATTTTTTACACAGTCAGTCATTAGTATCGGATTCCTCGTCAATGAAGTCAGTAAATAGGTATAGACTGTAAAATATAAAGAACCTACTGTGAACTTCTCATTATATATAATTTTTTAAATTTATTATATAAATTAGATAGTGTTCCTCGACTTGGCGCATCCACCAAAATTTAAAGCATGAAGAGGTTTTTTGATATAGGGAATTACTGACATATGCTGAAATGTATAATAATAAAAAAGACACGACTTGTAAATTAAACACAGAACTTTAATTATGGCGACAAAAAACGTAGTTTATTTTTATTATGAATGTTGAGTTAAAAAATACAATTTAAAAAAATTATAGTAGTTTTTATTTAATTAATAAATTACTTTCCAAATTTAAAAATTGAAAATAATATCTTTTATCGCCAAGTTTCAGGAAAACTTAATATTTTTATTACCTCCAATAAAAATTAAATGATATATATAACATTATGACATTAGTATTTTATTGGCCATCAACACAGTTTTCCATGAGACGAATTTTATGTGGGAGCCACAAACAATTAAAACTTGAGTGCTGTCTAACAAGGTTCTTCCAATAGCTTTTAAGCACTCATTCATCTTCTTAGATTATGTGACAACAATAACATTCTTTATTAGTGCTGAAACACAGATAATTTCTCAAAATAAAATTCTTGGTAAGGAAAAATGAATTATCGTTAAATAGTTGATGTTAAATTATTTATAAAATTCACATTTAATGTTTGTAATTTGAATAATAATAATAAAATATAATAATTCAAATTGAATATAATTTATACGTTATGATTTATTTATCTATCTATATCTATATCTATATTATTATGAAAACTAAAGCCGAGTCTGGTTAATCTGTTAAAATACATTTTTATAAATTAATAAATATGTAATAAAAAAAACATAAACTTATAATTTATTTATAATTGCTGGAACAGAAGAAATGTTATGTTATTCTCTTCATTTCCTCCTTAAAGTAGATTGCATCCACCAAATTTTTAAGAAACCGGCCTCTTAATCATTTATTTTATTTATTTCAGATTATTCTAATATTCACATGTATCATATACTCTAACATATTCATTTAAATAAATTAATATTCATATGCTAAAAATATTTCTTATATTTAGTTATACAGGGTGTGTAAGCATAACTTCTAATGATTTATCAAAATGAGATCGGGTATAGGTATATATCTGGTATGGAGAGTTTTCACTTTTTTGTCACTTTTTGATTCACCGGAAATTATTCTCTTTTTGAATTTTTAAATGAAATACCCTGAATATTTTTACACTGTTGGATTTCTGAGACAACTGTTGAACAGATTGTGACATTTAAAAAAATAGTTAGTTAATTTTTTTAGAAACTGTAAGTATAAAAAAATAAAATTCATCATCCCAGTTTATATGACGTCAATAACATTTTTTATTAGTCCGTAGACACAGATAATTTTTCAAAATATAATTCATGGTAAGGTGTAAATCAGTAAATAGTAAATCATCGTTAAATTGTTGTTGTTAAATTGTTTAAAAAATTAACATTTATATTTTTAATTTAAATAATGTACTAACTCAAATTGAATATAATTTATACGCCTTATCGTTTATTTACTTAATTTAATATTAGAATTAATCTAACATTCGCATACTCATTTAGATGAATTAATATTCAGATATTTATATCCCTACTTTGAATTATTTTGTTAAACTTTCTGCTTAAACTATTTCTTATATTAAATTATAAGAAAAACAAAATAAAATAAATACATATATATTTTAAACATAGAGTAGCCAAAAAAGGTCAGCTGATATTAGATATTAAGAATAACGACGTAACGAATTGAAACGTTTAATTCGTACATGTTCTGACCCGGTCGGAAAATCAACAGAAAATCCCCATTCAGTTTAATGAAATTGTTGGCCGGAATACGTAATTCGTCTGCTGAACGGATGTAGCACTGTTACCAGCGGATTGAATTTGTAATTGGACACCTGTGGCCGAACACTCATATTTTTATCGACGGAATCGCAAATGTACAATTGAAGATCCGATAAATCTCTTTTATGTCTCGCCTCTTTATTCAGTTTCGATGCAAAATGCAGTTTCCAAAACGTTGAATTTATGTATTTATGTTCATGAAATTTGATGTTTTTCATTCATGTTAATCACATTATTTGCAGGGCCTGCCAGTTTTCATACAGACATTACAAAAGCCACTATTGATAACAAAATTTTGTACATTAGTATTTGAAGGGTCTTCGATAACTTCATTGTTGTATGTTAAATAGCCGACAACCGCAACACTAATGAATATTTCATTTCGAACTACATATTTCTTCTGTTTTGGTGGATGTGCTGAAATACACATATCAGTTTTTGTTACTATTTATTTCCCCCTAATAATAAAATGTTGAAATTTTTCAAGAGCTACAGCGGAGTATTTTTCAGAATTTATTACAATATACATAAATATGAATAAAAAATTGTAATATAAAATGAAAAAATTCATTATATAGTACAAATGTTTCATATTTTTGTTTATATTGCATTGAATTCTCCCGAATTTCTAATAAGGACGCCACGAACAATTCAAGAATAAAACACCGGTTAGCGATGTATCTTATTCATACCACGTTGTGGTACTTAATTTACCAACAGTTTTAAGCTACACAAACTTATTTTACTACACTAATAAAAATACACAAATGCAGGAAATATCCCAAAGAATGACATAAATAATATATACAGTGTGGTATACAAACAAATAATTACATTAAACATGGTGATTATAAAAATATGCCGGAATACTACAATCAATTAATCCCGTTTCCCTACAATATCTTTGCTAAGAAAAAAATATAAAAGGAGGCAAATTCTTTGTTCCATATGTAAATATATGTTATATGTGTGGAGTGGACAAATTAGTATACCTTGAGGCTGAATTAAAACATCTTACACATTTTTCATATTCTTATTTATATCTCCGATAACTTAGATCTTCTAACCATCCGGTTTTGAGATATACATGTATAGTTATTTTCAAAGACCTGATAGGTCTCTGTAGTTTTTACCAAGAAATGCAGTTTCCAAAACGTAGAATTTGTGTATTCATATTCATTCATATTTATCATAATGTAACATTGTTAACTGTATTTTTCTCAAAGTTGTTAAAATAATCTTGTTAGTTTTTAAACAGGCATACAAAATTCAATACTGTTTTCATTGATTTGTGTTAAATTGCTCATAAATGTAACACTAATTAATAATACATGTTGAACCAGATATTGCATATGTATTTTTCCGATGAATTTTAAAAGCTGATAAAAACAATCACGTACTGATATTTTAGTGGATCAGCTGAAAGTCAGTAGAAAAGTAGAATTTATTCGTATTTTTTATATTTTATAATAAATTGTATTATTAACAAAGCTCTTAATGTAACCATGCCGCTTTTCATGATGACAATGTAAAAGCCAATACTAATAATCAAATTTTAATTTGTACATCAGTATTTAAAGCAGCTTCGACAGTTTCATTGTTCTCTGCTAAATAGCCGATAACCGCAACAGTTATTAATATTTCATGTTGAACCAGATATTACCTTTGTAACTTCCGTTGAATTTTAAAGGCCAACATAAATAATAGCATACTGACATTTTAGTGATCATAATAAAAAGTTGAAGAATTACTCCGAATTAAATTTCTTATGTGTTAGAGTTAAGCAAGTTTCAGAATTTATAGAATATATAATACATAAAGTAAAACGAAAATGAGAATAAAAAGTTGTAATATAAAATGAAAAATTTCACTACACGATACTACTAAAATAAAAAAGAGACAAGTATGTATAAAACTTTCGAATTACTAAAAGTAATTGGTAATTATAAATAAAATCTAAATAAATTAAAAAAAATCTAAAAGTTAAAGAGTTATTCATAATATTTTTTTTTTGGTATGATAACTTACCATTAATAATCTTTTGTTTCACAAATTAATGCTGTTAAGTACTCTTTTATATTTAATGTTTATGTAAGGTATATGACAAAAAATTTAAAATAAAAATATAGTTATTTTAATAATGTTATATTTTTTCTAATAAAAATATAATAAAAACCAATTTTATAAAATCATTTAAAATTCCTGAATTCCACAAATTAATAGTATTTAATATTTTTATTCATAATTTTTGATAAGAAAATATCTTAATTTTATCAATTTCTTTGAACTATATGTAAAATTATATGAAATTTTCGAAAACATATCTAAAGACTGAATTAAAAATTTATTAATTTTGAGTCAAATTGGAGTTATCGTTTTTCATTTTAGGGCCGAACATGATTTTAATAATAAATGGCAAATGTTTTCAAGATTACTAAACAAATATCTAATCAAATATCAAATAAAACTTTAATAGGCAAATTATACAGAAAACCTAATTTTCTGAAATGTTAATGTAGTTTGTAAATGTAGTTTTTCTAAGTTTTCTAATGTTTTCTTAATTTTATATATTCTTGTTTTTACTAATAAGTTAGATAAAAGGTAAAAACTTACATATAACCAAAAAGTACTCACAGTTGGAAGTCTTGGAAATTTCATTACAGATATACCATTCCATTTAACTATTTTTAACTTTACTATAAAACCAATTTAAATCATGATATAAAGTATTGCGTTTACGTAGAATGATTTGAAATGATTCCTTTAAAATGTAAAAATAAAATACACTATTGAAGTTTCTTAGCAAACATACTTAAAATAAACTATTTTAAGGAGCCAAAATGTTAAGATTTGATAAGTAAATCCACAGGGACATTGATACATGGGACATTTTACATCAAAGGTTTCAATCGAAAGAACAATGTATTCAAAATGATTGTTATCCTTACCTTCACTTTCAACAATACGTATAACATATTTCATATAATGTCGTTTGCATGTAGGAAGAAAATAAAAAGGAAAAACCAGTTCCATATTACAAATGTTTGTTTGCGAGGAATCAATATGTATGAAAAGCGTAACACAATATTTACGCCGCCCACGCAAAAGTGACTCCGAAAGAAACGAATCAACGAGTCCGTGTTGTGAGTTTAATTTTAAACTTGTCCTTTTCAAAACAAACTTTGTTTGTGCAAAATTAAGGTTTGTTAAAGCTTTTGCAGTGAACGTCAGGGGATTTGAGTGAACGTTTTTCACATTTAGCTGTATTTAAATTTAATCTTGTTGCCTAAATTGTGCGTTATTAAAAAAACGTACATGATACAACTTGAATAATAAATTTAATTGTTGGGCAACATTTCACTTCAGGACAGCAACAGACATACGTCGCTCAACTTGAGTGCTCGAATACGTCCTTAGCTTGAACCATCGGACGTTAAACCAACGTACTAATTACACCAATAATCATCAGTCGGAAACTAACCCGTTTAATTAACTGTATCTAGAGTATTGTTTACAATCGGGGATGGTTACACGATGACAAGCATGTTAATTCGACTGGATGAAATTTTTATTAAACCAAGGCAACGGGACGTGCTAAATATATATTTGGTTGGCGGATCTTCAAACAATTCACGACTAATTTCGGTTGCATATGTGGATGCGAAACAGACATGTGGAATCGGTAAAGCGTCGAAAATTGTATCATGCACGCAAGGAATACTTGAAAATGCAGTTCACTGAAAACGTTCCAAGAACAAAAGTTGTAATTGACGTGCTTACTTGGGCGTCAACGCTGAATTTAATGCTGCAATAAGCACGCGTCTGTTCGATCTTGTTCAGGGATTTTATATCGTAGTTAATTTACTATAAATTTATTGCTTGGACAAATAATAACGATTTAGATTTGAAAAGAACTGTAAACTTTTGTTGTTTGTATTTTAATTAATATTATTTTGAAAATTCCATATTAAAGCTTCGAAAACGGAGAAGTACTGAGCATTTTACATTTTAAAAAGCATTGAAGAAACTATAAACGTATTTACTATTGATTGAATAGAATGTTATTACAATAAGTATTCATTTTTACGAATTTGTTAATAGAATTTATTTAATTTACCATAATTAATTTAAAATTTGAAAATTAAACTTTTTAGTAGTATTTAAAAAATATAAATATACTTCAATTGATTGAATATATTGTTATATAATGTTAATAAATACGCATTTTTACCTATTTATTCACAGATTTTGTACTAGTTCACCCTAATGTTACTGTCTAGGTAAATAATAATCAATTAGATTAAATTTCACGATTACTTTATTATCTGGATTAATAATAATCATTTAGATTGTAATTATAATTCATTATTTATATTTTTATTACTATTAAAATTTCGCTATTGAGTAAAACGTATAGAATATGTATAAAGCCTTAAAATTAAAATTACTGTAATAAAATTTGGAAAGTAGACATGTTTCAAAAAATAAATGTTTTAAGGAAATTTTCATTGAATTATTTTGTATGTCGTTTTAACATGATTCCCTTCTACTCTTATGCACTCCCTAGCTCTAAGATTTGAAGATTGTTGGACCCTCCAAAATGCCCAACATTAGTTTTTATTTCGTCACAATGAAAATTAATCATTTCCAATAAGTTTCCTAGATTGTTTATTTAATAGACTAGCTTATACAGAGTCCCACAAAAAAGTTATAGTCCTGTATACAAAGCTTAAAAATTAAAATTACTGGGATAAAGTTTGGAAAGCAGAGTGATTTTAAAAATTAAAATTTATATATAACCACTTTTTTTTACTTTAATACAGGTTTTATACTACAGTTAATTTAATATAAATCTATCGTATGTGTAATTTTGCAGATCGAGGACCATATTTAAATACAACACATTTATACTTTGTTAATATTTTGATGAGTTTGTAGTACTTTACTAAGTAATCATTTTTATTTTCTAAATCCGTAAAAATATGATTTTTCACATATAGGACGTGTATTTTTTAATTATTGTAACTGTTACATATAATATAAATATAATTTTTATTATTTTTCTTCTTTCTTTTATTCTTTGCAGTAACCGATTCTCCCTACTTTATTTTTCATAAATAGAATAAGGGTTCTTCTCATTTTTTCCCAACTTAATTTTAGTTCACATAAATATTTCACTTATTTTAGGGTAACTTTGGAATGCTGAATACGAAAAATATACCTATTTTTTCCATAGCTGAGTTACAGCTAATTAAATTTACTTTATTACCTGGGAAAGCAGAGATTTTCATTAATTCCAATTAATTTTAATATAATTTAGTGTTTGGATAATTATAACAATAATTTAAAAAACGTTGAGCAAAAATTTAGAATATGAATGAAGTTTATTAATTATATTAACTACATTAAAGGAAAGCTATAGAAAATTGCAGCTTGTAAAAAGTATTGATAAAAGTATAAATGTACACGCTGTTAATTCAGTTCATAATATACATCATAATTAATGAATATTTGTTGCGTGTCGAATAAGGTTCGTATTCTTTTTCCACTCTGTTATCGATTTTACAACGGTTTAATTCCAGTTTTTAATTTAAATAATTTAGTTAGTTTTATAAATTTTATATACGATACTTTTTATAATAACAACGCATTAATCGATCAAAATTTTTATACTGCAATTTGTATTTAATAATAATTTAATTATATATCAGTATAGTCAGTAAATACTTATATATGAAATAAAAAATGATTCTTTGAATATATTTACTGACATTGTATTACATAAGCAGTATAAGATTTATTGAAATGTTCATAATATTTGAAAACTTCTGTTTGGTTTTAGGCACATTTAAAAGTTCATAGATAAAATGAAGAATAGTAACTAAACATTTTCTTTGGACATCATTTTCTCTGTTAAGCTAAACAAAATATTTATTTGATAGTTAATAATTTTTGAGAAGTTCTGTTTTGTATTTATACACATTTAAAATTAAAATATGCTTATCTGTAGAATAAAAATATTTTTTTAATCAGTATATAGTATGTAATGTTCATAGATAAAATGGAAAATAATAACTTAAAAAGGCTCTTAGAAAAGCCTGTTATTAACACATTTATTTACAATTCAACTAAACAAAAGATTCATTGGAACGTTCATGACTTTTGAAAAGTTCTCTTTGGCTTTATGCATTTCGTATATCCTTAAAACGGAAAGAATTTAGATTGTGTGTACTATTCCATATCGATTTTAATTTCAGATGCACATCTGTTGCATTTCACATTTTCAGATAATAATCCTTTGCAAATACTCTTTTGAAAAATGTATACGTTTTACTAAAATGTCATCATTATTTTATCTCGTCGTTCTTTATAAATTTTGATTTATATTTATTCCCCTGAGTATTAGCATTCATATTTTATATTTTAATATTTTCTGTAACTCATATTTCATATCATTTCCGACGTTATAAGTACTATTCATTATATTGAATATTTATGTTACATTATGATAAAATAGACTAAATTGTTAATTCTTTTAGAAAGTAGTTTACTGTGTTAAATTAATGGCACCGTCAACAAGTGTTCACTTCCATTAAATATTAATTTTATAAACCTTTACCCCAATTTCGGTGCTCGTAATCCTCAAGTTTATTAGTTATTTGAGTAATCGCAGCTTCCGCCAGCAATCGATCTCAGAAAGGCATAACCAGAAAACAATTAAACGTGAAATTCGTATTCCGTTTATAGACTTCACCAAAATAATAGACCATAAAACAAGATTCACTGTATGGTTTCACTCCCCGAACATAGCCGGGGTTTTCTAAGGGATTATTGTTTAATATGCACGGTTGGGTTTATTAAGATAATTCTGAAACTACTATATATTAATTATACAGAGGATTTCTCGCGAACATTAGCTGCTGGTTTGCATATGTACCTAACTGCAAACTGCCTCGTGAATTTATCAGCCACATTTTTAATTGTCCTTTTAGGTTAGAAGGCTTTTATGAATATTAAAATAGTTTATAGCGCATTCTCTTAATTAATGTTAAGGTTAATAATTGATACGTATTTATCAAGGAAAATGTAATGGTTTTTCTTTAGATAGAAATGTTTATGCGTTGCACGGATAGAAAATGGCAAAGTTTGCCCATTTGTAAATCGATTCTGTTCTATGGTTTACAGCTTACAGTGTAACCCAAATCCCAGTGTGATTGCAACGTAACTTAATAAGAGACTCGATGGGGAATTGAACACACCATACATATCCTCGCCCAACAAATAAGAAGGATGGGATGTACTAATGGTCCTAATTTGTCTTAATGGCTATCCAACTAGTAGTAATAAATTTAAAACGTACTTTTATTGCAGTATTCCGGTAATGCAGTAAGTGAGATACTATAATAATTCTATTAAAATACACATAAAAATTTTTGATTTAATATGTATCTCTAAAAATGAATAGAAAATTTGTCAAAATGTTTTTGTTTAATTTAAATTAAGGTAGTTTGGGATCGAAAATAATTATAATAAAATATTTCTATGTCAAATTCGTAATGGTTTATAATTCAAAATTTGTTAAAAATTTGTAAAAACAAAAATATAAAATGAGTATACAACAAAGAAATTCATTTGGAATACATACACATTAATTTTAAAATAAAAGTTTTTAATTAATGATTTTTTAAAAATACTATCAATAAAAATAAATACATTTTTTTTAGTTTTTTAGCATAGTATATGTTGTTAGTTAACTAGAGCTTAAGAGCAGATTTTGGGTAGATTAAATTATTATTTTTATATCATGATGGTTTAAAAAAAGGTATTTATTATATTTTTATAATATATATTATAATACTTACAATCTTATACTAAAATATATAAATATATGCAGAATTTAAATGAAATTAGTTGGTTGAATATTTATTGTCAGTAAAATTTTCAATTATGTCAAAACCTGAAATAATATTTTTTTTATAAAATATTAAAGGCCTAACTAGGGATTCCTATAAATAAAAATATAAAAATATTTAATAAAAGATTCAAAATATTAATTTATGTATAACTTAGAAATAATATGGTGTAATAGTTTTATATCATTATTAATTTACAGCAAGAAATTTTCAATAAATGTTAATATGCGGTATATACGAAAATAATAATGTATGCAGAATTTACATATTATTAGTTAATTAGATTAATTGATGTGTGACAGTTTTGCATGAATATTGATTTTCAGTAAAAAAACTGTTTCATTTTCAAAGATAAATATGTTAAAACCTGTAAAGATAAAAAACATAAAAGAATTAATTAGGGAGTGTTAAAAAAGGTGTTGTAATTAAATTGATACAATATACTATTAAAAAGTTAAATAATATAAAAATACTAAATAACCATTATTAAATTTTTTCAGCGATAAAAAACGAAATATCTTTCTGCTCCTGTTTCTTTTGCCTTTGTGAAGCGTTTAATTAAAAATATCGGGAAACCGGCGACCAACGACCAGAAAAAATTGAGGCCCAGCAAACAGCGTTCCTAATGCCACGCCAGTCGGTGGAACGGGCTGATTTCTGATAAAAAATGTTTACACGCCGAATCCCGCAGGGACAGTTGCAGCTTTCATCGTAACTGTGACGGTCAAGCAGTGCGGTTATGTAAATGTTAATGCAATCCCTTCGTTACGCTATTTTCTCCCAGCGCCGGACCGAAGCGTAGTCCATTGTTCTCGCGGTGATAAACGTCCCTGCAACGCTGGAGTTGTGTTGCAAATAGTTACCCTTGGTTACACACACACTTAATTGATTTGTCCGAGGCGGAAGACTAAATTCGATTGAGCTCAATCTCTTCCAGAAGGATAATATACTGTTCTATACGTTCTCGGTAATGAACGATTGGAACGGAATCCTTAAAATAATTTGAAAATTATTGGCTGTTTCAAAATGACAGTCACTTAATTGATTTGTTCGAGGCGGAAGACCAAATTCGATTGTAGTCAATTCCTTCCAGAAGGATAAATTAAGGTTCTGTATACTCCTTGTATTGTATCCCTGATATTAATTATTATTAATATTATCAGTTAAAAATGATAGTCACTTAATTGATTTGTCCAAGTTGATAGACCCAATTTTATTGCACTTAATCTCTTCCAGAAGGATACATTAGTTTTCTGCATGCTCTTGATAATGAATAATTGCAGTGAGATCTTTATAGTGATATGAAAAATATTACCAGTTACAAACGATGGTCATTTAATTGATTTATCCAAGGTGGAAGACTAAATTCTATTGCACTCAATCTTTTTCAGAAAGTTAAATTAGTGTTCTGGATGCTCTTGGTAATGAACCATTCAGACGACATACTTATAATAATATGAAAAGTATTACCAGTTATGACAGTCACTTAATTGATTTGATCAAATTCTTTCAGAAATATAAATTAGTTTTCTGTATGCTCTTGGAAAAGAACAATTAAAAAAGCAAACTTATAATAATTTGAAAAGTATTACCTGTTAAAAACGACAGTCTTCTCATTGCGGGAAATGGATGATTTCCAGATGTGTCGAGTATGTCTAGTTGATAAATTTCCCCTCTAATTCTGTACAGTTTTCTGTGGAAATCTTCTATGGTCGGTGTGTAGCACTCTTGGAATTTACCGCCCAAAAACCTCGACACTAGGCATGTTTTACCTACTCTAGAAGAACCTGTAACGAAATTTTATTTTAAATTTTAATAAATGTCGACTACTTACAGACTGTACTACTTTTTATAAAAATAATAGTAAATTAATGTTCTTCTTGGAGTTTACACTGAACTTTAAATAGCTTTTATCCTAAAGGGTAAAGAAGGGTATTTTATTAATTAGCCAGAAGTTCCAGAGGCAAATCAATAAAGTTCTGATCACTTTTCTCAAGTTGAAAGCTCTTTTATTTTTACGGCTTCATGTTGCGGTGATGCGGTTTTATACTATTTGGAATTTTAAATTTTTCTTAACCTGGTTTTTCGAAGACACGCTAAGCAATAAGTAATTTAAGTGTGCTGTAAGGTTAGTAATACTTGATTACGTTATGTCATCAAAACAAGTATAAAATAGTCATTAAGGAAATTGCTTAAACTATAATTAGTCTATATGAAACTATTATAAAATTCAGAATATCTCTAACTTCCAAAAGTTTCTATTAAAATTTAATTTACTTGGATATTCTTAAATTGTTTGTTATCTGAATACTTTTTTCTAAAGTTTTAAACTCTAAAAACTAATTAATTTAATTATAATAAAAATAAGAAAAATGATGTTTATAAACACAAAGAATTTGTGATTTGAATATTTTTAACTCTTTTTTATTCCGTGGAATGAAATAATTGAATTAATAAAACATTCAAATGTTTGTTAATAATTAACTAAATGAGACAGTAATTGTTTAAAAAATGTAAAGAAATGTTAAAATGTCAAAAAAATTAATTGAACATTTTTTAGATGTACTCTACCAAAAATTACTCAGTGATGGAACTTGAGCAGACAAATTTTATTTCTCTTTGAAGGTTATAAGAAAAATTAAAGAGTTTATTATTTTACATTAACTCGTAAAAGTTCATGCGTGGGTAGATAATGTTATATGTAAAGATGTCTTTGGCAGTAATAAAAAATTTCATATATTCTACAGTAACAATATCGTTTTATATTTTAAAATTTAAACCTTTTTACGTCGTTAAAGTATAGTGATATACTTTTAATGTTGCCATAAACGTTTTATTATCACAAAGTAAAATACACCCCCTAAAATGAAATATATTCTGATGTCTTTTAATATTGTTTTACTCTTCTGTGTTAGTGGAAGCTGGAAAATCATAAAAAAAGTTATAAAAACCATGCGAAATCTTTATCGACAGTTGATACTGTTGGTTAACCCTGACACGCTCCTCTTTTGATCTCCACCATTATGAGCTTTTGGGGATTCTCCTTTTTTTTTCTTTTCTTTGTTTCGACAACTACAGTCATCCCAAATCAGAAATAAATTTTATGCTGGATAAATAATTACAAATGATTCGCATTTTTTATTATTTTTATGAATTTCACCTAATGACTTTTCTGAATATTTATTAGTACGTAATTAAATCAATTAAGAAATACAACCAAATTTTTTTGTTTTTAATTTGTTGCTCTACATATGTGTGTCAGTGCATGTAAATTTTTTAGAATATTCTTAAAATAGTTTTTATAATACTATATAAATTAAATTAATATTATTTTAAAGTTTTTATGATAAACATTAGTAATGTATATTTTTTAAATATGTGACATTTCTGTGAAGAAAGAAATTGCATTGTATCTTTTTAAATTTAAGTAGAAATTACTTTGATTTTAGTAACAAATTAATAGTTTTCCTAATAATTATAATTATTGAATAACCTAATTGGCAAATTTATTTGAGTTTATTTTTCAATTATCACTTAATAAATTTGTGTAAGCGTGAGCACTTAATATTAACTTTGTTAAAGAATTAATTAAGTTCAGATTACGGTTAAATAAATTACGGATGTCTGCTAAAAGAATGAGGGAAGTAACGAAGAATAATGGAAGACCCGACGTAAAATTTTCAATCACGTTAATATTGTTTGGAGGTTTCTCTAATCAGTGCTGAAATAAAATATAACGCGTCGGCTCTTTCCATCCGAACTATTGTCATTCCAATTTTTAATTGAGTTAAAAAATTCAAAACAAAATTGATATTGAAAAATCACCGAGCGAACGGATGAAATTTTTGATTAGGTAAAAATTAAACTTTTGAATTATTAAGGCTCCACGCCGCACACAGCAATTTGTTCAGTATGGCATTCTAGTTGCACTATAAAATATTTTCGAGCCTATTCAGTTTTGCGGTTTAAACTAACTGAATATGTGCAATAAGTAAAAATTGAAATAAAACCGCAATTTCACATTTCGCAAATGTGCTCCAGACTACTTTGTTCGAATTAATGCCCTTGCTGTCTGTTCCCTGAAATGTCGAAATAAAAAATAACCACGACAAGCTTCCGAGTTGGAAGTTTACGGTCTGTTTAACCGGAAATATAAGATATTAGAATTCGAATGAATGTATTTTAAACCGGGACACATCTTCAGACAATATTCTTTTCCAATATGCTGTTTAGTTGTGTTAAATGAATATAAATGAAAATAATTATTGTAATATTACATTTTATAACTTTTTTATTGTGTGCTCTTGATATTACTCTGTGGCAACATTTTATTTAGCTTATTTGATTCTGAATCGATTCTAAATTAGATGTTTTAATAAAACATTCAGACGGATTAAGCAAATCAAAAACATACATCATTAAGTTAAATTTTATTATTGAACCTTACAGTAATGATAATTTTTAAATGCTTATTCAGTTAGTTTGTATTTATAACTCTCCATTTCATTCATTTTTTCAATATATGGAAGTAAATTATTGTTTAATTGTATTTTTGCACATAAATCAGTCTATGGAGGTATATGCCAGAAGAATTTAAGTACCTCCATGGCATAATTGAATTGGTACTATGTTTCACTGTGTCCCTGAAGAAAATTTTACACAAATTTAACCTTTTTATAAATTTAAATTTCAGTTTCACTAAGACCAATGATTAAATAATTATAATAAGCAAAAAGCTGCTAACTAACTTTATTTAGGTCAGCTCATTATTAATACTGAATACCAGAATTAATAAAATTGGAAATAAACAGTTGTACATAGTTTAATAAACGAAATTTAAAATTTTAATAACGAAAATTGTGAAACGTGTATCACTCTCATTCACTAAACAAACGATCCCGGGGGCATTAGGATTATTAAACTTTCCTAACGGCAATTGCGTCTATTGTCGGATGCACCGCGTGTGTAGTATTAAGATATGCCGTAAAAGCATGTCATCCGTGAATATTCGCCATCCCGAAATCACTAAACGTGACGCAAATTTTTAGAGAATTTCAAATATTCACCACCAGCAAATGTGGCATGTTCAGTTTTACTTGAGCGGCTGCGAATCGATCGAATGTAATACGGTATAAATATTTAAACTACATATAAGAACTCGGCCCCATTGTATATTAATGATTTTGGAAGAGAACATACTTTATTTTATAGAAAATATACAAACTTTATTTCAGCATGGTTCTTATTTTAATAATAAATTATTTTATGATATTTTAATAATAAATAACTTAATATAAATCATTATTTCAAATGTTAAGGGAATGTATTAAATAAATCTGAAATACTGAATGAGAATGTTTATAAAACCATGTTTGAAAAATGTAATAATTAAAGGAGGCTGCTCATTTTAATTAAGGGCTATTATTTCTTGTTTCCTAAACTGTATTACTTATTATAAATTCAAATGTATTTACATGCTTTGTAGTTTAAAACAGCAATTGTAAAGTATATTCCCAAATCTGTGTTTTATTATACAAAAAAGTTTCAGTGTTACATGATTTAAATGTTTTTTCGTAATAATAAAAATAAACAAAATATCACTTAAAGTTTATGACTATGACTATTCTACTTTGACGACTTTGGAATAAAACATAATGTATTTTATTTTACAGAAGATAAAAAAAAATATTTCAGAAAATTTATAATTTAAATTTCAAGTTTTATTCTAATTTTAATATACAGATATTGCACAACTTTAAATTGAATGAAAGTACCAAATGTGAATATTAAATTCAATTAAATATTAATCCATTTAAACTAGGTACGGAGTAACATAAACAAATTAATATGATATGTGATATTATTATTATTATAAATAATACCAATTATAATGTTCATTTTTATGCTAATAAAAATATTATTTGAATAAATTTATTACGAAATTTGAAAAATTAAAGAGCAATTTTAATTGAGTGTTGTTAACTACTCTTCCTTAGTTTGGGCTCTATCTCATTAATTGTAAACTCTATTCATAAATCTGCATTCAATTCATTCAATTATCTATATTTTCTTATTAAAGTTGAAGTATTATTTATTATTTTTATATATATGTTACTGAAAAACGAAACATTGTTGTCTATTTTAATTGAGAGCTATTATTTATTCATGTATTAAACTGCACTCATCTCATTAAATATTCCAATATGTTTACATGTTTTCTGATTTAAAAAGGCAATTGTAAAGAGTGTATATATAAATCTATATTTAATTCTTTGTTTAAATGGGGTTTAAAAATTATTTATTTTATTTCCTATTAAAGTTGATAAAAAAAATAAACAAATACATAACTATATAAAATATGTACTTTAATGATTTAGGAATATATAATAGACTTTATTTTACAGAAAATATTTCTATGTTCTAAATATTAAACATACATATATTTGAAAATGAAATAATAAAAGGGAGAACCGTTGCTGCTTATTTTAATTGAGGACTATTTACTCTTCCCTAAAGTTTCAACGTGTTTCATGTTTTCTGACTTAAAACATCAAATGTAAAGTGTATTCACAAATATGTATTTGATTATTTAATTTTAAATAAATATTTATTTTGTTTATCCTCTCAACGTTCAAAAAAATAAATAAACAAAAAACAGTAGCAAAAAATCATCAAATTATGAGAATTCGGTTTTATTGTATTATTTTTCGTAAATAAATAAAATTTGTTTCAGTAGACTTGTTATAAATATACTTTTATTTCATTTTATTTTAATTCCTACTTTAAACACACATTTGATAAATAGGAATATGAAATTCTAATAAAATTTAAAAAAGTGTATGACATAAAAAAATCAAACTAAGTGAAATCCTTCAAATTGTATAGTTTTACTGGAGTTGAATAAAGTTGTTCAAGAAAACTTATAATATTAATTATATTTTATTCTAAGATTATTTATATCGGTAAACTAATTTATGTAATTTTAATGAAGTGTTAAATAAAAAATATGAATTAAAGTATAATTACAATAATTTTGCAAAATATGAGTTAAAATTAAAAGACCAAATGATGCTGATTATCTTAACTAATAATTAATTTGATCTAAACTATTACAGTATTATAAAATGGTTTTAAAAATACATTTAATTTCTTGATAAACTTCAAATTTTTCTAAAATGAAGTAAAGACATAAAAAATAACAAATTGGTTAAGTTAAAATCCAACCAACAAAATGAAAATACATTAGTCAGGCGTGGTCTTTACAAAATTGAATGACGTCCAAACATACAATATATTTCTGCATATGTAGACTTTTGCTGAAGCTCTCACATTGCATACGACACATACAGTTCGAGTTATACTTCATAGTTTGCAGTCATCTTCGGAGAACGTGGAATAATAAAATTTTGTTTGGTGTAGTATAGCTTGACAAATAAATAAATGTTTGTGGAATATTGGAATAATACAGAGGTCATGACATTTTCACCGAACAACTGAATGGGATGTAATTTATTTTAGGCAGACGTTTTTTTAACGACGCAGACGATTTCCCATACTTAAAAATTCCTGGTTATTATCTGAACTACATGCATAATGTGTACAATCAATTTGCCTGTGACCAAATGATTGGTTTTCCACGTGAGCCTTCAATAAATATTGTGCAAGAAACACGTGCTGAATAATTTACAGGACGTAATGCAAACGAACCGAATCTGCATTATTTGTCATTCGATTAAAGTCTGCCTCCATTATGTCCCACTACTAAAATGTCCATTCAAATTTACCCAACATTACCGGTCTCATATACTTCAAAGCCTGACGACTTGCATATCCACTTTGATATTCACCTGGATGGAGATATCCCGTAAAGAATTTAATTAACGTACAAATTGAAGCTGCTTTGTTGTGTTAGAGTTTAAATACCCTTTTTGTTGCTGGATGAATGTCGGAATTATGCTTTGTTTGATTGGAATGTTACTTTTTAGAACGCTGCAATTGCGTAACAAAGTACGATTGTTTATTAACTGGACGAAAATGCTGGCAAATTGTTTCATCATTTGCCAATGATGAATTAGAACGTCCGAAGAACGGAAGGAATTGCAGATAATTAGCATTAAAATTTTCCAAGCCACTGCTTATTTTAATAAAATCATAGCTGGGGCGAAGAAAAACGATAATGCTTGGAATAATCCGGCCAAACAAAAATGTTTACACAACGCGATGAATGAAAACTTTCGGGCAAATACGTAACCGACTAATTTGTTCACTCGTTCCATCTGAATCATAATTGTATGGACCAGATTGTGTAGGAGCGTCGCGACGCTAATTTACGTTGGCTTTATCTACTCGGGAATTTCCAACAAACTGACAACGGTTACAAGCAAATGTGACAGTTTGTTTATTGGTCATGATTTTCCACATATATCTCACACACCAACAGCAATATTGTGCTGCAAAACTTTTGTTCCGTGTGACAAGATAAAATTTAATCCGGTGCCAAATATTTGTCGATTTTCAATTTGGAAAACGATAACGAACATTGTTTATATTCATGCGGAATTTCAATGGGAGGCCGTTATATGAACCGGAACAAATATTTATTGTTTCCATTTAAAGTTTGCCCAAGAAAGAAGATGGTGATAGTGAAAAATGGTTTTAATGTCTGAAAAAAAAACGAATCTACAAATCTTATAAGGTTACCTGTGGATAACGAATTGTTCTTTGCGCCAACATTGCATCCGAATTTGTCAGATTTTCTCACAAATTTTTGTACAAATAATAATCTATCAATCAATCAATCAGTCGAAGTTATACAATATTTGTACTACATGTGTGTTTATTAATGGCCTATTAATATTAACTGGATATTGAAATTAGTAATTTCAATATTGGTGAATTTAATTCTAAAATAAAAAAAGAAAATAGAAATAATAATTTAAATTTAAAAAATTAATAATTAATAAATTAACATTTTGGTTAATTTTAAATTAAAAAATTTAAATTTATGAAATAAATAGAAATATTAATTAAAAAATTAAAATTAACAAATTAAATAAAAAAGAATAATTAAAATTCAAAGATATAAATTAATAAATAACTAAAAAAAATAATCTACAAAATTGGAATTACTCAATTAAATTAAAAAGAAAAATAAAACTAGTCATGTAAATTTAAAAATTTACGAGTACTGCCTAAAAACTTAAATTGAGAAAAAGCGTAATAAGTTTTACGGTTAATTGAGAAAAAACGTAAAACTAATAAGTTAAGTATATAAAAAATTAAAAAAAAAAAATAAAATAAAAAAATAAAATTAACTAATTAAAATAAAAAGAATAATAAAATCGTTTAAATTTTTAAGATTTAAAAAATTACTGACTAAAAAATTCAATTGAGAAAAAGCATAAAATTAATAACATGTCTATTAGAAATTTAAAAAAATTAAAAAATAATATTAAAATTAACCAATTAAATTAAAAAGAAAATAGTAATTAAAATTTTGAAAGTTTAAAACCACAAAATATAAATAATTAAAAAAATAAAAATATAATTTAATTTATTAAACAGAAAAAAAAAATCAAATAAAATTAGAAAATTAAAAACAAAAATATAAAAAATAAAGTTAAAAATAACCAGTTAAATTAAAAATAAATTGGTAATTTATAAAATTTGAAAATAAATTTGAAACTGTAAAAATTTGTTTCTTTTATAGTTTATAGTTGGACAAATTCATCAACTTGACCATGGTTAAAAATATTAACAAATATCTTTTTACTAAAAATAATAATAAAAAATTCAATAACAAACAAAACAGATTAGGTCCATAAATAATAGAGATACTTCAGAAATAAATATTAAAATTGTTACATTCCAAAAATTACGTATTTGAAATAGTTAAAAAGATTTTTCAGTTGAATTTATTTCTTCTAATTAATTAAATCTAGTAGAAGAAAGAATCGATTAAAAATTAACGCATTAGTTCTCACAACCAGATTAGTACTTGTTAAAATATATTTAAGTTTATAATTGGGTGGTGTCATGAGTATATATATAGTGTTTTAAACAAAACTTTGGGTCTTGTTGACACTGATAATTGAATATCCCGAGAACTAATGCGTTAAGTCAATGTTTAATATTCGCAGATAATTTAACACCTTATTTAATCTAAATATCGTTCCATTTGCGTATTAAATAGGCGTACTTCTTATCTTGTTTTTTAGGTTGAATGTAATGTCGTGTTCCCTAATCCAAAGCCGGTAAACTTTAAAGCATCCAATCGAGTACTCACCTAGCATAACTAGCCTATAGCAGTTCTTAGGCGGCGGTATGACATCGTCACAGGAGTTGGAGCTTCCAGGACTGGGTCCCGGTCCGCTTGTCACTACCGGCTGCACGTCCTTCCGTTCGAGCGGCCCGTGCGGATGGTGGTTGGCCATCTTTTCGCCGGCCGCCCCATCTTTCCTTGTACACAGCCAGTTTGTGCACGAACTGATCATCGTGATCGTTGGCTTGCGGCGATGACGAAGCGGCGCACTGCTTGTTCGGCCGATGGATCCTCCTTCTCGTCGCCTGGTCGTTGTTGCACATCACGGGAAATGTCAAACTGAAAGTCGGGAGAAAGTCTTATTTGGATGTGCATTAAAAGTGTTAATTTCTTAATAACTGTCTTAGGGACCATTCATTAATTACGTGACAGTCCCGAGGCGGAGGAGGTTCTTAAAATCCCTACATGCTCCTAACTCGGGGAGGGGTGATAAGTCATTCCTACGTAATATTTTATAAGCCGAAATGAGGGATATTTGAGAGTTTTTGGGAAAACTCTGACTGATAATTCAAGTTTGTCGTCCTTCTATAAGAAATTTGCTAATTGTAAATTAATAATAAAAACGAAGTTAAAATCAGTTAGAAAGACTTTGATTAAACATTCACATTGTTTAATTTTTTTGAATGCTTCTAGTACGAGTTATCCAATCCAAAAAAGTGAATTATGCAAACGACTGCAATTTGTGAAGTAGATACATGACAGGAACATATGCATGACAAGGACCTTATTAATTCCGCCTTTGATACACAAAACGATCCGTATGCAGGGAATGCGGACTGCGAAGAGCGAAGTATTTAGCTCCGGGCTCGGATGCGTTCGGCCACTTCCTCTCATTATTGCTGCCTTCACAAAGCACATTTTGGCCCTAATGACAATGTCGACAGGTTTAGAATTGTGGAGTCGACGAGGCGAAGAATGACGATGTCTCAGAATTCGCTAAGCCAGTGGTTTATTTAGTGTTTTAAGACGTCGGATATAAATAGAACGAGAGGAGGCTTGAAATTAAAAATTACGAGTCTGGTCGGTAGTTGTTAAGGTTAAAGAGCTTGCTAATTAAAATGCTCTGGGGACTTGAGACTTAAAGTCGATTCGTTTGGTGTAAATTTCTTTTTGAATTTTTTCTAATTCTATTAGGATTATAAAAACTAATTAAAATGCACTACTACTTTACACCATAAACTTATATTAATGAAATTAATATATTAATACCAACTTGTTAAATCCCGAATAAAAATAAAAAATACTGAAATATTAAATATAAATATGATTTATGAGTTTTATTAAAAAAAAAAAATAAAATTACTGTGATGTAGTCTCAGACAGTTATGTTAAATTTAAAACTCTAAAAAGAAACTATTTTGAGCAGGAATCGACCTGGTCTCCTAGAATGGGTACCATACCCCATATCATGGAGATGATAAATGAGTTCTAATGAAGCAGTGAGCTGTAAAAAGGTTTACACACAAGTCATATACAACTTTAAGACGTTAATACACACAATTTACTTAAATAGAAAAAATTATTTACAAAATTAATTTTACCAATTCTTAGGTTCAATTCTCACATATTTTTCATATTAAATTTTAGGAAACTGGGTGCAAAAATTATACTTTGTGTAGTATTTTTGGTACCACATTAGAAAATTAAGAAATGTCATTATTTTTTAGCTAATTTTTAGAGTCAGTAAATCTGATCAAAAGAATTTCTTATTTCATTTTGAGTTCATTCATGTCCGATTTTTCCAAACATTTACTTTTAGTTATAATTTAATTAAATTTTAAACTTCGCTTGTTACATTAATTTAGATATAATTATTATTTATGTTTTTTAATTAATTAAGATAGTTATTAAATTGTGTATAAAATAACACATCGTTCAATAAGTTCCGAGACTAACCCAGAAATGGTCCTAGTAGTACCAACCTGGCCACATTTCCCTAGTACGAACCTTTACATGAAACGTGTAAAAATTTTACGTCGATCGAACCACAAACAGCAGAGTTATCGAGTTTAGATTAAAGTCACTTAGTAATTTGTTTGAAAAATAGAGAAAAGCGAGTTTCGCGTGTTGATAAAACATTGTTTTTTAATGGGTAAAAACACCGCAGAAGCCCAGCAATGGCTTGAAAAACATTACCCGGACTCCTCTCCATTCAAGCCAACGATTTGTCGGTGGTATGCTGGCCATAGGAAGCCGTTACACCCGAAAATGTGAGTAAAGTGTTAAAAATCATGAAAAATCGCAAACTGAAGGTACGTGAAATTGCAGAAATGACACAGATATCATCTGGAAGTGTATTTACAATCCTTCATTAAAAATTGAGCATGAAAAAGGTTTTTTCCAAGTGGGTGCCACGATTGCTTTCAGTGGAACAAAACAGCAAGTCACAAGTCCATGAAAACAAAGGCAAAATTCAGTTGGGGTTTGATTTGCTTCCCCACCCCCCGTATTCGCCAGATTTAGCCCCCAGCGACTACTGGCTCTTTGCTGATCTTAAAAAAATACTCCAGGGAAAAAAATTGGCTTGAATGAGGAGGTCATTGCCGAAACTGAATCCTATTTTAAAGCAAAGGATAAATCCTTTTATAAACATGGTATAGAAATGATGGAAAGACGTTGGAACGATTGTATCACTCTAAAAGGAGATTATATTGTTGAATAAAAATGATTTTTGAAAAAAAATAATATTGTTTTCGTTGTTAGTCTCGGGACTTATTGAACGATACGTTACTTGTGCTTGCCTAATTTTAAAAATTACACTAAAAAGTTTATTTATTAAGTAGACATACAACTTATATATGTATATAAAATATACATTACATGATACTAAAACCAAATTTCTCCCTTACATTCACCCTAAAAATTAATTAATTAAAATTTTCTAATTTTGAATCTGACATACATATGTACATGAGCTGGTGGTAAACAGAATTAACATCAAACAAATGTGGCGAACAATAAATTATTCCGACCCGCATATATTCCATATTAAATTCAAAAGACTTTTTCATACCTATTCCACGCTGACCCTAATATTAGACAGATAAATGTAAACCACAGGTCCGCCTTCATTTTCCAGTTCGCCGGGAAATCTCATTGTGTCGAAAGTAAAGTTCCGATGTAATCCGGGGACACTGCATGGAAAAGTTCGGATCTAATTTAAGTTTAAATTAGAAATATATGTTCGTTGGGGCGTTGCAATTAATTATTTAAGAGCTATCGGTAAAGTGATGGCATTGGTTTGTCCCAAAATAATTTTATTGAATACGTATATAAAATGTAGGTATTTCAGCATAAATTAGGTTAATGTGATAATGATGAGGTTATTTTTTCGATATGTATTTATATATTATTGTATTTTGGTTTACTTATATCTGGTAACTTCATTTTAGTTTTTGTACATCATAATTTTTTCCTTAAAGTAAAGGGAGTATCTCTTGTAAACAGTTGCAAATTCTATTACCAGTCCATATTTGTTTCTTAAACAAGGTTTTCATTTAGTAACAAGTTCTGACAACTTATCACTGCTGATTTTAATTCCGTTGATGAGTGATCGATTAAATTAACAGTTGCCTGGGAGCAATTAAGTGAACAGCTTTCAAAATTATATAAACTTTTTTAGTTTATTATTAAAATTAAATATAAATGACTTGTTGTTTCTATTATACAAGCTAGTTAAAATTTGAGGGCAACAAATTTAAATTTCACAAATTGTTTTTCTTACATTTACGTCTTTTAGTCAAATCGTTAATTTTAGTGTTATAAGCTTTTTACATAATATTTTCTCATCCTATTTTTACACTACTTTTGTTCATATGAAGACAAAAAATTTTGTAGGCTGGGTCAGTATTCATATATCTTTTGTTGTTAAAGGATTTTTTTCGTACGTTTCAAATGCCATTAGTACGTAGGTGTGTCAATTTAAGTTATCTAAGTGAGTTTGATGGAGGACGAATTATTGGCTTAAAAGAGGCAGGACTTTCGTTTGCGGAAATTGTCAATCGGATAAACCAGAGTCGAAGCGTTGCAGAAATTGTTGGAGAGCTTAATGTGGAACAATGTGTGGGTAGTTTAGAAAGATGTCGAGCTTAAAACTTTGGCTTTACGAGATCACTTTGTGACCACTAGTGTAGTTCTTAACCAGTGGTTTACAGAAGAAGGCTTCTTACCAGGCAATAATTCGATTTTTTGGAGTCTTTTATACCCACAACAAGGTAATAACCGGCCTGGGTTAGTTTGGAGTGTTTCTGACATTCCAATGTAAATTTGTTGTCATGAGTAGTATCTCATGACTTGTCACCGACTGAACATATGTGAGTCATCAAAATTCAGTCTCCATTCGTAGACTTTGGCAGACTGAAAGGACATAGATGATATGAAATGAGTTATCTCAGGATGAAATTGACCAAGTTATTAGATCAAGGTAAGCCAATGTGTGTCTAAATCAAGAATAATTTAAAAAAATATATTCAATATTTTTACCAGAATGTTAATCATTTACTTCTTTACATTACTTCAAGCGTCAAAAATTGGTTTTACGTGTTTTATTTTCCCTGTCTGCTACTGAATATAAATTATGTTTATTTCATTTCTCTAACCAACGGAGAATTAATTAAGATTAATATAAATGAAAATTAAACATGTATAATTAATTTAGTCACTTATCTTAGGACTGTTAATATTTTTTAACTAAATAATTTTTTAATAATTAACCAACTTAATCTGATAAAAACAAATTTATTAATTGCAACTTATAAAGATAAAATCAAAGCAATCAACTATATTTAACTTTTACGGAAATGCAATTTACTCTGTAACCTACATTTACTCAGCTAAAATGATTAAATAGACGGTGATGAAAGTTAACAGTCGACTTAAATTCAATTATGCCGAAACTAAAACGAAACTTTTTGGTACGTATTGTAACTCCCTCAAGGAACCTAATGACTGGAAAAAGGGACAGAAAACGAACATAAAAACTAACAGTCACTTACGAAAACGTGTTAACACCATCTGTGGCAATAATCAAGGCTGGATATAAAAAGTTTATGACTCGGTTCTGAATGTACTAATATTTGGTGAAGTTAGATGAAAAAAGTGATATATATTGTTTTAACACACACGAACTAACAAACCGTTAAATGTTTTCGATATCTATGAATTTACTCATGAAATATTTACATGCGGGAAACACTTGACTAAGATATTGGACCGTAACGTTTCAGGATTATAAATCAAAGCGTAAACGAGGCAGTAAAGCGTGTTGTAACATAAAATAATGAAGCCTGATCGGGTATGTGGTTTATTGGCAATAACAGCACAGACAAAACTAAATTTCACAATATCATCCCCATAGTAGTTCGTTATAAATGCCTTTGAAGTTCTAAAGGGAAGGTAATAAAAATAGTATCGGTAGACATAGCTTTATTGTAATGTTAATAAAGTACGTTTGTATGGAGTAGTCGTTGATTTCAAGTTTTAGTTACGACCTTTTATTTTATAGAAGAAATAACAAGGTAGAAGGAATACTGAAGTGCACTCTCAACTATCAATTGAAATCTAAATAAAAATAAGTCGTCCATTTTTTATTTCTTTATTAAAGGCAATAAACATCTGGAATTCCACTGTTTTGTGGATGTTTTCATCATTCATCGATAATTGAATTTATTTATACTCGAACGAACTCGATGTCGATAAAATTATTTGACGCATCGATATATTTTTGTTCTGTCCACACCACTGGGGAGGTTTTCAGTGATTTAAATGCACAATTGCAAACAACTGTACGTCAACGTCTGCAAGTTCCGCAAGCAATATTGTCGAATGCATGTTTTAGACAGGGATGAAATGTGTTGTTTAGGAAATTTGCCGAGCACATCAAGTGAAACGGATAAAGAGATATATTGCCTTTATCCTGGCATTGGATCAACTTAAATTAGTCAATTTCGGCTGTACGGCTTATTCAAATGGTGTAAATTAATGAAGTGCGTGTAAGGTTTGGTTTCAGCTTGATGATCTTGGAGGAAGTCTATTAGAATTTATGTATAATACATGAGCAAAATTATTGTTAAGAAGACATTGTATGTTATTTATAAAGTAGAATATATTTTTCATACAAATATTATCTTTCAAAATTCCTGGTAAAATGTATTTTATTTTAAAATTAATTTAATCAGAATATTATTAAATAGAGAAGGAAGGCGTTTTATCGCAAAAAATCAATACTACTCAGACTACTTAAAATTTTGGGACCTATTTAATATTCACCTCAGTTCGGCAATAACAATCCGCAAAAGAAGTGTACTTTTCAACTGTACTAAAAACTTGAATAAAAAACCTTTTAAAATTTTTATTTTTTTAGAAAAAAGGAAAAAATAATAGACTTAATTACTGAGTTCGATTGAATTTAAATTCCACAATTCAACAATAATTTGCCTAAATTTGATGATATTTGTTGTTTTAATAGAAATTTCATATCTTGCATAAGTTATCTATTTGGTTTAGATCTGGAATTTGCGCTGGTAAATCGGGAACATAAGAAGAATTTACATTTTTGTACAAAATTGAACGTTCTTCTAAAAAGGTATCTATAATTTTTTATACTCCTACTATTTAGAAGATATCGGAATTCAAAATTTTCTGTTTGACTTCTAAATCGTATAACTCGCCGATAAATAAATATTATAAAATGCTTTGTGAATCTTTATAGGTAGGCTCTACAAAAAAGGTCTCCTGTGGTTAGTCGATTACTCTAACCATTTAGAAGATATTCGCATTTAAGTCATGATTATTGTTATTGTATTTTCAAAGGTGTGTTATTTCGTATTTGTTAATAAACTTGAAAACCATTTTAGAGAGTATCTCAAGTTTACGCAATATCAGCAATATTTAGACCTTCATTTTTCATGTTATTTATTATTTCTCCTTTCTTTAGAGTATAATGTTTCTTTCTTCTTACTGAAAGTAAATTATTTAATAAAATATTACTGAGAATAAATTCTTACCATTAAGAGTATTGTTACATGGTAAAAATCTGTGACAAAAAAGCAAAAAAAAAACATATAGAATATTGAAATTTGATTTATATATTTACAGGAGAAATTTAGAATTAAAGACATTTATGAAATATCTCTCAAAGTGTTTAATTTTCATGTTCGTGCTATTTTTAATTAATAATTAATCTTCTATCATATTCATAGAAGTGTTAAAAAGTACAACTTCCAGAGAATTTAAAATACAAATATAAATCTGACTTACTGACTACTAATCAATAAAGTAATCATAATGTCATGTAATATTTTTAGTAGTTTTATTTTATCAATTTTACGGCTCGTGTCAATATTAACAGGCCGTTAAAATATGAGATATATCAACCCGTTTTGCTGTAACGTGTACTTTAGGTGGTTAATACTTTTCTATTCGTGCGATATGAAATTAATTAATCCGTTTTCAAATGGTCCGCAAACACATTTCATGGACGTCATTAATTACACATCGATGTTTCGTTTTTCAATATGTAAAATAATTCGAAATGGGCCGAATTAATTATTCGGCGGAAATTATGCGGCATTGTGACATCTAGACGTGTTGTCGTTGTTACATTAATGGATAACGTGAAATTTAATTAAATTAACGAAATTGTCACGTTTAAATAATTTTTGTGTTTATAGATGATACTATCGAATATGATTGATATTAATACTTTTTCACGGAAAATATTACAATTATTTTTTTTAGAATTTTAAGTAAACGTTATCATATTATATAGATGAGAACTCTTTGGTTACATTAGGTTTGTATAAATTAGTTCACCAGCAAAAATTAACTAATAAATTTCAAATATTTTTAAAAATAGCTAAATATAAAAATGTATTTACTAATGTGATTGTACACTTTAATAAAATTCCAAATAAAATAAATTATCACATTTTGTGTAGGGATTCATATATCCTAATTTTCATTCGAAATTGTAATGGTTATCGAATCAATAAAAACTACAAAATATAACATAAAGTTTGTTTCCACAATATAAACTATATAGAAAAATGCTAAAACTCAGTCTGAACATATTTGTACATATTATAAAACAACTTCACTTATAATTAAAACTATAATAAATTATAATAAAATGTGTCAAATTCCAAATAAAATAAATTATGACCTAATGTGTTTTTTGTGTCGGGATTCATATATTCCCATATTCATTCAAAATGGTTATGATCTCCGAAATAATGGAAACGTCAAAATATACCATAAAACTTTTTTATTAGTATATATAACCTATGTAGGAAAAAAACAAAAATAGTTCGAAATACTGCAAGTTAATGTAGTGCAAAAATAGTATAATTATTAGTATATAGAATAATAATAAATAATTATAGTATATATAATAATAATAAATAGTAAATTATAGTTAAATTATATAAATTCATTTCTTTTGGAAGGAATAATAATTCTAGTTACCTAAGTACCTTATTAAATGAAGGACATAATGTTTCTTATCTTAATTACTTCTTTGTTTGCTGCCCTCTTAATTAAGATTTTCCGGAAAGGATTTTATAATTATATAGGGACATACCCAATAAAATATTAAATTAAATAATTATCTAATTATAGTAATCTACCACTTATTTAATAATTATATTCTTAATCTTTTAAAAAATTTAAATTTATAAATTTATTGAAAGCAGTTGAGAAAATAATATTTTCCAATTAAGGCGGATTATTAAGTTTATTTCCGTTTTTTTATAAGGAGTCTACGGGTAATTTGACATATTAGAAATGAATTGAAAAATATCCATATAATCAATTAATTTTAATGGCTATCAGTTCAAGTTCAATTATTATTAAATAAGTACGGATTTTGCAACAAATTGTACTATGTAGAAAAACAAAAATGTATACGTTTAAATACCTTGCCAGCAGTAGAGTAATAAGGTTATGATACTAATATAACTAAAGAATTAAGTAAATTAAACATTTAGTAGTTGAGATGGAGAATGCAACAAATTATTATAACTTACTAATTTCATCATTTCAAGCCATCTGGTCATTCAGACTCATTAAGACCTCCTTCCAACAAGACAGCGCACATTTAGGATACTATTTGTCGTAATTAACAATTTTTTTGTATTACTATTATTTCTGCATTAACAGATCTTTTTTTTTCTTGTCCTTTGTCTCATCATTTTTATTTTTATTATTATTTTTGTCAAACAGATCTTTATAATTAATTGTGTTTCTTCTTATTGTTAACGCTTGGACCATAATTTTTAAATAATTTCATAAGCACTTGTTACATGAAACATGTTCACGCCTATGTTAAAAATGTGAAGAAGATATTTTATTATTATAGTGGGATGTTTAATTTGAATCTAATAAAATAGTAGCTTTTAAATAGTCAAGTCGTTAAAAACAGTTAAGAAAATAATATTTTCCAAATAAGATTGTTTGATGTTTTTTATTTAAAAATGTTGAATTATTCTGAAACCAATTAAAAATAATAAAACTTGTATGGTACGTTTATTTGCGGTGATTATTCCTGATTATTAAATAAAATACATAGGAGATTTATAAAATAATAATAATAAAGGTCTAGATTTAAGTTTGGCACTTGAGGTCAAAAATTATACAAATGTAGCAAATTAATTTAAAAGTCATGAATTTCGTGATCTAATGGCCATCAGGCCATCCAAAGTCATTAGGATCTTCATCTGACTAAACGACGCACGTTCCTGAAACCATTTGCTGTAATTAACGGTTTTTTGAAGTACCTCTGTTATTTATGGCGGTTCGAATACATCCTTTTCTTAGTGGTTGATTTTGTTATTTTTTTCATTTTATTATTTTTGTCAAAAGATCTCTCATGACTAGAGTTCATTTGTAATAAATTGTGTTCCCTCTAATTGTTAATGTTTTTTCTACTGTTTTAGGGGCAGATATTGATAAAATGTAGTACGTGCAGGCAGAATATTACAAAAAAATGTATAAACTTCCAGAACCTCTAATTGATATCAATAACTTTAGCTAATGGTAATACAATATAAAAGAATCAAATTTTGAATTGAGAAGTCATATGATTCATATAGGCAGACCTTAATAATATATGTCCATATACGATATATATTTTTTAAATATTGTATCGTAAAAGCGCTCATTAATTGATAATTAGATTTACAAGGCTGTCAACGAATTCATTCGATAAGTCGTAACTTACAGAACATTCGCTATATCAAAATGAGATCTGGTGACAGAAGAGTTCTCGCATATTTTTCATTTTCCGGTCCGATTTTACCGGAAATGGTCTCGTTTTCGAATTTTTAAATGAAACACCCTTTACATTTTTTCATTTTTGGATTTGAATCGCAATAAAATTAGTATTGTTCACCAAAAAGTCCTCTTCTCGAAATGTGTATGTCAAAAAAAGGTTGCCATTTGAAAAAAGAATAGCTAGACTTGAAAATGTGATTTTGATAACTTATTTCTATCTGTTAAACAAATCACTGAATCTATGTCATTGTACTTTTCTAACATCATCTGACGTCCTTAGATTAGTTTCCGACCACGACCACCTAGATGCAATGTTAAAAATGGCTCTAAAAATTAAGTAGGTGTAATTTTTCATTTTAATGTTGCAGTCTGATCTAGAATTGTCTCAGAAATCCATTTACCATTTACCTTTATCAGATATCATTTTGATATCGAGTGTCCTAGGAGTTATGTCTTGTTTAACGAAAAAAAAAATATATATTAGCGATTAATGAATTGATGGATTTTTTTATTTGTGCCAAGCCTCTAAATCTCACAAAATCTGATACAATATTGGCAGCAAAAAGAAGAATAATGCCTGTCCTCAAACTGGCAGTAACATGTTTTTTACCCTATTAACGTTTTTACAATTACAATTATGGTACGAATGTTATAAAATAATAAAAAAGCAAATTTAATTATAAGGCGTAAAAATAAATTAAAGCCATTTTAGAAACTTGAAGTAATTCAAGTGTAAGAATACTTGTTTTAGCCACAGTATAAGGAGAATGGGGTAATTCAACCACAAAGTTTCCACAGGCAATTTACTTTACAAGAAACCCACTAATAAGGTAATGGCAACATATTTTCAAGATTTTGTTGTGTGGAAAATTATGCTCCTTTTATAAAATATAACACAATACACTTTAACGCCTCATTAATCGGAATAAACACAACTTCCGCCGATTGAACAATTTCGCCATGTAATACGGATACGAAACAAGTATAAAATTAGCGATGTTGTGTAAAGAAACGGGCACATAAAACATGAAGAGATATCGGGGATTTGACGCACAATTTGCGGTACCGTTATGTATGTTAACCCCTCAATATGTTAAACCCTCGACGTCTGTTTGCAAACGGTATTGCGAATTAACGCTGCGTTCCGGGTATACACCGGCACTTTATTCGAAATCGATATTTTATCCGCCGAAAATCTGCAATATGGGTAACAAGACCGAAATAAAACGGAGATCGTTCAGATGTGGCGCTTTTTATTTTGTCGCTGTTATCGAGAATTTTTCGGAGAAGATTTTAGTTTTATTTGCTAAAAAGTACTTGAATCGTTCACAAATTTAAGTGGTATTTGATGGATGTTTTACTCTTATTAGTTACTTAGTTGCTGTTTTTAAAAATAATATTATCTTATCCTCAATTAAAGATAAATTAATAATAATTTGGTTGAATTAATAAGAGGGTTCAGTACGAACTGCCCTAGATAAATATTAGTTAATTAACATGGTATTAAAAATAATTGATATTCACAAAGCATCGGTGTACAAGAATAATTAATTAAATCCGTTAGAAATATCAAATAGGGAAATAAAGTTCAAGCACATAAGTTTAAAATTGCTTAAATTTGCATAATACCAAATGGCATCTGCAGAATTTTAATTGGTTCATGTTTACTACGTATAATCCTCATAACGAAGTTTGTGTTAAAAATTAATAAACCCTCATAATATGCTTTTCAAACAACTTGTTTTAGTAATATTTATATAGTATAAAAAGTAATTTTATCTAAATTTAAATTACTATATTTTTAAATTTAATCTTACACTTAAATCATATGTAAAAATAATTGTTACATTATTTTACTGACTATATAGGGCAATTAATAAAATTTACATATACTTTTTAATATTAGGAATAAATTTGTATAGTTAATTGATTTCTCAGGTCGGCTCCATAGATTTAATTTAATTTAATCAAATAACTTCATTGAATAAATTTTCCACTGAAAGTTTCAGCTTGAGAAAAGAGTATATGCTGATTTTTACAAAAATTAATAAACGTTCATATTATATTTTTTCAATAAAATACTCTAGATGTTTTTATATACAGTAAAAAGTAATTATCTAAATTTGTATTGCTGTATCTGTAATCTATTAACTTTAATTTTTTAAATTTTCTGGTCGTCCTTTCAGATCGATACACTTATTCCAGCGACTTTTCAACTTTTTGATCTTGTCCGAAAATTAAAAAATTAATTTTCCGGGAGGTCTGCGGGATACTCCTCCGTGAGCCGAATTTTTTATTGAGCCATCTTTTGAGGTTTGGGAAGAGATAATAGTCCGATGGAGCTAAATCTGACGAATAAGGTGGATAGGGAAGCAACTGGAGCCTTAATGAAACTCCCGAAACCAATATTTCACGGTGTAATCTGAAGGAGCATTAGCCCCGTAATATTTATCCAACTTTTCTTTAGTTTCCTGTGTCGTTTTGCCCCTCAAAAAATAATGTTGTAAGGGAGAACGAAAATGATGATGCCAAACACGTAACCGAAAATCAGCTATCAAAACACAACTGAGGGCTGTATCGCGCTGAAATTTGACATGCCGGTCTAAATATGAATGGGCTCTAAGGTATTATAATCTTTTGCGTGATAGTAATGCATTTTGGTGGTCAACATGGTTACTTTTCAGCTTAAAAGCTTATCTTAAAAGAAACTTAAAAAACAATAAAAAAATTAATAAATTAAAGTTTACATTTTTCTAATAAATTTAATTTATTTGCTTAATTTGGTTGCCTTGATGACCCCATACTTTTTGATATAACAATGATTAAATTACAGTTAACTATTTCTTGAAAAATTATTAAGCCTTCGTTTTACGATTTTCAAATAACATATTTTTCATATTTTTATATATATTTACATAAATTTTATTCTTAATTTATTATTAATTATTTTTTCAGGGTATCCCATTATTTTAATATATAATTTAATATTAATGAACAACGTTAAATTTCTGCTTGGCAAAATTTTTATGGTTGAAGATTTCTAGAAAAATATATATTCATATTGAAATAATAAATATGGATATTTTTATATACAATAAAAAGTAGTACTGTTAAATTGTGTTGTTATTAATTAAAATTAATTATAAAAAAAATAAAATTATTAATTTAAATTTTTAAAAATATAATTTTTTTTTAAGCTATTCAATTATTATTTAAGATTTATATATATTTTATACTGAAATTGAGTATATATACGATATAAAATAATTAAAAAATGTGTATATTTTTTGAACATTAGAAATAAATTTGCTTACTTAATTGGTTTTTCAGGTCGACTCCATATTTTTTAATAAAACATCAATTAACTTTGCGGAATAAATTCTCCAACCTAAGTTCCAGCTTGGGAAAAGTTTACGGTTGAAGGTTTCCAGAAATAAATATAAATAAGAGAAATTCCTCCCTAAGTTTTAATTAACCCTCTGGAAACAAGGACGGCTGAAACAAACGTCAAGAAAGATTTTAAGATGTACTCCTTCCTGCCCGATTTATCGAACGTTTCGAGATTAACTTGCGTCAGTCTACATCTGTGCACTTGTTACCGCAAATTGCGTACAAGTGGCCAATACCGCTTGGAACCCTTATCGAAAATGTCATTCAGTACGGAAATACACACTCACACTCAATTCCTACGCATTAAGCCCTTCGTAGATACGTTTCCCCCTTCGTATATATGAAAAATAAAATTCGTTTTTAATTACACTGGCGGAATTTAATTAAAATCTTTTGAACATTTTCACACAGTGATGTTTTATAATAACTTGCGTTTGTTTAATTTGAATGCGTTTAGAAATGCGCCTTTGAAAGAGGTTTAATTTTAACTTAAATTCGAGTTTTTTAAGAAAATAAATTGTGTTATAAATAGAAATAATATTTTTTGTGTAGTATTTTTAGTAGTTAGTTAATAGAATATGGTATTGAACTTATATGTACGTATTTAATTATTTTTTTCAATTTTTAAAATATTTGGAATAAGTCATATCATTATAAAAAAAATGAAAAAATGAAAAAATTTTAAGAAATTTTAATGATAAAATATTTTTTAACTGCATATAAATAAAAAGCATATTTATATCATGAGGCCTACTTTTACAAAAGTTTTACAATTGTTTAATTAGCGTACCATTTTATATTATATAGTGAGGACATAAAAAATCCGTGTATTTGACAAATTTATTTAATATTTATAGTCAAAAAGTTTAAATATATTCACCATTTTAAATTTGCAAAATAAAATACTCTAAGAACAGAATCTCTAAGTCATATAGAAGCTGAGATACAAATTTTGAAGATGACAGGAGCAGATAGTTTTAGTATTCCGTAAGTACAAAAATTGTGCATTCACCAAAATTTGAAAAGTTAAAAGAGTTCTATTTAATAAATAATAATAAAAATTATTTAGTGTTTATAAATATAAAATTCGATTTTCCTACAAAAAATATATACTTAGCAAATTTATTTAATATAAAAATTGTATGCTTTTACCAAATTTTTAAATAACAAAAAAAGTTCTATTTAATAAACAAATAAATACCTAAATAAATCATTATAAAAGTTATTCAGTGTAAGTTACTAAAAAATTAGATTTTTCAACAAAAATTGGGTATTATAAATCAATACTGACACAAGACACAAGGGAAGAGTTTTAGTACTTCTTTAAGTTAAGAAAATTGTGCATTTACCAGAATTTTAAATATAATTTGTCAACAGAAGTCCTATTTAAGAAACAAATAAACAACTAAAATAACACTGTAAAATCATTTATTAGTTGCTAATAGAAAATTCGATATAATTGTAGTATTTTGTTTTCTCATGAATTATGAGTGGTATTTAAATAGATTTCAAGAGCATCCATCGACTTTTTAAGTGTAATATATATTATTTTAAAAATTTGCGCATTCACCAAAATTATAAATTCCAAAATAAAATTTTTAATTAATAAATATCCAATAATTCAATTGACATATACTTAAATTATTTCAAATGTTTCAACAATAATTTAACGTTTGTCTATTACAATTTATTGTACTCAATGAATTGTAAAATGGAAACACTTAATATTCTACGAACGCCTGAATAACCGAGTGCCTCGATTTACCTATTATATCTATTACTCGATATTTCACTTCATTTCACTATTGGAAACGCAAATTACCTTCAAGTGGTCAACATTAGATGCTTTATCGGGAATGTCTAACTCGTGGTTGGAAATACATTATCTCGTCTTGCAACTAGAAATATTCTCTCGATGTTTTTAAACCTTTTGTGGCTGATTACAATGAAAAATGTAGGTATAGATAATGTAAATCTAGCTTAATAGTGAGTAATTCAACCGATATTCATAACTTTTATGTTAATATTTTAATAATATGTGCAACTCTAATACTTTACGTATTAGTTTGAATACGAAACAAAATTGCATCGTCCTTATAATTGAATTGTCTGTAGTAATTAACACGATTATACACTAAACCGCAGCCAGAAATTGGGGTGAGAGCGTGAAAGTCGATAATTATTAAACATCAAAATATTAAATTTTCATTGGTTCTCTCAAATCAAGGAGTAAAAGTACGGGGACGTTTGAATTATTCTTTTTAATAAAATTCCATATTCTATCCACAACTCTCAAAACAGTCGAACTAGAAATTTCGTTATGATTTATTCGTGATTAATACGATAAACCGTAAATTAAAAACGCTTTCAAAACAATTTTTCAATTTTTTTCATTATCCCAAGACGTTCATCATCCACCTGTCAATTATTAAAGTTATTATGTAAAACGCAACCCTCCATGCTTCCAGACCATAAAAATTTAAAACAGACATATCCCATAAATTTAAATTACGAAGTTTACGGTAAAATGTAAACGTAAAGAAAGTAATCTGGTAAAAGTTGAAGTTGCACCGAAAGAAAATGTTATATATACCTTAGTTTACATTCAACGGTTATCGTAATGTTGCCGGTTTTATGTTCAACCCGGCCTTTTACAATTTATTATGGATACAATTGAGAATGTCCGTCACAATGGAATTTTGTATTCGATGCTTAAGGTTAATAAAAATTTCAATAATCTTTTAAAACAATTTTTATCATTTATACATTGTAAAGTGTTTCACTATTTTTTATCTACAATGAACTTAAAAGTATTTTAATTATATAATAATATAAATTATTCAAAATATAATTATTAAGTCCAAATTATAGTTGCTATTAATAAATTATAAATTTTTCAAGATAAAATCTAATTGTATATAATTACAAAAAAAAAAATGATTTTGTGTTTAACACAGTTTATATCTATAATAATTTTTGAGTATTTCTCTCTAAAGATTCACAAAAATAATTTGTTACAAAATTAAGACTATATTATTGAATTAAAAATTGTTCTATCTAAAACTTTAATAGATATACATATACAGTGTAGCCTATTTCAAAGTGCCTCCTCCGAAAATTTATATTTTTTGTCGGATTTTAACAATGTTTTCAAACTCACATTTTTTGGTACAAAACGAAAATCTACGGGGCAATTTTTTAAGCATGAAAATTCATCATATCAATTTTTTATAGGAAATCTAACTATTCCACTTAATTAAGCACCAGAAATAGACGAATATTAAATTTTATAAAAAAATGCACATTCATAATTCTGTGGAAAAATTAAAAATCATTCTTTTTATGAATTCATTTTTTCGATCAATTTATCAAGTAGTCTATCAAATAGACTCTAGAAAAATTTCTACATTTCTTTACACTAGTGTTTCTAATTGCAGCGATCAAATTCAAGAACTGAAAGGCTACTTCTATGTTAATTAAGCCACCATGTATATTAATTATCTTATATATTAATTTGTAATAATTTTTGAGTTCTCAAACAATTAAGATTAATTTATTTTTTCAATTTTTAAAATATTTGGAATAAGTCACATCATTATAAAAAAATGAGAAAATTGTAAGAAATTTTAATTATAAAATATTTATTAACTGCATATAAATAAAAAGCATATTTATATCATGAGGCCTACTTTTAGAAAAGTTTTACAATTATTTAATTGGCGTAACATTTTATATTATATAGTGAGGTCATAAAAAATCCGTGTATTAATAATATTTGACAAATTTATTTAATATTTATAGTCAAAAAGTTGAAACATATTCACCATTTTAAATTTGCAAAATAAAATACTCTACTTGGAAGTAGAGGTTCATAGAGAAGACTGTCGTTTGAACAGAATTTCTAAGTTATATAGAAGCTGAGATACAAATTTTGAAGATGACTAAAAAATTAACTTTTTCAAATTTCAAAAAAATCGCCAGAGCCGGATTTGATCGATTCGGGCTCAAATTTTCAAGATAAAGTTTATTTCTGATGAAGTTTAGTATTTCCTTAAGTACAAAAATTTGCATTCACCAAAATTTTAAATGTCAAAAGAGTTCTATTTAATAAATAATAAAAAATTATTTAGTGTTTATTAATAATAAAATTCGATCTTCCTACAAAAATAGATACTTAACAAATATATTTAATATAAAAATTGTATGCTTTTACTAAATTTTTAAATAACAAAAAAAGTTCTATTTAATAAATATATAAATAATATTCAGTGTTAGTTACTAAAAAATTAGATTTTTCAACAAAAATTAGGTATTATAAATCAATACTGACACAAGATATATAATAACACTGTAAAAATCATTTATTAGTTGTTATTCCACTTAATTAAGTACCAGAAATAGATGTATATTAACTTTTATTAAAAAATGCACATTCATAATTCTGTGGAAAAATTAAAAATCATTCTTTTTATGAATTCAATTTTTTGATCAATTTATCACGTAGTCTATCGAATATACTCTAGAGAAATTTCTACATTTTTGCTGTACTTTAGTGTTTCTAATTACAGCGATCAAATTCAAGAACTGAAAGGCTACTTCTATGTTAATTAAGCCACCATGTATATTAATTATCTTATATATTAATTTGTAATAATTTTTGTATTCCCAAACAATTAAGATTAATTTATTAAATTAAAAATTCTTCTAGGTAAAATTTGCATAGATATCATAGATTTTGAATTTCTTATTATAATTTTACATTAGTAAAAATATCGTAAGTTATCATGCACGAAACAGATTATTATTTATTTACATTTTTTAACCCCAGAGTTTCGCGTGAAATGCAATTTCCGTCTAGACGGAGTGTAATGACCAAGCATATTAAATAGCTTGAGAATTCGTGTCAGGCGATCAATTAATTACAAAACATAATTTTGTTCTAGACTTCATCTTAATGGAAACCATCAAAATAAAACGAAATCGTTCCTAATATGTACGAGTAACTGACGTTCACTGTAATTAATTGATTTGATAAGCGATTAGGATTATGTCTAGGAAGTAAAAAAGTGTAATTGCTGATTTTCAACAAACGCTTTTGAATCTTTCATGCTAAACAAACACCCACAAAAGTACATAAGCAACTATTTATTATCGCGTGACCTCATGTTTAACCATTTCATTTGCCACGACAAAAATGTGTATCCGTTTGGGCGAATAAACATAACGAAACGAAATAACAGTAGTAGAATGTTTTTTATGTAAATTATAAAAATTTGTACAGTAAGTTTTTTATGAAAATATAAATTTAGATAATTGTTTTCCATTGTTCTACAAGCAAATTTAAATCACGAGAAAAAACTGAAGAAAATACAATCTCAATTTTGATCTCCTCAAAAGTAAGCCGTTTATTGCAAAAAAATTGAACAATGACAAAAAATTATACTCACATAAAGAAATTATTTGGAACAGATGATGGACGAAGTAGAACTTTTCATTTAACATTATAAAGCTTTCTTTAGTGATATGTAATCTTATGTTGTCACAAAGCAGCACAAAATCTTTTTTATAATCTAATGAAACATGCCTCTATGGGTAAGTCCACCACATAGTCATCATAATTGTTCTTGTGTTAAAACTCTTTGTATGTATCCTTCCGTGAGGTTTATCATCTTTAGCCCTTTGTCCAGGCTGGTGCGAATTGTCATAATCAAGCCATTTTACGTTGCATGTATCATTTACGACCAATAAAAGTCCCATTTGCGTTGCAAAGAGGGAACTGACAATTGTCAAACACGTAATTTTGTTATCTACAATTAATTTATGAGGAATCTATTTGTTCATCTTTTTTCATGAAATTCATTGCATCAAACTTCTCTAGTTAACTCTTAGTAGTTTTATGATTGATCTATTTCAACAGTTGGTTTCAGGACGACCATCATTTTGGCACGATTTCGACTTCATCCCTTACAGAATTTCAACGCATTGCGAATGCGACGTGTTGCTTCTGTTGCTTTAGTTTATTAAGTAAAGTAAATTTGCATGAATTATAACAATTAAATACATCATTTGTAAAATAAAACCATTTTAAATGTGGCATAGTTAGAAAGAGCGTGAATATACAGAGTTTAATACAAAAATTACATAAAAATTTATTTAAATAAATCATGGGTCAATAAATTGCTTTTTCCGATATCTACTAAAAGTCACAGTAAGCCATTTTACAACATTAAATGTTGCTTTCATCGTATAATATTTCTATTTTAAATTCTTAATTTTTTTGAAGCCATTCTTGCATGTTATAAATTCACTCGCTATTAATTTGAATATATATGTAAATTTTTGTAAAAGCAATTTTAATCGCAACTTTTTAAATAACTTTTTAACATGCAATCTACTTATAAAAATTCTGATTATAATTGAGAGTGAATAATAAAAAAACATGAACAATTTATTACTTTAAATATTAAACAAATTAACAAAACTATCAAAAGCCAATTTAATTTACTTCAATAATAAGAACGCACAATAAACTACATAAATGTTGTACCTACTTTCCAATTAATCGCATAGTTTAGTTAGTAAAAAGTGGAGAAGTTCTCAAGGGTTGGAAGTCCCTTAATGGCATGTACATTACGTTTTTATAACTACGAGCAGGAATTCTTTACCCCACAAAGTGAGCAGCTTCGACTAAAAACCACAGAACTATGCGGAGAGTGTTGTGCAAACAGTCGATGGCTGATGAAATATTAACTCCTGGCTTGTGCTTTTTCATTCCCTTCACATGTTTATGTTAATTCACTTGATAACGATTTGTTACGTTTTATCGACAACCACCAAATAAATTAAAATAAAAAATAATTTCTTCAAATTGGTTGAAATGCTCGACCTAAGTCAAGTAAATATATATTTTTTAAGGAATATATTTTTGATGATAATTTTTAATAATATCGATAAATGGTATTAAAAATTTTATATTGAAACAAAGCATATATCAGTTAGTTAATTATTTTGAAAACTTGTAAAATATTTTTAATAGTTATTACATATCATATTAGTTTATCATTAAATATTTTATTTTTTATATTGCGGTAGGTTATTTAAAAAGTGGATTCAAATAAATAGAATATTTATGAGAGTTGGCGAAGTAAATGTATAAAAAGGATACAATAATTAATAATTTATTTTATTGTTTTATTGAATATATAGAAACATTTTGAAAATATAAAATGTTAATATAATACAGAATAATTTTTACTGTTATAAAAATATATTATTGCTAATAAAGCTTTATGAGATACATGCAATAAATATAAAAATAGTAACTAAATTGTATTGTATTAAACTAAAATCAATTGTATGGATACGTAACAAAGATTGCTTTTCAGTGATATAACGTATTAAATAGTCGATACATTTTAACCAATGATTTCCGTTCAATTGAAACGTTGACATTTTGTATAAGCCTCTAAAAAATAACTGGTTATTTATTCGATAAATGTCACTGGCAAATTATGTTACTGATATAATAAATCTTCTGATATAAATCTAAAGCGAAATTTTCAGAAATTATTTATCATTAATTATTGTGGACATGAATGATATTTTTTATTTGCTTTAATTTAATATTGACGTTGATTTTTTTTCTCTCGTTCTATAAATTTTTAACGTTCTCTCAAACGGGATTCAAATTGCTGACGTCAATGTTGCTCACGTACGAATGCATAGTAATTTTCATTTTAGTGGAGGTTCAGACACAAAATAATGATTACATAGATATAAAATTCAACATTTACTGCACCAACAAAAGTATTTATAAGTGTGATGTAAACTTAGAAGCAATAAAAAATGTTCTATATTCGTCAACAAATGGTACAATCTGTTATGAAGATCATTTTGAGTGAAGCTGTTATGAGTATTATAAAATATTTGTAGAATATTTGTTACAGTTATTGTAATAATTTTTATATTTCAAGAGTAAATATGTTATATTATTATTTTATTCTCCTTAAAAGTAAACATAAGAAACATGCTTCATCATATTTTCTTCACAGTTATGCACTATTTAAATTTAACTAATTAAATTTTCTAAATTTAAGATGTCTGATTGACCTAGTACAATTTTTTTCCATTTTCACAACTCACCTGGTAAATACAATTCATTATCTATTAATATTAGTAAAAGGGGAGATGGGCACTAAAGACGTCACCAGACACTTCAAATTATTATATTATATATATCTACGAAAATACTAAAGATATTGAAATGAAACAAATGCCATTTATAACCTCTATAATTTTATAAAACAAAAAAAGATAAGTATGAATAATTTATTTTGACATATCCATTAAGTTCCATTCGTCACATTGACATTGCCATTAATATCATGAAAAAATCGTTCTCATGAATCAAAATTTCAGTCATCCATTATAAAAACAATGAATCGCATAATATTCAAAAATGTAATACGACAATCAATACGCCACATCAATACAGGGAAAACGTTCAAAGTAACAATATGCGGTGCCTCAGGTTCGGTCAACGAATCGCTGATAATGCTCGTAAAGACGAACCCGCTCATCTCTGAATTATGCATCTGTGACCAGACCAATCCGTATGGCATTATTTCCGACTTGGTCGCCATCCCGTCGAACGTCAACGTGTCGGCCCACAAGAAACTGTCGCGGGCGATCAAAGACGCGGACCTGGTGGTGATCTCCACAGGCGTTCAGAAACGGCGCAGAATGTCCTACAGGGACTTATTCATAGCCAATGCCTCGCACGTCAGAGAAATATCCGAGATCGTGGGTCGCTTCAATCCTGGCGCGCTGGTCGCCATACTGACAAACCCGATCAACTCTTTGGTGCCGCTTGTCAACAACATATTGAAAAAGTATTCGGGCACCAATCCCATGAGGATAATGGGCATCACCACTTTGGACACGCTCAGGGCGAACACCATTATCGGGAAGCTCGAGGGAATTGACCCGCGCAACATTGAGGTGCCGGTTGTTGGGGGACATTCTCCCGAAACCACGGTGCCGTTGTTCTCTCAGATTAAACATCAGGTTCCGATCTCCGAGGAGCAGGTATTAATTTAACTCCATAAATATTGTTTCTTCTCAATTAGAAAAAAGAAAAAATCACAAATTTCACAATAATTATAGAGTGTCCGTTTGATTTAAGTTGTATAATATTTTATATGACATTTTTTGTAGAGTGTTTAACGAAAAATGAAGAGCAATTACAATACTTATTGCTAGTTATAAGTGAATACAGAAAAAAATTGCCAAATTGTAGTAAAAGTCTGTTAGTGTAACGATATATACTACATTGATTATAATAAACAATCAATTTTTTAGTAAAAATTTATTTAAATAAAATGCTTAATTTTAAGCAGTAAAATAACATTTATTTAATAAAATTTTTAGTTTTTAGCAGGTAACTTATGATCTGTAAAAAATATCAAAAATTTTTTCGGAGATAAATTATTGGAAATTGAATTCTCTACAAAAAATGTCATATAAATCAATCAATCAAATCAATAAAACTTTAATGTTAAATAACTTTTGAAAAAATAAATAGAAAAATAAAACTGTAAGAGACATTTTTTGTAGAGCTTTAAATTTTCTATAAAAATCTGTTTTGATCACTTTGAAATATTATCTCTAAGGAGAGTTAAAAAATTTCAAAATTCATCCATCCCGTTCCCGTGTTATTTAAATGGGAAAATTTACGATGCGGCACCTTTTAATATTAATATTAAGAGCTGTAACTTTTACAGTATTTTTTTTACCATTTCCAACAAGATCTTCGACATAAATAAGAAAAAAAAATTTGTCGAATTTTTTGAAAATGTCTAGTCTACACATTTCGAATTATTCAAAGTTTACTTTAAAATAGTTAATATCTTTTTAGTTTTTGATTTACAGTTTACACGGAAAGAGGAGATTTTATCTTCATGCTAATATTTAGGATAAAGTTTGTGCTTTCTCTCGCTCATTTAAGTCCCGTTTGATATTATTTTTTAATTTTGTTTTTAAGTGTGTTTAGCTAATCCAGATATATCAGTTTTTCCAATTTTCGTAACTAGTGTTCTTGTTATTCCTCCTGTGGTATTCCCGATAATTTCTTAGTTATTTCTTTGATGAGATTTTTGGAGTTGTTATTTAGTTATACCTTTCTTGTTCATGATGCGATGATGTCTGTGAAAACATGTGTATTTACCTAACTTACTTAAAAACCATTAACACTTATTTTTTAATAAAATATTGTTTGTCGATCCTTTATGATGGAGAGAAGACAGAGGAGATATAATCTTCTTCAAGGTAAATATTTCTTTTAATGGATTGATAATTTCCACATTTGTTTCACTGTACATAAATTCATTTTCTTCTCAATATTCAACAACTCTCTTCAACCAATGTTCCTCTTTATCTATTTCTTTAGTATAGTACCATAGTATTTTGTGATTTTCTTCTGAATCGCATTTGGCTAATCTATATATTCCCGTTTTTGTTGTTGACATTCTTGTTTTTTCTCCTGTGGTCTTCTTGATAAGTAACCAAAAATCAGCAGTCAAAACAAAACTAAGGGCTGTATCGCTTTGAAACTTGACATGTTGGGCTAAATATGAATGGGCTATAAGGCATCATATTCTGTTTCGTGATAGTAGCGCATTTTGCTGGTCAAAGTGGTTACTTTTCAGTCCATCTGTTATATATTCTGTCTTCACGAACTTCCTATTCACTCAGTGTTATTTTTATCACTTTGAACTTATTTTATAGTATTTTATAATTATTTTTTCATACATGTTCGGCTAATCTAGATTTATCAGTTTCTCCTCTTTCTATGGTCTTCCCAATATGTTGTTTCTTACTTATGAGATTTTTGAAAAAGTTGATGTTAGTTTAGTTATACCTTTACTAATATTCTTTGTTATTGGTAGATCATCCTGTTGTAATATGTTACCGATTTATAAATAGAATTTTTTAGACAGTATCCATTATTGCAGTTATTGGTAGAGGTTTCTGTGTAGTGGACTTGGATCTTTGTCAACAAATCTTTGACGAAAGTGAGTGATTGGGTCTGAAGAACAATGTCTTCTCATCAAAACTTCATTTGATATTTTTGGAAAACTTTTTTTCCTCGATATTTTAAGACGAAATAAAAGAGTTAGACAGACATTATACCCAAATTTATATGTGTTATAATCTTGATAAAATTTAGTTGCTTTTATCGTTGTTATTAACATCTGAATGGAGCAAATTTGGATCCATTAGTTATGGACAGTTGTTTTCGAAACCATACTGTATATTCTTTGTTACATTTTAGATTAAGTGGTTCACCAACCTGGTAAAATACGCAGATTCAAACATCATAGATGCCAAACGCGGCGAATCACCTGCAACACTGTCGAGAGCTTTCGGTGCGGCCAGATTCATAGATTCCCTGTTAAGAGCCATGAGTGGCGAGCCTAACATTATCGAGCCGGCCTTCATAAGAACCAACGTTCTCAACACTAAATACTCCTCGCAGCCCATCCTTCTTGGACCAGGCGGCGTTATGAAACACATCGATATCGGTAACGTTAGTTTGTTCGAACTGCAAATGCTGGAGAAAGCCACTAGACATCTGTGGGAGGACATTAAGATCGGAGAGGATTTTTTGGACATTAAGCTGTACAAACCATCTCCTTGTTGTGTTTATCATGGTGACATTAAAACCCGATCAACCATTAAAAATTGTTCTGAACTGTGATTATTGTCGTAAATAGATTCATTGAAAAGCCAAAAGTGTGTTTATTCAATCTTTGTATATAATTTTATGAAGAGCGTAATGGTTTAAGGTAATTAGGATTAATTGAAACAAAAGCAATTTGTGGCGAGTTAAGTTCAGTAGTAAATTAACGAACTCCGCCATTCTCCCACATATACGTGTTTCATTTTTTGTGCTCCCCATTATTTTTCATTTCGGATTCACCACTGTCAGTATTAATTAAAATCATTGCACTAAATAGCAGAAATTTTTAATTATATTCTATATTATAATCTACTGATATATAATACATGTAACTGTCACAAACTTTAAGTAGATGTATCATATTTTTTTTAACTCATTAGTAAACTTTTTTGTGTTCTTTGTTACTTTTATTGGTGAAAATTTAGCAGTATCGTATACTAAGCAGTCATATTTTGATGAATAAAAATAATGGACAGTGTTGAACACTGATAAGACAGAAAGAAATAATCCCTGGTATCTCCGAAACTAGTCATTTTGCAGACCCATGTAAGTATATTAAATATTTTCTTCATATATTAGGCTATACCTCTTGTACAGTTTGTTTTTGGGAGAACGACACCAATTCTTGATAACGAAATACTTAATGTCACTGAAACCCTTGTTCATCAAGACATTTCTTCATATTTATCCTTTCCTACATCCCCTTAAAGTTTGTGATATAAATTTATAATATGTTAGAGTTACTTGTCTTTTAGTAATAAAAAATATATTTACGCTCGTCTTATATAAACACATATAATTGTCAATTGTGTGTTCAGAATGCAAGTTGTACATAAACAAAGTAAACAATGTAAAGGATGTTTGTAGCAGGTGTTACCATGACATACTTACAACACTTTAATTTAGGAATAGAATTACAATTAGAACATTAGAACAAAACTAATATGATTTGATTGATTTTTACTTGAAAAAAGAGGATACTTAAACTCTAAATATAAACTGTATAATTAGGAAAAACCTTTTTCCTATGAGTAAATACGTTAAGCATTTTCATAGACTTTAATAATTTTCAAAGAAATATATCTTAAATAAATCTTCCCTCTTCGAATATCACGAGATTATTGTAGGTATTACATTTCACAAATTAATTAATTACCTTGGTATAATTTCGATAAATCCCGAGCAGTGGTTTTGCTTCTATTGTCAAATAATCTAATTTTGTACATTAATTGTCACTTTGCTCGCAACTGTGTTATATTTTGATGTGGAACTTCGGGTGAGACACATTTCAACCCTCGTTAAGACACTTGAAACTAGTTATTGATTTCATATAATATTATTTTAAAAATTAATTATAGCTAATTCTTCACGTGTGGAAATTGTATTTTAAATATTGTAAAAATGTTTAATTGTTCCTTATAAGATGTTTATAGAAATGATAAAATTATATTAGTATTATATATTACTGAATTTCAGGAGAGCTTTTAAAACTTTAGATGGAACATAATTGTGACAGAAGTTGAATAAGACTAGCTTTGGTGGATTTATAACAGAAATTAAATATGTTATGTGATTATAGATAACAACTTTAAACTTAAAGGACATTATAATTATGTTTTAAAAATAATTTCCAAAAATATTTATTTATTGACGTACAACTTCGACGTAAATTCGAGGATATTAATTTATAAGGAAACCACTACTTCTCATATTGATTATTGTGCTTCAGTTTTATTTAATTGTAACTTGAATACATTAAATCAATTTCAGAAACTGCAGAATAAATGCATGAGCATAATATTAAAGGCCAATAAATTTATTAAAATAAAAGATATGTTAAAAATTACTAAAATGAAAGATATAAAACGATGAATTGTTCGAAGTTATTTATAAAATTAAAAACCAAATTACACATGTTATGTTATTAGCATACATGAATATAGTACTAGAGGAAAATATGTTATTTTATTTTAAAACAGTTAAAACTCAACAAACAAAAGTTTGTTTTGTAAAAGTTTACGAATGTATAATTAATTAGCAAACAACATAAAGCATTATGATAATTTTCAAAAAAGTGAAATTAAAATGCACGTTTAATAAGAATTTGTATGTATTCATGATAATTTGTGTAAAATTCAAAATAAATCAATTAAAGACTATGAGTAAAAACTCAAAACAATTTCAATTATTCAGTTTTCATATCTCGTTAAATCAGATTTGTTCATTTAGTTAGTTATTTCTATAATTATTGATTTAAGTCGCTTTAGTTCGAGTATAGTTTTCATTTGAAATGAAAATAATTTAATTGTGATAATTATATTGACTTTATATATTACATAACTAATTAATATAAAAAGTTCATTTTATTAATAAGCGTGTGTTTTTCACGAACAGATTACGAACTGTTCCTAAAATTCTGATAAATACCCGGTATAATGAAGAACGCATTTAATTAATTACGTAAATTAAATGTCACAACATTAATTTTATTGATGTAGGTTAGTAGATAAAAAATGAAATATTTGCAATAATTTTCCAGAAGTAAATGATTAAAAAATAAAATGCGTTGACCGAAAAAGGTTGTAAAATACATTATTAATCACGACATGAAACCTGTGGGGTTCCCTGATAAACATATTTTTTTAAAGCGGACAGTTAGTAAATCATTTTAAATCTACTGTTGCGCCTATAAAACTGTTGAGTCGTATCAAAGAGAACGTAGACAGGAAATTTATGCATTCATAATCCGGCAATGACACACAGTAAATGGCAAATTCATAATGCTAATGGAAAAAGCAAATATTTTTGAAAACGTTTAAACAACCTCCTTACAATTATTAAGAGTATTTTACTATAATAGTATTTAATAATAACACAATGTTTTTACAGTTATTGGAAAAAATTTTAGTAAATTTTAAAAATATATATTGGTGGTCAAAGAAATAGCACAAAATTTAAAAATTTTTCGTCAAATATCTTAAAAATGTATATATTAATCAGTTTTGTGTATGTATTTAACAATACTCTTAGTAGGATTTATATTATTTTATTAAATAAACTGTCAATAAGGAGGACAAATATTGCTCTCCGGAGAAAAGGAAAGATATCAAAAAAGAATATTCGAACAAGACTAAAAGTTTGCACTAAAATACATTAATGTTCCTCCATAATTTTTGATAAAGGGTGAATTATTGAAGTGATGAATCTGTCTTCAATAGAACAATATCAAAATGCATTCATTGTCCTCTCAATATTAGTTTAGACCCCAGATACACTACGAAAACTTTGAAACAATGTGGAGGAAAAGTTTTGGCTTAGAGTTCCTTTCCTTGGCATGCTATAGAACCATCACAAAAAATTATTTGTAAAATGGACCATTTCATATATAGAGATATCATGAGAGATGTACTGGAACCACTTGCCCACAATAATTTACCAATTACATGCATTTTTATGCATGCATCCAAAGTTGTTCAACGTTGGTTAAAATATAAAAATGTTGAGATTTTCAATTGTCCAGTGTAAAGTCTTGATCTAAATACAATTTGAAACTTGTGGAACGACTTGTAATCTAGATTAAAATACCAAAAGGCATCAAATTTAGACGAATTATGGTAATTAATTGAAAAGTTGTGAAATTTAATTTCAAACGACCATTGGCGATATTTCATTACATCTTTGCCTCACCGTTTACAGATAATTATAACGAATAAAGGGTACACAACAAAATATTAACAATTTTGTTTAAACTTATCATTTGACAAATAATTTTTTTCAAAAGTGTGCTATTTCTGTGACGAGCCACATTTCGCATCTATTTTGTTTAAGACCTAATTTAAGTAGAAATTATTTTGATTTAGGTACAAAATAAATAATGGGAGAAAGAGTAGATCAAATAGTTATTTATTTTTATTACTTAGGTTTTTACAGTTGTTGTTCAATATATTAATTAATAGATTAATTAATATAGAACTTTTTTTCAAATAGAAACATTGAAAAATTAAATTAAATATAAATTGTTTTTATATAATATTCGTTATAAAAATTATTAATGTAATACTATAATATATATGTATATTTAAAAAAATACCAAAAATAACAAATTATTAAAATCTTGCCTTATATTGAAGTATTTTTAATTTTACAACTTAAAATAAAAAATGGTCCTCACCATTTCCGGTCACGTTTTGGGGAGATGCAACATGCATTTTATCTAAATTCTTGAATGAACAATTACATAAAAAATATTCAAATATACATTACTAACAAGTTGGTTCAAAAATAATAAACAAAAAGGAAGATTCCAAAAAAAAAGAAGAAATTTAATAATAATCAAAAGCTACATACCACTCATATAGACAGTTATTTGTAATTCTTAAAACTAACAATAAATTGTCCTTAATTTGTGTGGTAATGAATAAAAGTCAGTGATAAAAATTTTTGTCATTGTTACTATTCCGCGACGAGAGAAACACGATTCATAGCGAAAAGCCGCATCAATGTACCGACGACGGTGACGCACGACGTCTAATTTCTATTTAGGCGTCCAAGTGAGGATTTTCAGTATGCGCGCCACTACATCCAACCCCCACCGCCGTTTCTAAAATCAATATGGCGGCGAACCTGTCGGTAAAGCAGTCCGCGTCTGAATTTGAAAGAAGAAAGTTCATTTAACTGTCAGATTTATTTGTTTTGTGGAAATTATTCATCAAAACATGACCGGATTGAACCAGGTCGGAACGACGGTGTCATTGTTATGCAATTGATGTTTCGTTAAGGTTACGTTGTTTCGTAAGTGGTATCGGGTATCTTCGAAGCAGGCTATCCTCGGTAACGTCATTAAAGTTTCTGATGTTTTGTTTTGTTGTAATTGTAAAAATGACGTAAGAGTGACGTGTGCACAAACAACACCGTGTTTGATATCTCTAATAAATATTTGCAAAGGTAAAAAATAATTCCGTTTGGAAAGGTCAAACGCCGACAGTGACCCACTAAACTTGTACCATAATCTTATGTCAATTTCAGTTGTTTTGGTGAAATATGCCTCCTCAACCTGAGGAGATCAGAAAGCGATCTGCGGCCGATTATGTATTTGGAAAGCTCATTGGTGAAGGAAGTTTTAGTTCAGTTTACTTAGCAAAGGATATACATAATTCGAAAGAATATGCAAGTAAGTGACAGATGGCTTTTGAAGTAACTTTTTTTAATTCATTATCCTTTCAGTTAAAGTCTGCGAAAAGCGGCACATACTCAGAGAAAAGAAGAGGGAATATGTCCTTAGGGAGAAAGAAGTATTTAGAATTATAGGTAGTAGTTCCCCCTATTTCGTACACTTATCACAAACATTTCAAGATGAGGAAAGATTGTATTTTGTCTTAACTTACGCCAGGAACGGCGAACTCCTCACACAAATCACTAAATATGGGTGCTTTAATATGGAATGTACAAAATATTATACTGCCGAACTGATTTTAGCTTTGGAATTCTTGCATTCCAAAGGCATAATACATAGGGATTTGAAACCAGAAAATATTTTATTAGATGATAATTGGCATTTACGCATCACTGATTTTGGCAGTGCCAAAATTCTTAGTCAGGAAGATAAAGTTCAAGACTCTGTCAATACAAATCGCAGGCGAAGTTTCGTTGGGACTGCTCAGTTTGTCAGTCCTGAGGTACTCTCAAACAACCCCACTACATATGCTTCAGATCTTTGGGCACTTGGATGTATTATTTATCAAATGGTTGCTGGTGAAATGCCTTTTAGGTAAGGAAATTACGTCGCTATCTGAAAATTAAATTAGTATGTAAATATTATTATGTTTGTTGTTAACATAATTACATATAATTACTTAAATAAATATAGCTTGAATATTTCAAAACATGTTTTGAATCCATCACAAGAAATATTAATATTCTTTTATCTTCAAATCATTTATTAAAAATCTGATACTTCTAGGGGACCTACTGAATACCTGATCTTCAAGAACATCCTGAGCTTGAAGTATGAATTCCCAAACGCCTTCAATGAGACTGCGAAGGACTTGGTGAACAAATTATTAATAGTGGAACCGTCAGAGAGACTGGGAGCAAATGACGAAAACCGGTATCAAAGTATACGGGCGCATAGTTTATTTAGCGATGTCAATTGGGATAATTTGGGCCCACCGCCGACCATATCTGATGATAATGAATCTGCTGAGCACATTATTCCTGATAATTTGGAGCCTGGATTGGATGCTGGAAAAGTGTCTAAGTATGTTGTTAAAATAATGAAACTTTATAATATTTATAGAGTGTTTACTGGATATATTTTTATAATAGAACTAGTAAAGTAAATAAATATTTATATTACCTATAACTAAGTATATTTTGGCGCCATTACCAGATATATATTTAGGATTTAAGAAAGCAGCAGATAGAAGGAACTTGCAAATATATACATAAATTTACATTTAAAATGAAAACTTATTCGATAATATAATATTGCTTATTATTATTTAATTCTCATATTTGTTACATGTATAGACTTCACTTGGATGTACTGGAGTCTCAACCAGTTGTACGTAAAAAATCTGAATCGGGGAGCAAATTGGCCGATTTGACACCGGAAATAATCAGTCAGCGATTGGAAGCTCAAAAGGACAACATTTATAACGAATTCGTTGATGGAAATCTGATTATAAAGCAAGGGTTGGTTGATAAGAAAAAGGGTCTGTTTTTGCGGAGAAGGATGTTTCTTCTGACATTGGGACCGCATCTTTACTATGTAGATCCATTGACTATGACTCTAAAGGGAGAGATACCGTGGAGTCAGGATATGTCGACGGAAGCGAAAAATTTCAAAATATTTTACGTCCACACAGTAAGTATCAATGTTTAACAACAGAAATGAAATACTATTTTAATATACTGTTTAAATATAAACACCAGTAATAGGAAATATGTATCTACTTACCATATATTTATTTTATTAATTCATGCCAATCTGTATTAATAATTCAAATACTAACACAGTTGTAAGACAAAATTAATCGAATTTAGAAGATGTTTTACCTAATTCAAACTTCATTTGTTGATGAATTTGTACAAAATTTTTTAGAATTGTATAATGTGAGTTAATTAATAATATGACTGATATACTACTGAAATGTATCTAATAACAAATCCGACATAAAATTCATTCTATAAATTCTGGTTGTCTATAATATGGATTTTTCTTGTTTCAGCCAAATCGAAGGTATAATTTGGAAGACCCTGAAGGATATGCGTTAGAGTGGTGCAAGGCAATAGACGAAATGAAGGCCTACTACTTCCCACAAAACCCTCAATAGCCACCCAAACAATTTATTTATAAAATTAAAATTTTTGGCATCTTATTGTTTCCTATATTTATTTATATCTATTTTAAATTATTTATGTATTAGGTAATTATAATATTCTATATATAGTGATTGATCACAAATCTAAATTTTTGTCTTGTGTTAGTATTTATTTATTAATAAATATAAAAACATTTTTTGCTATTATGTTGAATAAAAGTAGTTATATTTTACCTATAGCTTTTTTAATTCCTTCTGATATTTAACTTAACACTCCAAAACACATAAAATTTTTTTTAGACAACAAATGCTAAAATAAATTCCAGATATTCGTTTTGATGGAAAATTACTGCCACTAAGGTATATCACTTTTGAAATAAATTTGCGCAGTTATGTTATGCAATATTTAAAAATAGTATACGCACCCAATAATTAATTATTATTTATGTTCTAACGGGAACAGTTTGTGTTATCTCGTTTTAGGAAACTCCTAAATTTATTCTAAAATAACATTTGTTTCTATTTATATTATCCGTAAACCGGTAGTAATCGAAATTATCTAATAAAATTATCGCATCTGTTCTAACAAAGCATTTTCAAATTATGTAATAACAAGAAACAAATTCAATGCCGCAGTTTTGTTTATTTACATTCAAAATGGCAGGGGTTTTGTTTTGTTGTGTTGGTAATGGTATCCAACATGGCTTCCGTTGGTTAGTTATTGTGACATATGAGTTTTGAAGTCGTTTTTAGAACAATAAGAAATTATTTTCGGACTGTTGATTCACGGTGATTCCCTCCGACATGTGTTTAAATTTGTTCGGTGCAGTTTTACCGACCGCCGTCAATTAAGGTAAGTCGAACAATTTATTTCGGAGTCTTTTTCATTTACCACCCACCCACACAATTCTTGAGGCCACATGATATTTTTGTTTGTTTTATACGCTAATTCCCTTTGTTGTTCGCAAAACTCCGCGAGTTGGAGTCGAAACGTGAGTTTGGAATTTGCATATGAATAGGTGGTATTAGAAACCGGCTTTGCTTGACATAACATCAAGTTGTTTATAGTCGACATCATTTTTTATTTATGTGGCGGTACCTTAAGAACAGGCTTTTCCGATCGAAGATATTAACAACTGTTTATTGCGGAATTTGTCGGATGGAATTCCCTCAGAAAATTCGCGTTCGTAATTTTTGGTTAATTGGATTTAAGTGTTCTGTCAAACTAGATCTTATTGTTTGTGTTCCAGGGTTGTGGTTAATACAACAGTTTTTGCTGTTAAATGTTTTAAAATTCCCTAATAAAAATATAATATATATATATATATATATATATATATATATATATATATATATATATATATATAATAAATGAATTTTAGTATACAATAACTGGTTTAAAGATGTGTTGGTATTGCATACCACTGGTGTATTTTTGGTATAATAAAAATCGATAGTTACATTGTACATGTAAAATTTTGTAATGTACATTGGATTTGACAATTGAAGAAGTTAAATATATTTTTCGTATATAGAAAAACTGCGATTTTTTTAAAATAAATGGTGAAATCATAGTTTGCTTGCAACATATATTTACATTGTTTTGTCAATAATAAGATACGTGTTTTAAGTCAAGGTTATACTGTAGTATAGTGTATAAGTATTTTATAAAATATACATGCCACATGCATAGATTGCTTCAAAAACGTGTTTAAACAGACTATTTTCCTATTAAAGAATCATTTGTAATCATTTATTTATAGTGTCTATATATATGTTTATAAAACAAGATTAACGAGAAGACCATATTTATTTATTTATTATTTAATCAAAATAGATAGTCACATAACATTCGATGCATGCTCTACGACTCTTCGATTAGTAACCACAATTCATCTAAAAGTTTTCAATTGGATTTATATCAGAACACTGGAAAATCGAGAATATCAAGGTAATTTTCTTTTAATTAATTTTTGCTTCAGAATGTTATGCATAAAAATCCATGTAACTGGTAAATTGTGGTTGGCAACTGGTTCCATTACTTTTCTCATTATATCTCTACATGAAACGGTAAATTTTACAAATAATTTTCTGTAACGGTCCTTTACCATGTCTAGAAGAGGATCCCCAAACCCTAACGTTTCGTCAACTGTAGTTTAAAATTTTTGTAGTGTGTCTAGGGTCACACAATTTTGGAGGATTATTATAATAATATATTTTTGAGCAAAGTTTAGTCTTGTTTGAATATTCTTTTTTGATACAATCGTTTCTTTACTGAGATCATTGCTAGTATTGTTCATTCAGTGAACATCTGATTACACTAATAAAGTATCAATTAGTTTATTTTTTATTTATCTAGAAGACAAGAAATGATTTTGTTCGATTTTTAAATGACTGAGGTAATCAATTACTTCAAGATCTCATTGATAACTCTAGTTTAATTTCTGTCATTACACAAATTAAATAAATTTAATTATTTCAGTAAAATATTTTTACAAATGAGTCCTTGATTTTAATGCTTGAAAAATAATAATATGGAAAATGATTTGAAAAAATAACTTTTTCCGCATTTAATTATTAATAATCACTGATCTACCATAATTATGAAGTTATATAAAAGTTTATAATGTTTATCTTCCTTTTCTAGGCCAATATGTGTTACCATTTACTCAAAAGTATGCTTTACCAAATCAAGAAAATGAACCTCAAACCATACGTTTCTTCCAGGGAATTTCAAAGTTTTTGTAATGTATCTAGGGTTGAAACTCTTATTTGGAAGTCGGTGAAAGTATTGATTACCATCTGATTCTATTCTGTTGAATTTGGATTCATCATTCCAAAGTACTCTTCTGGAGAATAATTCATATATTTTTAAATTTGTTTAAATATTATTTTTTATGGTGTCTTAGTCTTATTGTTCTATTAGACACACAAACTGGATGACTTAATTAATTCAGATTTAATTTACCTTGAAAAAAAAAGAAAGGAAATCATTTACTGATTCTTCCAATTTATCTGTCTATGAAAAGTATTGTTTTTTATTAGGACGTTTTTTTATTGTATTTTGTGTTGTTACATATTTGTTGCTAACAATGTAAATAATTTTTCAGGAAATTTTTATATTTTTAGCGATGTCAGTAATATTTAAACCTTGATGCTTATTATTAATAATTATTCTCTGGAGTGAAATTTTTCTTTTTTCTTAATGAATAATATAAATTCTATTGATCAACCAAATCAGAGTAATAATGTGACAGAATCCTTCAGAATATTTTATAACTGACTGAATAAATTTTGAATTAAATCCATTTATAAAATATCACATTCTTTTTGTGATTTATTTTTCATTATTAATTTTTGAGTAGCCAAAACATCATTGATTTAAAATATTTTTATAACTCGATTTCATTGGTTTCTTGTTTTTCAGATGTGTTTTCATACAGACATACTTTCCACCAAATACAACAATATTTGGCGTTAGTTACAACTCACAGATGTCTTTACTCCAAACAAAACTCGTTAAATTAAATACCCAACGATTTTGTATTTACAATCGATATGTTAGAAAAAATAATCTATTAAATTAGTGTCCTTGAAATACAGCATTGTGTTATTTTATATAGAAAAGTAAAATAATTTAAATTACTTAATATTGTGTACTCTGTCACAAAATGTAAATATATTTGAATGTGGTATTTCTTTGCCCAACCTAATTAGACTAATATTTTTGTTGTTTTTCAAACGTATTGCAGACTCTTTTAGAATGTTTTACAATATTTTTTAAATTGACCCGACAAATTATCCATTCATTTATGAAATATTTTTTTGAGATTTTTTTTTTCATTAATAATTTATTAAAGTCAAAAATTGTTTCAATCATCATTGTCTTAAAATATTTCATTCATTTCATTGGATTCTTGTTTTTCAGATCGGTTTTCATACAGATATACTTTCCATTAAATACAACAATATTTAGCGTTAGTTACAATTCACAGATGTTTTTAATCCAAACAAAACTCGTTAAATTAAATACTCAACGATCCAGAATTTATAATCGATATGAGGAAAATATAAGCTATTAAATCAGTATTAGGTAATTTTATATAGAATAGTAATATTAAATACCGCGTGTAAAGGAATTGACATTTATCAAAAATTAATTAATATAAAATAATGCAATAAACTCAATATTTCTGTTAAAATTTAAAAAATGCACATGTTGAACAATTAATAATATTACAACCACTAATAATTTAGTTTTCTCTTGCCGATAAATATTAAAATTAATTCACACTTTAAAGTTAGAAGCATTATTATCCAATTAATTTTATAATGGCCGTAAAATGTTTATTGCATAGTGTACCTAAATTATGTTATCTAACTTTATTTTAATCGTGTTATTACAAGATGGAATATTTGATTTGATCTTCGGAATAATTCAGTTCGACTATTTAGGTAATGAATGTACTGAATTAATTGCAAAAGTATTCCTTGTTCTGGTATTCTACAAGAGATTTATACGTTTATAGCATCTTTGTTTACATCTCCATGTTTGACGCATTTTAGTTTAATGACAGAAATAGTTGTATATACAAGTTCAGGAAATGATCTGTGTTCTCACGATGATTCTTTGTCTGTATAATATGAAAAACTACATTCAGACAATCAAGACTTTAATTGTCACTTATAAATAATACGAATGTATGCATAATTACATGCTATTTTGATCTTGTTATTGCATAAACACGGTTCGAAACAAAACAAGTACCGCCTTTTTGCAATACACTGTCAGTCATCGATGTGTTTGTGTGTGTGGGATTGCAACGATAATGAGTGCGACACAATAAACGAGCCTTTAAAAACTGGTTAAACTTGCATTTGGCACAAAGCGAATTATCCCATTTCATCGTAGAAAATTACAATTCATTTTTGGTTATAATGGTCTTTCAGGCGTCTTAACATTCACGGTGGCACGCCGTCGGTACGCGAGGCTCGTTCAAATTGCATAAACAATGAGGAGAATACGTTCATTAAATTGTAATTCAAAAATACGAAAAGAATTCTAACAACAAGATTGTAATGCAAGGATGAAACTCCACCAACGTTTCACTTTGGAGGTCATTTATTTTTTTATCGGGTGACATATTCTTATTTTTATGGCTGTTTTATGTTTGATTTAAAAATAAGATAAAAATATATTATTGACTTTGAACAACTACTATTGTTTTATTTAATTTCCTATCAAAATTGTATGTAAGTCGTATGTACAAAGATCGTGTGCTATTTTTTACAGATATTTTGCACAAACAACCAGTTACTAAGTAAAATGTCCATGATTAGGATATAATTTATACTTACAATATTCAGTTTAAATTTATAACTGGACTGAATCCAATTCGAAATACCTGTGAACTTGTCGTTTTTAACGTTATAAATACAATTCTCCTACAACAAAAAGAAAATTATGGCTGATAAAAATTTGTTATATACATACATAAGTTACATGGAGATCATCACTTATTTTTAGATTTTTTTTCGCATTTGTCAGTTTTTTTTTTAATTCACAGACTATTAAATTTTATTAATAAATAAGCAAAATTAGATAAAATTATACATCTGTTTCAGATAAAAATTTTGTTGCCCCATTATTCATTGGGGGCACGAAAAATTTGTGGCCATAGTTTTGACAGTTCTAACCGCGAATTGCATGAAGTTTAGACATAAAACTTGTTTTGGGGTACATTGTATATTACTTGGAAAGGTTGAATGCGTAAACGTGAATGTTCAGTTTGTTATTTCAGTTTCAACATACTACACACACAGTCTAAAACATTCTGTAAAATCGCCGTAATAAATTCCGTCAGTAATGCCGCATTATGATGCAATTATACGGGTACGTTTATATTATTCAAATTCCTGCATTTTGGGTAAATTCAGAGACGTCGAAAAGTTTCATCTACGGCATTGCGCCTCTCAATTACTAACAGTTTATTATTGTTCAACGTAAACTGTTTACGATGGTTTATTCAAGAGATATTTTACATGCTTTGTTGGTTGCTGATTTCTTGAAAGTCTTTGGTTTGTCTCATTATTAAATGGGAACGAGATTATATGAATCAATGTTTTCGGTGTAGTCAACCGCATTATTTAACATCATCAACATTAATCTTTAATTTAATTTTTTAATTTAATATGTAGGTTAAAAGAGCGAGATTTTTAAATCAATTTTTATACTTTGTATAAATGCTGTGATGTGATTATAAAGAGAACAAATTTCTAACAAAAATTTTTGTTTGTTAGAAAAGTGTTTTAACAACTGTACTCTGTATAATTATATCAAGCTAAATTGCCCTGAATCAGAGTTGTTCCTAATCTAAAATAAATAACAAAATTCTATATTTAACAACAGAGCTTTTAATTATTTTCCCTCAGGTTAATAAAAAACTGTTGTTAAATTTGATACTTAAGTCTTATTTTAAATTACAACAACAACTTTGTTTTATAACAATTTCGCTTGAAATAATTTTCACGTCAATTTATTACTCCCTTAACATTTGTTTTTGTATTCTATTATGGTAAACACATTCTTTTAACGTGTAGAATTTTATTTTAATAAATGGAAAATTAAATTATACTTTATGCTCTCCGTGGTAATTTATTATATTTTAAAAATATACTTTAAAATAATAAAACAAATTGTATTATTGTGTAAATAAATCAATTCAATTTCAAGAAGATCACATCTGTATTCTTGACATTAAAAATTTGTAATATTGACTTGTGTGTTTTACTTTTGGCTTTTTATTTAATATCTTCTTAATGTTATATGGATACATTTATATAAATTTGATAGATTGAGAAATAGTACACATTTAGGCAACGATTGTTTGAAATTAAATTTCTCACCTCTTCAATTAATAGACGCATTTCATCTAATTTTGATGGTTTTCGGTGTTTTAATCGATGTTGTTCCATAAGTTTTCAATGGGATTTAGATCCGCTGGTCAATCCGGAACCTCAACATGATTGTTTTTAACCAGTTTTAAATAACTTGGTAAATTATCCTTGGCAAAAATGGTTCTATTACATCTCTCATGATGTTTTTATATACGAAACTGTCCATTCTTGTTTCAAAGTTTTCTTAGTGTACCTAGGAATCAAACTTTTATTTGGAGGACAACGAACATATTGTTTACTATCTGATCCTATTCTATTGAACTTGGATTTGTTACTCCAAAGTACTCTTCATCAGAATTTTGGACGATAATTAATATATTTTTGGACAAATTTTAGTCTTGTTAGAATATTCTTTTTTGGTACCAAAGGTCTCTTAAACTGGTAAACATCCTTGCAAATTTTGGCCATTTAGTCGACGTCAAATTGTTCTAATAGACACATTGGTCAAAGACTCAATTATTTCAATTTTTATTTGTCTAGACAAGACAAGAAAATATTTTGTTTATTCATTGATTATTCCAATTTGCCTGTCTGTAAAAGGTGTTTTTTCTTGTTTGGACATTTTCTTATTGTATTTTCAATTGACTATATTTTTTTATATTTATTAATAATAGTGTAAACTATTCTTCAGGAGCATTTTAAGTTTTTATCGATGGTTATGATGATATTTAGACCTCGAGTTTCATGTTAATGTTTTAAGTACAATATTTCTTTCTTTCCATTGAAATTGAGTTATTCAATAAAATAATATAATCCTACCAAATGTTTTTTTAGTACAATATCTTCGTCGTTTTTAGTTTAAGTAAAAAAGTTTTGAATATTATTTTTGACATGACAAAATTTTAATTAAATTCTCTTATAAAATATCTTAAAAATGTTTTATTTTATATTTTATACCATTTCTCATCACAACTGTATAACTATATAAAAATAAAATTAAATTAAATCAGTGAACTCTAGGTTTCATAAAAATTATTTTTTATTTTAATAAACGACTAGTATTTTTGAGTTTTTTTACATTGTGTCTTGAATTTGATAAAATCTATAAACTGATGTTTTCTATAAACCAATGATTTCAAAAGTTATTTTAATAAATTTTAAGGTAAATACTTTGGTTTTCTTTAGGACTCTCTTATATCCAGTAGAAAGCATTTTATCTGGTGTTTGTCCAGTATGGGACATCTTGTAGATAACCTCATAAAAATTAGGTTTCTTATTGGGATAAAACAAAGGTTCACGGAGATTGCCTACTCCCGGGTGGCGTCTTGAAGCATTCGCGGCAGGCTGCCATCGGTGTCATATCATTCGAATAAAGTATCATCCGAGTAAAGGCGAAGTGTACCCGTACGCGCCCGAAGTTCTCGTGTTCCCATTCAAAATTAACGCGCGAAAGGTAGAGCGCCCCGTTATTTAAGGTTTATATTTCGGGAGCCCGGTTGCTAGTAATTAAGTGTTGCCAACTGTTAAACATGTGGATTCTAGTCAATAGTAGTTCTGAAATCATTTGTAATGCAACTTAACCTAAATTTAATAAACAAATATAAATAGAGATTAATTTCGACGGTATATATTTAAGGGATTGTAAGTACTACTTTAAACAAACTGTTTGACAATAGTTGTCAATGAATAATATAACAACATATAAATGATAATTTATCACAGGGTTTAAATCTTAATATAACATAAGTCAAAAATAGTTGGAAACTTATTTGTAGTACATTAATGGATTAGATTAGATGTACAGTTATGTACTTATATAACGAACATGTTAATGAAGAATGTATGTAATTTGAAACTTTTTTGGGTGGGATTAAAAGTAAAAGACCATTTGTACTAATGTAACAATTTTACTTAACATTTGTAAGCAACAACAATTAATAAAGTAATTAGCAACAGATTGTTATACAATCCTATTAGTAAGTTAATTTAATAAACTAAATAAATCATCATAAGGAAATAAATCTAAAACCATTAGATTAAGTTCATGTAATATCACATTGGTGGATAATCTGAAATTAAAGATAATTTAACATTGAATAGTTCTTTTTTAAATCATTTTTACCTTATATTGGGGTATAATTAACGTGAAATATTCCATCAATAATAATAATCTGAAGCATTTACTGTTATCTGCACAACAACCACAACTTTGCAAAATAAAATATCATATTGTAACGGCTAAAGTATGAATATATTATATATAATATATAACTATATTTAAATATACATATTACCTCTATTATATGGAGCTGAAATGCTTGTTCAAAATAGACATTTTACCATCTTTTATATAATTATTTACCTTATTGATCTTGCCTCGTAATTAAACACACATTTAGCTTTAAACTTAAAATTTTAAAAATATGTGTGATTATAATTTTAATTGCCTCTGATTGAACTTCTTGTCACAGTATGAAGATGAATGGAGGAAAACCGGTACTAAAATACATATTCAACATAGATTTTTCAACAATGTTTTGTTAATTTAAATTACCTTAAGTTGAACAAAGGAACACAGATTTATATTCATCACAGTAAAATGTGATGGTGGTGGAAAATCGGGACTAAAAAACATATATACAAATACATATTCATTTTAACAAAGTATTTAAATATATTAATTACCTTGCGGTTGGAGGACTTTCGGTGCTGTCGCAATGCCAGAATTCCATCCTGGACGACAACAGGTGCTGAAATATATAGTCCGATTAGACTTTTCAACAAGCATCTTAAATATATTAATTACATTACGGTTGGAGGACTTTCGGTGCTGTCGCAAATCCAGAATTCTATCCTGGAGGACAACGAGGACTAAAATATATAAACAGATTAGACTTTTTAACAAATATCTTAAATATATTAGTTACCTTACGGTTGGAGGACTTTCGGTGCTGTCGCAATGCCAGAATTCCATCCTGGACGACAACAGGTGCTGAAATATATAGTCCGATTAGACTTTTCAACAAGCATCTTAAATATATTAATTACATTACGGTTGGAGGACTTTCGGTGCTGTCGCAAATCCAGAATTCCATCCTGGAGGACAACGAGGACTAAAATATATAAACAGATTAGACTTTTTAACAAATATCTTAAATATATTAGTTACCTTACGGTTGGAGGACTTTCGACTCTGTCGCAATGCCAGAATTCTATGCTGGACGACAACGAGGACTAAAATATATAAACAGATTAGACTTTTTAACAAATATCTTAAATATATTAGTTACCTTAGGGTTGGAGGACTTTCGGTGCTGTCGCAATGCCAGAATTCCATCCTGGACGACAACAGGTGCTGAAATATATAGTCCGATTAGACTTTTCAACAAGCATCTTAAATATATTAATTACATTACGGTTGGAGGACTTTCGGTGCTGTCGCAAATCCAGAATTCTATGCTGGAGGACAACGAGGACTAAAATATATAAACAGATTAGACTTTTTAACAAATATCTTAAATATATTAGTTACCTTACGGTTGGAGGACTTTCGACTCTGTCGCAATGCCAGAATTCTATCCTGGAGGACAACGAGGACTAAAATATATAAACAGATTAGACTTTTTAACAAATATCTTAAATATATTAATTACCTTATGGTTGGAGGACTTTCGACTCTGTCGCAATGCCAGAATTCTATGCTGGAGGACAACGAGGACTAAAATATATAAACAGATTAGACTTTTTAACAAATATCTTAAATATATTAATTACCTTATGGTTGGAGGACTTTCGACTCTGTCGCAATGCCAGAATTCTATGCTGGAGGACAACGAGGACTAAAATATATAAACAGATTAGACTTTTTAACAAATATCTTAAATATATTAGTTACCTTACGGTTGGAGGACTTTCGACTCTGTCGCAATGCCAGAATTCTATCCTGGAGGACAACGAGGACTAAAATATATAAACAGATTAGACTTTTTAACAAATATCTTAAATATATTAATTACCTTATGGTTGGAGGACTTTCGACTCTGTCGCAATGCCAGAATTCTATGCTGGAGGACAACGAGGACTAAAATATATAAACAGATTAGACTTTTTAACAAATATCTTAAATATATTAATTACCTTATGGTTGGAGGACTTTCGACTCTGTCGCAATGCCAGAATTCTATGCTGGAGGACAACGAGGACTAAAATATATAAACAGATTAGACTTTTTAACAAATATCTTAAATATATTAGTTACCTTACGGTTGGAGGACTTTCGACTCTGTCGCAATGCCAGAATTCTATCCTGGAGGACAACGAGGACTAAAATATATAAACAGATTAGACTTTTTAACAAATATCTTAAATATATTAATTACCTTATGGTTGGAGGACTTTCGACTCTGTCGCAATGCCAGAATTCTATGCTGGAGGACAACGAGGACTAAAATATATAAACAGATTAGACTTTTTAACAAATATCTTAAATATATTAATTACCTTATGGTTGGAGGACTTTCGACTCTGTCGCAATGCCAGAATTCTATGCTGGAGGACAACGAGGACTAAAATATATAAACAGATTAGACTTTTTAACAAATATCTTAAATATATTAGTTACCTTACGGTTGGAGGACTTTCGACTCTGTCGCAATGCCAGAATTCTATGCTGGAGGACAACGAGGACTAAAATATATAAACAGATTAGACTTTTTAACAAATATCTTAAATATATTAATTACCTTATGGTTGGAGGACTTTCGACTCTGTCGCAATGCCAGAATTCTATGCTGGAGGACAACGAGGACTAAAATATATAAACAGATTAGACTTTTTAACAAATATCTTAAATATATTAGTTACCTTACGGTTGGAGGACTTTCGACTCTGTCGCAATGCCAGAATTCTATCCTGGAGGACAACGAGGACTAAAATATATAAACAGATTAGACTTTTTAACAAATATCTTAAATATATTAATTACCTTATGGTTGGAGGACTTTCGACTCTGTCGCAATGCCAGAATTCTATGCTGGAGGACAACGAGGACTAAAATATATAAACAGATTAGACTTTTTAACAAATATCTTAAATATATTAATTACCTTATGGTTGGAGGACTTTCGACTCTGTCGCAATGCCAGAATTCTATGCTGGAGGACAACGAGGACTAAAATATATAAACAGATTAGACTTTTTAACAAATATCTTAAATATATTAGTTACCTTACGGTTGGAGGACTTTCGACTCTGTCGCAATGCCAGAATTCTATCCTGGAGGACAACGAGGACTAAAATATATAAACAGATTAGACTTTTTAACAAATATCTTAAATATATTAATTACCTTATGGTTGGAGGACTTTCGACTCTGTCGCAATGCCAGAATTCTATGCTGGAGGACAACGAGGACTAAAATATATAAACAGATTAGACTTTTTAACAAATATCTTAAATATATTAATTACCTTATGGTTGGAGGACTTTCGACTCTGTCGCAATGCCAGAATTCTATGCTGGAGGACAACGAGGACTAAAATATATAAACAGATTAGACTTTTTAACAAATATCTTAAATATATTAGTTACCTTACGGTTGGAGGACTTTCGACTCTGTCGCAATGCCAGAATTCTATCCTGGAGGACAACGAGGACTAAAATATATAAACAGATTAGACTTTTTAACAAATATCTTAAATATATTAATTACCTTATGGTTGGAGGACTTTCGACTCTGTCGCAATGCCAGAATTCTATGCTGGAGGACAACGAGGACTAAAATATATAAACAGATTAGACTTTTTAACAAATATCTTAAATATATTAATTACCTTATGGTTGGAGGACTTTCGACTCTGTCGCAATGCCAGAATTCTATGCTGGAGGACAACGAGGACTAAAATATATAAACAGATTAGACTTTTTAACAAATATCTTAAATATATTAGTTACCTTACGGTTGGAGGACTTTCGACTCTGTCGCAATGCCAGAATTCTATCCTGGAGGACAACGAGGACTAAAATATATAAACAGATTAGACTTTTTAACAAATATCTTAAATATATTAATTACCTTATGGTTGGAGGACTTTCGACTCTGTCGCAATGCCAGAATTCTATGCTGGAGGACAACGAGGACTAAAATATATAAACAGATTAGACTTTTTAACAAATATCTTAAATATATTAATTACCTTATGGTTGGAGGACTTTCGACTCTGTCGCAATGCCAGAATTCTATGCTGGAGGACAACGAGGACTAAAATATATAAACAGATTAGACTTTTTAACAAATATCTTAAATATATTAGTTACCTTACGGTTGGAGGACTTTCGACTCTGTCGCAATGCCAGAATTCTATCCTGGAGGACAACGAGGACTAAAATATATAAACAGATTAGACTTTTTAACAAATATCTTAAATATATTAATTACCTTATGGTTGGAGGACTTTCGACTCTGTCGCAATGCCAGAATTCTATGCTGGAGGACAACGAGGACTAAAATATATAAACAGATTAGACTTTTTAACAAATATCTTAAATATATTAATTACCTTATGGTTGGAGGACTTTCGACTCTGTCGCAATGCCAGAATTCTATGCTGGAGGACAACGAGGACTAAAATATATAAACAGATTAGACTTTTTAACAAATATCTTAAATATATTAGTTACCTTACGGTTGGAGGACTTTCGACTCTGTCGCAATGCCAGAATTCTATCCTGGAGGACAACGAGGACTAAAATATATAAACAGATTAGACTTTTTAACAAATATCTTAAATATATTAATTACCTTATGGTTGGAGGACTTTCGACTCTGTCGCAATGCCAGAATTCTATGCTGGAGGACAACGAGGACTAAAATATATAAACAGATTAGACTTTTTAACAAATATCTTAAATATATTAATTACCTTATGGTTGGAGGACTTTCGACTCTGTCGCAATGCCAGAATTCTATGCTGGAGGACAACGAGGACTAAAATATATAAACAGATTAGACTTTTTAACAAATATCTTAAATATATTAGTTACCTTACGGTTGGAGGACTTTCGACTCTGTCGCAATGCCAGAATTCTATCCTGGAGGACAACGAGGACTAAAATATATAAACAGATTAGACTTTTTAACAAATATCTTAAATATATTAATTACCTTATGGTTGGAGGACTTTCGACTCTGTCGCAATGCCAGAATTCTATGCTGGAGGACAACGAGGACTAAAATATATAAACAGATTAGACTTTTTAACAAATATCTTAAATATATTAATTACCTTATGGTTGGAGGACTTTCGACTCTGTCGCAATGCCAGAATTCTATGCTGGAGGACAACGAGGACTAAAATATATAAACAGATTAGACTTTTTAACAAATATCTTAAATATATTAGTTACCTTACGGTTGGAGGACTTTCGACTCTGTCGCAATGCCAGAATTCTATCCTGGAGGACAACGAGGACTAAAATATATAAACAGATTAGACTTTTTAACAAATATCTTAAATATATTAATTACCTTATGGTTGGAGGACTTTCGACTCTGTCGCAATGCCAGAATTCTATGCTGGAGGACAACGAGGACTAAAATATATAAACAGATTAGACTTTTTAACAAATATCTTAAATATATTAATTACCTTATGGTTGGAGGACTTTCGACTCTGTCGCAATGCCAGAATTCTATGCTGGAGGACAACGAGGACTAAAATATATAAACAGATTAGACTTTTTAACAAATATCTTAAATATATTAATTACCTTATGGTTGGAGGACTTTCGACTCTGTCGCAATGCCAGAATTCTATGCTGGAGGACAACGAGGACTAAAATATATAAACAGATTAGACTTTTTAACAAATATCTTAAATATATTAATTACCTTATGGTTGGAGGACTTTCGACTCTGTCGCAATGCCAGAATTCTATGCTGGAGGACAACGAGGACTAAAATATATAAACAGATTAGACTTTTTAACAAATATCTTAAATATATTAATTACCTTATGGTTGGAGGACTTTCGACTCTGTCGCAATGCCAGAATTCTATGCTGGAGGACAACGAGGACTAAAATATATAAACAGATTAGACTTTTTAACAAATATCTTAAATATATTAATTACCTTATGGTTGGAGGACTTTCGACTCTGTCGCAATGCCAGAATTCTATGCTGGAGGACAACGAGGACTAAAATATATAAACAGATTAGACTTTTTAACAAATATCTTAAATATATTAATTACCTTATGGTTGGAGGACTTTCGACTCTGTCGCAATGCCAGAATTCTATGCTGGAGGACAACGAGGACTAAAATATATAAACAGATTAGACTTTTTAACAAATATCTTAAATATATTAATTACCTTATGGTTGGAGGACTTTCGACTCTGTCGCAATGCCAGAATTCTATGCTGGAGGACAACGAGGACTAAAATATATAAACAGATTAGACTTTTTAACAAATATCTTAAATATATTAATTACCTTATGGTTGGAGGACTTTCGACTCTGTCGCAATGCCAGAATTCTATGCTGGAGGACAACGAGGACTAAAATATATAAACAGATTAGACTTTTTAACAAATATCTTAAATATATTAGTTACCTTACGGTTGGAGGACTTTCGACTCTGTCGCAATGCCAGAATTCTATCCTGGAGGACAACGAGGACTAAAATATATAAACAGATTAGACTTTTTAACAAATATCTTAAATATATTAATTACCTTATGGTTGGAGGACTTTCGACTCTGTCGCAATGCCAGAATTCTATGCTGGAGGACAACGAGGACTAAAATATATAAACAGATTAGACTTTTTAACAAATATCTTAAATATATTAATTACCTTATGGTTGGAGGACTTTCGACTCTGTCGCAATGCCAGAATTCTATGCTGGAGGACAACGAGGACTAAAATATATAAACAGATTAGACTTTTTAACAAATATCTTAAATATATTAGTTACCTTACGGTTGGAGGACTTTCGACTCTGTCGCAATGCCAGAATTCTATCCTGGAGGACAACGAGGACTAAAATATATAAACAGATTAGACTTTTTAACAAATATCTTAAATATATTAATTACCTTATGGTTGGAGGACTTTCGACTCTGTCGCAATGCCAGAATTCTATGCTGGAGGACAACGAGGACTAAAATATATAAACAGATTAGACTTTTTAACAAATATCTTAAATATATTAATTACCTTATGGTTGGAGGACTTTCGACTCTGTCGCAATGCCAGAATTCTATGCTGGAGGACAACGAGGACTAAAATATATAAACAGATTAGACTTTTTAACAAATATCTTAAATATATTAGTTACCTTACGGTTGGAGGACTTTCGACTCTGTCGCAATGCCAGAATTCTATCCTGGAGGACAACGAGGACTAAAATATATAAACAGATTAGACTTTTTAACAAATATCTTAAATATATTAATTACCTTATGGTTGGAGGACTTTCGACTCTGTCGCAATGCCAGAATTCTATGCTGGAGGACAACGAGGACTAAAATATATAAACAGATTAGACTTTTTAACAAATATCTTAAATATATTAATTACCTTATGGTTGGAGGACTTTCGACTCTGTCGCAATGCCAGAATTCTATGCTGGAGGACAACGAGGACTAAAATATATAAACAGATTAGACTTTTTAACAAATATCTTAAATATATTAATTACCTTATGGTTGGAGGACTTTCGACTCTGTCGCAATGCCAGAATTCTATGCTGGAGGACAACGAGGACTAAAATATATAAACAGATTAGACTTTTTAACAAATATCTTAAATATATTAGTTACCTTACGGTTGGAGGACTTTCGACTCTGTCGCAATGCCAGAATTCTATCCTGGAGGACAACGAGGACTAAAATATATAAACAGATTAGACTTTTTAACAAATATCTTAAATATATTAATTACCTTATGGTTGGAGGACTTTCGACTCTGTCGCAATGCCAGAATTCTATGCTGGAGGACAACGAGGACTAAAATATATAAACAGATTAGACTTTTTAACAAATATCTTAAATATATTAATTACCTTATGGTTGGAGGACTTTCGACTCTGTCGCAATGCCAGAATTCTATGCTGGAGGACAACGAGGACTAAAATATATAAACAGATTAGACTTTTTAACAAATATCTTAAATATATTAGTTACCTTACGGTTGGAGGACTTTCGACTCTGTCGCAATGCCAGACGTCTATCCTGGACGACAACAGGGGCTGAAATATATATTCATATTAAATTGAGGATGGGGTAATGGTTGAAATACATTTTAGTTTAGGGACTTTCATATTCATGATGTATCTAAGAAGATAAATTACCTTACGGTGGAGGAGACTTTGCTGCAAAATAGTGAAGAGGTGGTGGTGGTTCCACCTGCAAAACCACCTGGGCCACCTCAGGAGCACGCGCAACAGCCACCACGGGTGGAAAACTTTCCAAGGGTGGTGGTTTGACAGGCGCAAAATAGTGAAGAGGTGGTGGTTCCAGCCTCAAAACCTCCGGAGCCACCTCAGGAACATGTGCAACAGCGACTGCAGTTGCTTCACCATTCACCTCTTCTTCTAGTCTTACGCCTGCCATTTGCGGTATTACAGGAGGAACAGGCGCCTGAATATTGGGTACGATGTCCCCATCATCATATATCGCAATATCCGGGTTTATTACCAATTCTAAGCCATCGACGAGATGGCTTAGACGGCGAAGGAATAAACCTATGTCCTGTTCTTCCTGTAATAATCTTTGTGCGTTTTCTGCAAAAAAAATATTATATTAATATTTTGTGATAAAAGAGATGAGAGTTTATATACCTATCCTCCTATTTAGTCGTGTGTAGCGTGCCCGGGGGGTATTTGGCTCTTGGAGGCCCCGCGTCATTCGCACCAAGTCGCTTGCCTTGGCGTTCTCCATGTTTAAAAGATGAGTAACAAATACCCAAATGTTAGGATGTTTCCTCCCAATCATCCTAACTAGGGAATTGTGGAATGATTCCACAGAATTATTTGTCCTCATCTCTTCGCCAAATACCGACACATTTGCCCTGGTCCACTGGCGTCTTAGGTAGGTGACAAATGCGGTAATCATTTGTTCCTGTCCTTGGACGCCATTCCTCATCCATGCCTCCACTTCCTCAATACCAGCCGCAAAATTATCTTGAGGAAGAAGGGGTAGTACCATTGCCATACGTACCCCTTGTCCAATATTGTTCGGTACATTGAGGTGCCCAACAAGCCCCAGTTGCCGACCTCTTAAGTACACTGCCTTGGCATAGTGGAACCAACAGCCCACAATCCTCGTCCCCGGATATGTGTCCATAATAGCCAAGCGCAGCGCCCTTTCATAGTCGGCCATAATGCTACCAACAACTATTTCTCTTTCAAACACCTCCTCCTTGAGGTACCTTAGTATGATATTGTATGCTGCCCTATCGCGCCTCTCCATTAATACATACAATATCGGGAATATCGTCCTCCGGTACCTCAGGTGAATGATGAATAGTTGGTGGGCATCCCCAATGTGTGGGACAACACTAAAAGTGCCGTCCATGTGCAGATTTACTTCTCCCAATCGTCGAATTTCCTCGACAACAGTGGGAGAGCAAAATACAACCATGGACGCTCCTGGTTGCCCCAGTAGCCCCCGAAATACTGGCCTCCTTTGTGGACCGGCCTCCGTCGCAAATCGACTAAAACTAAATAACATCCATAGTTATAAATTGGTTTAATTTTTTTTAAATAATCAAACAATTATTGTTAAAATCAAATTATAAATAAAAATGTTACGAGATATTCATTAAATTCCTAATTATTTCTCTCCTAAAGTAAGTTATGAAATAAAAAAATAACAAAATGGGTGACAAAAAATTATTATATTAATATAAGGATACATATTTTATTAATAGATATAATTATAATAATATATGAATATATTGAATATGAAAAGAAAACGTACCATAAAAAAATTATTTTATATAGATAACTTACCGTTCCATTCGCAAGAACTCAGCAAGTTGTTCTAGAGAGCTAGGGATTGTTGGAACTGTGGCAGTCCGTGCCCGATTCATCATTAAATGAATGGCACCCGCGTAACCTCCTAGACGTCTCGCAGTTTCAACGTTCCTTGCCTCCTCCTCCACATAAATGGTGTGAAGTGGCAAAAGCTCTCTTGCGGCACGGTCCCTTAAAATTTGCTTGAATCTCAAATTTTCAATTACCTCCAAATTAGCGACGTGATTATGGGCATTATTAAGAATTAAATCATTCTTAATAACACCCCTGGCATTGCACGTCTTCCTCCAACAGTAGAAATACACTAGATTACCCGGAAAAACCTGACGGTAATACGCGTGCCCCGTCTCTCTATGAAAATAGAGAGTAGAATTGCTTCTACTCTGAATCACTTCCATAATACGATCCATTTTAAAAAAAATAGCGAACACAACTACACCCAACAAGTTTTCGTGAAGAAATGACCAAATATTCTTCGATTGCATTAGAAAAGATGTGAAACATGCGCAACTTAAAACATTTTTTATAAGAGCGGCAATTACTAAAAAATCCCTTTTCGGAAGCGCACTTTGTGTTATGCCGACACAAAGTCAAATAAACATTGGGTTCGTGCGCAATTTTTTTTGTGTGGAACGGGACTGCAATTGAGATCTCATATATATATATATATACGTTATGTATTTTGAATCGAATATTAATATCAAAAACTTTTTTATAGTTACAGTTCTTATTGTTTAATTCGTATAATAATTGTTGTCCTAATTCTAAAATATTTATTCTAAAGGTATTTTACTCAATTATCATATTATATGTTGGTAATTAAGAATTATACACTATCATACGATAGTTTTTACCATATCGTATTCGTATTAAAAGTTAAATGTATAATTAAAATAAACAGATAAATTCAAAAATAATAATATATTAAACAAAACAAAATATTAATATTAAATGTGTTTTTGAACAAAATATATTGTAAAATACATATAAATAACAACTTAAATGTAACATAATACAAAATAATTCTATAAATAACAACAAAAATGAAACAATATATATAAATACAAAATTATAAAATATAATTGCTATTGTATTAAAAAGGAGGAATCTTACATTTTAGTGAGGTTGGATGTTGGATTCACTAAATAAAATGTTCCAATAAAAATAAACTATTTTGAATTAAAAAATTACAGTCTCATAAGCCATAGATGTTTTGAAAATATTTTGGAATAAGTAATGTTGATTTTTCATTGGTTTAGTAATATTTTTTTATATTCTTTATTTTATATTGTTTTTTTTTGTTCATCAAGATACATGAAATATATTGTAAATTAATTAATGTAATAAATAATTCAAATAGTATATTTGATATATTGTTTAAAAGTTTAAATACCACCCAAAAATTCGTATAATACAGTAATATATATTAAAAATACAATAATGTATACAGTTTAAACTTTTTATTTATGTCATATAGTTTATTGTTAACCAATCACATTTTATCATATAAACAAATATAATAAATACGATACACAATAGTAGTTTTGATTAATCATTAGTACATAATCAAATATAAATAGAAATTAATCTCGATGTCACAGATGTATGTGTTAGGTTAGGTTAGGTTAGGTTAGGTTAGGTTAGGTTAGGTTAGGTTAGGTTAGGTTAGGTTAGGTTAGGTTAGGTTAGGTTAGGTTAGGTTAGGTTAGGTTAGGTTAGGTTAGGTTAGGTTAGAATTTGTTGTACAAACATGGTAGAAAATGACCTAAGTTTGACCAGTATTGTTGTTATTAAAGAATATTATGACTTCAAAACTATGTCATGTCATAGATCAAACACTTATTAATGCACACCCAAAATGTGAAATAGATTGATTGCAAGGTTTTTGAGATTTGTTCCAAGTCGTCGACGGTGTTTGTATAGAGAATTTAACACAAGGAGACGCCGCTCTTAAAGTTTAAAATTTTATTTATTATAATCATGTGACATTCTATGAAGAAACATGTGTGTTAGTAGTTATTAGTTGACATAGTTTTTTTTATGTATATAAAATAAAATATTTATTACAATGCTAATTGTAATGGATTAATGGTACAATCCATAATATAAAGAATGTTTCTATCCATAATTAAAAAGGTTAAACTGCTCCGATTTTCCGTTAAAAACAAAGAACATAATCCAAAATGTTCCACATTTTTGGATAATTGTAAAACAGGTAACAAATATCAATTAACTTTTTAATTTAATATATCCTGAATATACGATAATAATAGTCATATATTTTAATTTTATATACGTTTTTTGTATCACATATATTTACAGGCCTGTGTGTAATTTTTAATATTATATTTTAATGTTCGAATTTAAAATGTGGACATAAATAATTGCATAGTTTTTTAAACAGAATATTAATTTTGATTAATTTGATAGATTTGAAAATTGATAATATGTGGATATAAATAAGATATAAACAAAATAATAGAGAAAAATTCACAAGATATTATTATTAACTAATTTGTTTCAAAATTTGAAAAATAAAACACTTGCTATTATAAAGACAAATTTATTTATAAAATATCACAGTTTGTAGATAATGTTTTAAAAGTATTCCAGTTCAATATCTCTTTATTAAAATTATTATTATTATTTAAAAAACTTCATAAACCGTGTCATCAATTTAACGAAGATTCTTCCTTTGTTGACATAAACAATACTTAATTTTTGTTATGTACTCGAAGATGACTATAAGTCCTGTAACAAATGTAAAATCATATACATTCAAATAATTTAATGAATGTAATTAGATTATAAAATTGTTTATCATATCTATTTTAGAAATTAATTTTAGGTTACCTAAATTAATAACCCTGCACCTACTCCAAAACAGATTTATATCTACTTCGCATATTACAAAATACCTACTCATTTCCACCAGAGTTACCAAGATAAATTTGTATATTCTACGGTTTGCTATACTGGAGACGCAGTTTTTAGTCGACAGCCCCGGTCCAAATCCCTCGAGCCGCTGAACGCCCGGAGGCATGGCGCGGTCGGCTTTCGGATGCCTTCGCATTTATTCGTTTGAAGTCGAGATTTAAGCGAACGATATGGACCCCTGCCATCTCTGGTTCGGCCCACCGACGCCTCCCCGCTCGGCGGACGTCGGCCGGCGTCGAGCCGCCGGCTCGACCGGTCTCGCGTCGGCGATACATTTATATAAATTTGATAGATTGAGAAATAGTACACATTTAGGCAACGATTGTTTGAAATTAAATTTCTCACCTCTTCAATTAATAGACGCATTTCATCTAATTTTGATGGTTTTCGGTGTTTTAATCGATGTTGTTCCATAAGTTTTCAATGGGATTTAGATCCGCTGGTCAATCCGGAACCTCAACATGATTGTTTTTAACCAGTTTTAAATAACTTGGTAAATTATCCTTGGCAAAAATGGTTCTATTACATCTCTCATGATGTTTTTATATACGAAACTGTCCATTCTTGTTTCAAAGTTTTCTTAGTGTACCTAGGAATCAAACTTTTATTTGGAGGACAACGAACATATTGTTTACTATCTGATCCTATTCTATTGAACTTGGATTTGTTACTCCAAAGTACTCTTCATCAGAATTTTGGACGATAATTAATATATTTTTGGACAAATTTTAGTCTTGTTAGAATATTCTTTTTTGGTACCAAAGGTCTCTTAAACTGGTAAACATCCTTGCAAATTTTGGCCATTTAGTCGACGTCAAATTGTTCTAATAGACACATTGGTCAAAGACTCAATTATTTCAATTTTTATTTGTCTAGACAAGACAAGAAAATATTTTGTTTATTCATTGATTATTCCAATTTGCCTGTCTGTAAAAGGTGTTTTTTCTTGTTTGGACATTTTCTTATTGTATTTTCAATTGACTATATTTTTTTATATTTATTAATAATAGTGTAAACTATTCTTCAGGAGCATTTTAAGTTTTTATCGATGGTTATGATGATATTTAGACCTCGAGTTTCATGTTAATGTTTTAAGTACAATATTTCTTTCTTTCCATTGAAATTGAGTTATTCAATAAAATAATATAATCCTACCAAATGTTTTTTTAGTACAATATCTTCGTCGTTTTTAGTTTAAGTAAAAAAGTTTTGAATATTATTTTTGACATGACAAAATTTTAATTAAATTCTCTTATAAAATATCTTAAAAATGTTTTATTTTATATTTTATACCATTTCTCATCACAACTGTATAACTATATAAAAATAAAATTAAATTAAATCAGTGAACTCTAGGTTTCATAAAAATTATTTTTTATTTTAATAAACGACTAGTATTTTTGAGTTTTTTTACATTGTGTCTTGAATTTGATAAAATCTATAAACTGATGTTTTCTATAAACCAATGATTTCAAAAGTTATTTTAATAAATTTTAAGGTAAATACTTTGGTTTTCTTTAGGACTCTCTTATATCCAGTAGAAAGCATTTTATCTGGTGTTTGTCCAGTATGGGACATCTTGTAGATAACCTCATAAAAATTAGGTTTCTTATTGGGATAAAACAAAGGTTCACGGAGATTGCCTACTCCCGGGTGGCGTCTTGAAGCATTCGCGGCAGGCTGCCATCTCTGGTTCGGCCCACCGACGCCTCCCCGCTCGGCGGACGTCGGCCGGCGTCGAGCCGCCGGCTCGACCGGTCTCGCGTCGGCGTCTCGCCACCGTCCAGTCGGTAAATGTCAGCGTTGGCGTCCCTGCAACGCAGCACGCGCGTCGTTCCAGTCCACACGCAAAAAAACAAACCCACCAGAACGGCCGATACAGTGAAAGCCGCCGCGTGCCCGCAATGGTGCTCCTCAACTGGCAGTGGTGCAGCAGTGGTGCCGACCGGTCGTCCGAGGGGCATGACTGAGGACCGGCTGAGCCATGCCCGTCAGCACAGGACAAACGTTGGAACCACGCGCCAAGAGGTGCAAGCTTTGCGACGGTAATGCCGCTCAACCACGTCATCCGCACGTCCCCCATGTGCTCTCATCTCTTCCGTGTGCCGTTTTCCAACTAGCAATTACACCCGTTTTCCCATTCCCGCCGTGTGTTTTGCAGGATTGTGTTGTTTTGGCTTTCTAACTGCTCTTCCTAACCAAAAACATAGCTAACGTGCCAACGCCCTGGATGTTGTACTTGTACGTTTATCCAGTTGGGTTGTTGTGTGCAAGGGAGCATGCGATATTGTGGATTTGGAGACTAGTGTTTTTGCCAAAACGCAGCCACTACGACCATTTTGTGGCAATTAGTTGGATGGACATATTAACATCATCACACGTCTCCCTGTTAATCATCATATACGTACATAAAAATTTTAATTTGAGCTTTAATGTCTTATTTCCTGACATTAATATTTAATAAAACGACTTTAATATTCCAATATTAGAGAATATATAATTAATTATATATTTTGATACTGAATTAAATATGGACAGCATTTCCAAACTACTTTCTAATACTAAATTAAACCATTTTTCGTCTACATCTAAGCCAAAAGGTAATAATCACAAGAGGAAATTCAACGTTGATAGTTATTATCGCACGAATTGTAAAAGTATTAAAATGTTTTTTTATTTTATTTTAAACTTTTCCAAAGCCTTATTAAAAATATCACTGACTGATTACGTGAAAATGGACATTGTTATAATAAGAATTAATATCATTTGTGGCATAACCTAAGAAAACAAATATACATTTCTGTACATCAACCAAATAAAGTTTATTTATTTCATTTATGGTTCTTAATGCTTTGATATTAGATAACAAGGCAAACACAAAATAAAAAATAAGTTTTTGCATTCAATTACTAATAAATACCAAAGAACTTCTGGATTCACATAATGGCATCAATGGTGTCTTCTATAGTTAAAAAAAAGAACTAAATTCAAAGAATACTTTTTTAGACGACAGTATACATAGATATTAATTTGTTTCGAATATTTAAAAAACCTTTGATATAAACTTGGGGGATCGTTTTGCGATTAAATAAAATTAATGCAGCTTTTTACCTTAAAGAATTGCAATTTTTTTCCCATTCGAAATACTTTTCAGGCGGGTAACTGATATTTAAGAGCAAAAACAACTAATTTTTTGAAAACCGTCATTTTTCAAGATTTGGAGAAAAAATTACTATTCATTAATTTTGACTTTTACTATTGAAAAATATATAAAATTGAAAAAGCCTGGCACATTTCTCACACAAACTCGGCTTATACCATACAAATCTGGCAGATTGAGCACTTTGTTACCAAAACCACTGAACGTTCCGCAGGACAATTCCTCTGTTCAAGGCATTACGCCTTGAACGCCTTGTCGATGGAACGAGGCGACATTGCACAATTCGGGACAATCCCTTCGGCCTTTGACTATATTGACCCCAACGTGTCCGTTGTTATGTCGACATGTTAGTGCGGCGGTTGTGTGTATTCTAGTTTCAGTTGATTTCCGTTGCGTTCAAATTTAATATCAACAATCAACTAGTCATTTAAATAGCAACGTGCCGAATTAATTTGAACGGTGAATGTGGGTTTTAGCTAGCTCTGGGATCATTAATTCGATCAACTTTGTTGCGGACTTAACAGATTACCCCCGCATATTCCGAGATTTCCTGATAATTTGCTAACAGGTGAGACAACGGTTGACGCTTGCACCGCTAGGAAGCGATTAATTTTTCTTCGCACCCAGCCAAATGGCCTGTGCACGTAATGAGACATGAACAGTAAAACTAAAATTAAAAGGAGGCGCTTCGTACTTGCACAATGCAATTGCACGGTGTAATGAACCTAAATTAGTTTATTATGATATATGCGGATATTATAGCCGAATCGTCCGGTGGGTGTGCAAGAAAAACAAAATATTCTTACGAGAGTTTCAGCCAAAAATTTTTGGTATTGGACCATGTAAACAACGATGTCATGTTTTTCCACTTGCAACAATATTTGTTGTCGAATAATACTTTATGTAATTTTACAAACATCGAATGTTGGTAAAATACTCTACTATGGTCAAATGAAGTCAAAGAGATAGACTGTCTGTATTTCTAATATTAAACAGGAAGTGTAGGTTTAATTCCTTGTCAAAAATGGTTAAATAAAACCTAAAATAGTGACCCAGTATTTTTGTTTTATATATATATCTTTAAGTGTTTTAAGTATGTGTTTAAAATCCTTTTCAGGAAAAGTGGGAGACGTTTTTGAGAATAAGTTTGTATACAGTGGGGCACACAAAAGATGTTGAATAAAAAACACCTCATAAACATTGTTTTCTGTATCATTTGCCATTTTTGACTCTTTAGAAATTTTTATAGAGACAGTTGTCATCAAAAATTTTAAATAAAATATTGGTTATTAATAAGTCTGTGGCAGAGTTAAAAATTCGTCTAACAAATTTATTTATTCTGATCTTGTCTGATATTTTTCTTTTTATTCCATTATTTAGTTAGTTTTTGCCCCAGATTTATTATTAAATACAGTGGTCATAATATATAAGACACACTCACCTTCCCTAATAATGTTTATAAATGCGAGTGTTGAGTTTCAGAACAAACTAATTTATTAAGAGGTCCAAGGGTAATATTTAGTGTAATTAATAAGCTGATAAGTAATAAGTTTGTATTAATCATAAAAGGAAAGTAAGGAGTTACACATTTTAGCTAGCAAAACAACATTGGATGGAGAATAAAAATACCTTTCAAATGTCTCACAAGATCATCCCTGAGGTTTATATGACATTGGATGTGGAACATATCAACTTTATGACAAAATTTAGATTGATAATATATCTTTTCCTTTCAAAAATATGGTATTGCGATTTTACGACACTGTATAAGGCCCTCTTTGAGAGATGGTATATTAATTCGAGAAATATTTATTTCCTTGTCATGTTTAATTATGGAAAATTATGGGCTTACATGAAGTCCAGTAAAATTGAATGTTTTGTAAGACATTTCATAAAATGATTTAAGTATATAAAAATATCTCAATATTAGTATATTATTTATTTTTTTGACACACCATTTGAAAACAGTAAGAATATTTCTTTAATTGAAAATGCTCTCGAATAATGAGCATTTTTATATACATACAACATCAGTATGTTTGATAGAGCAATCGGAGGTCGATTGAATGAACAAAATTTCAGTAAAGAAACCACTGATATGAAAAATGATATTTAAATAAGAATAAATTTGCACAAAAATATATGAATTATACTCCAGAATCTTGGGGAAGAGTACTTTGGAAAGATGAATCAATAGAATGGGTTTGTAAGTTTGTTTGAACCTAGATACTCTATAAATGCGGTGGAGAAAATGTCTGGTTTGAGGTTTTTTCTTGGCATGGTAAGGCACAGTTTTGAGTAAATGAAGGTACATGTTGGCTTGGAAAAAATATTTTCTATGAGAATTTATTGTGGTTTTCTTTCTGATCATTTTATTGTAGAAGAAAGATAGATGAACATTATAAACTTTTATATAACTCCATAATTATGGTAGATCGCTGATTATTAATAATTGAATGCAGAAGAAGTTATTTTTTAATAATTTCTTTCAAGCACTTAAATCAAGCATGCTGATGATAATTTATTAGTTAATCAGTCACATTGATCATTTATTTTAATATCCCATTTAAGTAGAAATTATTTTGATTGAACTACAAAATGAATAATTGTAAAAAAAATATTATTATATTAAATAAAATATATAATAAAGTGTTTTCATTTAGTTAGAGGTGTGCATTTCCTAATAGACATTGAATAATAACGTGTGCCACTGTATATAGATTATATTTTCAACTATTACTTATTAAAAAAATATTAATCTATAATTAAAAAATTTACATTGTGGAAAATGTTGATTTTATACCATGTAATACCGGAAATATATTCTATATATCTTATTCACTTACACTAATGTGAATAAATGAATATAAGATGAATATTCCCTCTCAATATTTATTTTATTTCTGGCTTTGACATCCGAAATTGACTCTAGAATATTTTTCTAATGTAAGTGAATTTTTAAGTTCATGCTCTTTGAATTATTGATGTTTACGCAGACAGTAAATGTAAAAGTGTACGAGTTTAGCCCCCATAGTAATAAAATTAAACGATTCCCCTAATAAAACTCCATATCTGTAGTAATAATAAAACGTACATACATAAAAAGAGATTCCTATTTATGTTCCAGCGTTTTATAATAGAAGCTTGTTAATCATAATAATCCGAATTGGATTGAAATACTTAGTCAATCTCTCTGTAATCATATCTTTACAACTAACTCATAATTCCATCGAAGTAAACTCGGAGATAATCACTAGAGTAACGTAAATAATAGCAAAACTCCTTGCCGTTTGCAGCGGAAAGTTCCATCCAAACGTATAACCTCCCTTTTAGTTCAGTGGAACCGACTTTGAAATATTCATTAAATGTAACGAACCCGTGTCAGTTTGTGCCTACTTTCGAAAGCAAATTAAATATTTCCATTTCCCTCTTGGTTACTAGCGCTTCGCATTTTTCCAGTGCCCGTCGGCGATTACAACAGCGGCTAGTTCAAATCTAGCCTTTGGATTTAAGCCCGATTTCGTCCGACACGGTGAGGGAATGTGTGCCGCGGCGATATTTTTAGATTACGCCTTACATGCCATTGCGTCAAGACGCCAGCGTCACTTTTCTAGAGCCATTGTTGCTGCGTTCGTGATAAAATTTATGTATGCGTTTGGTTCAGTCCCACTGTCATTTATAACCGACTTCACTCCACTTCGGTTTTCGTTTTCTATTTTTCCAGAAACAACGCATTTCTAAATAAAATTTCAAATTGACTTTTAATACGGTGAATTCCTTAAGACGGCCTCGTCGTTCGGTTCGTGTTCGAAAAGCTCGTCAAGGTAATTGGAAGAGCGTGCATCACCTACCCGGTAATTCCAGACGCGTTTTGATGGCGTTGTGGTCTAAGACCCGCTCGTTCCGTTGAGCTTGTAAAGTTTGTGGTACGGCACCATGAATATTAATTGTGTTAAAGGTAATTTTTTCCTGGGGCATTTCATTGCAACGGTGGATTAATGGTATTAAATAAGAAATGCACGGATATTTGAACCTGATCCGTTAATAAATTGCTGGTGCACTTAAAATTACACGATTATTAGAACTGGATCCATTAATAAATTGTAGTGCACTTTGAGTATCTAACTGTTAAGTGTTTGAGATAAATGCGGTGCGCAATCCATTAATTTGCCTGAGACAATAAACGAGGCAAAGGAATATTTAATTCGAAAATGTAACAGGATCGATGAATAAAATAAAATACATTTTGTATGAACGTTTTTTTCTGCGCTAATTTTGTGATAAAGCGTGTAATTTGAAACGGGAAGGAGAAGACATTTCTGCATTGTGTAGCAGGACACGTCGCAAGAATAAAGAGTACGGTCGGAATTTGGTCCTTTGTGAGTTCGTGCAGCACTCGACTTTAATCTTAATATCAAAATGTACTCTCTCAGGCAATTCGAAAGCATTTGGCAAATGTACGAAGGATTGGCGTTTGTAATCACGTTTTATTTTATGTTTGGACATTTTATAAATTAGTATGTTGCTGTTTAGGTAAAGTGTTTCCGTTCTTTATTCCTAATTATTAAAATTGACGTTTAAAAATAGGGACGATGTTTGATTTTTTAAATAAATGACCAATATAAAAATACTTATTTTGTTTACAGGAGCTGCGTAAGAACATAGGCTGAACCAGATATGTTTCGTAAGGATAATGTTTCTTAACAGTGCTGACGAAACGATCAAGTTTCTGCGCAGTTTGGTTTGGATTCACAACCAATTAAATTAAACAAGTTTTATAACTTTCCCACGAAGGAATGAATAATGAGCAGTGTAAAATACTTGTTCCTGAACTAGAAAATAAAGGATTTATTTAAAATGGAAGTTGGACACCCGAATTTCAATGTGATTTCATTTTTGATGAAGATCGTCCAGGTCGTTCAAATGAGGTTACCATTTCAGAATGATGATAATGTTGAAAAAATCTTGTCGTAATGATCGAAGAGTAAAAGTATATGAAATTGCTGGGACTGAAGGCAGCTTACACGGAAAGAATATTTTAACGACTCATTTGGATATAAAAAAGCTTTCCGCAAATTGATTGTCTTATTGCTCACAATTGAGAATAAACACGCACTTCAAAAGAATGTTTTTGAACCCACTTTACTTGCCCGATTAAGCACCTAAAAATTATTACTTATGTCTTAATATGAATAAATGTCTCAGCACATAAAAAATTGTCTCTATTGATGAAGTTTGTAACTGAATGGTTGGAATAGTCGTATATTTAATAGTAACTACAACGCATAAAAACGTTGGATTAAGGGTGCCTATTGGAGTGAATGGAATAAAATAAATTTTACACGAAAATGTACTTATGTTATAATAATAATTAAAATTCTTTAATTTTTTATGTTAAAAAAATGTTAAAATTGATATATGAAACAATAATCTAAAGAATTATATTCAATTTATAGTTATGAAGTAAATAAAACTCATAAAATTAATTATAATTTAATAATAAAAACATTAAGGTTTAAATTAGAATTATTGAATATTATATATTATTAAATATTATTAATAATTATTAATAATTGTTAAATATACTATAATATAATTCGTTGTTTAATTTTTACAAGGCTGTTATAAAAATAATTATTTGTTCTTTATTAAAATGTCTGTTTTCGTCATAAAAATATCTAACTGAAACACGCATGTGATTAAAATTTTATTAATATACGAGGTAATTAATGATGAAATGATGAGGTAACGAAGTAGTAATGAAGTAGACATGATATTTGTTTCTATGTTTGATTGGTAATATTCAGAGAAAAACGTTATGTTATGTTTATTTCAAGTTTACAGGGAATATCGGTAATTACTGAAAGCGTTATTAATCGTGTTTATTATTTATAAACATCTAATTGCTTGTTTATTAATACATTGGTGTTGGTCTCAATAAACAGTTTTATTTGTTCTACAGTTAGATGGTTATTAACCGTTTTAGATACTTAAATTTGTAACCGAAACAAAACACCTATATGTTAAAATCTAAATAAAACATAAGTTGAATAATGATGTTTATAAGTAGGATCAGATTTAAGCGGAATATTTATAAAAGTCCATCATTTATATTACATTGTTCAATACAATAAATACTTGCTCCTAGTTAACATATATTGATTAATTGCTGTTATAATTTATTTAGAAGTTCTGATTGGTTGCATTCGGTAAATAAACTATTATTATTATTACGTGTTTGAGTGTTTCCGGTGGATATCGGTAATTATCGGAAGTTCAATTAATCCTATTTATTATTACTCATAAACAAATTGCTCTTTATGTATTAATACTTAATTGACGTTTATAATTCAAACAAATCATGTTACCATGATTTAAGGATATTATAATAATAAAAAATATTTATTTAATACCTAATTGTAGTAAATAAGTGTTTACATACACATTTTATGGATTTCAAATGCTTCATGTTAAAGTTTTGTTTATTTTAAACAGATCTTGCATATTTAAATAAAGGATTATAAATAATTCTTAAAGTTGCTGTATTTCAACTTGATCTATTTCATACAAAGATACTAAATAATAAATGAAAACGAAATTTTAAATTTAAATAATAAGGAAAATAATATATTTGTATCTACAAATTACATTTAGCTAAATATGCTGTTTTTTTTAATAATATTATTTTATATATTATAATATTAATATACAATGAAGTTTAAAATGGTACTTTGACAATAAACAATTTATAAAAACATAATTTTGATGTAAGATTTCTGTATTAAAAAAAGTAATAAAATAAATAGGATTGATTATTTTTAGTTCATTCATTTAACAAATGAACCTCAATTCAAAATTGGTGAGTTTAAATCCATCTCACACACCACCATCACTAACTAATATTAAGCAGGATATTGCTTCATTCAGATCGATTAGCAGAAATTCGTTACAGATACTGCGAACATCAGAAAGTGAGATCAAAAACGACGCAATTAGTTCAACGTTAGAGGCCCGTGAAATGGGTTAATGAGAAAAAGTGTTGAGCTCTAATCTACGTTGGACTTGTTGAAACGGTCACTTTTTATCGTCAGCGATAACTTTTCAGATAAAAAAACGTGATCCGTAACCGTGTGCCGAGTTCCGGATGCTGCGAAATCAACCCCACCGACGTTATAAATTCGGTAAAACGGGTCGACGTTAATGCGACCGACGATTGCGATACTAACTATGTCCGAGAACGAAATGTGCAATCGCTGGAATGCTAATTATAAACGACTTTATATCAATTTGACACGTTTTCTGTGGTGAGGAAGTATACAGAGTGTTATGAGTGTTTCCATGCCAGATAGAGTTTAACAAATATCGTTTTCATTTAACTGATCCTTATTGAAATATCTACTAAAACTGACAATTGGAAGATTTTGAAAATGTATTTTTGACAAACGGTTAAATGAAACAAAAGGAATGGAATATATGTGGAATTTTTGTATTTTAATTGAAAATTAATTTGTTGTACTTTTTCAAAAATATTTTTGTTTTAATACTTATAGACTTATATTACTTATAGACTTATATTACTGGTATAGTTTAACATTCGTTAATAATACTTTTATTCTAAAAAAATACTATTTTGTATTTATTTTTTCATATACAGTCTCGAAATTTAGAATTTTGGAAGTATCCTTATATCTTAATTAAATATAATTTACTACATCACAAATTAAATATTTTTTTCATATTTTTTTTTTTAATAAATTTAATTTTGATTTTGAGATAAGTTTAAAATGAAGGTATTTGAATTTGAGTTTTTATTTTTTATCAATCAAAATAATAGTATATTTTTTAAAGGTTGCAAACCACTCTTTGAAATCTCTGATAGTTTCTGAAATATCTACGAAAATTGACTTTAAGCAGATTCCGAAAAAGAATATATCAGAGTGTCTACTAAAAGAACTACAATAATGAATCTTTATAATGGCTGCGATATGAATGAAGTGATTTTTTATGTTTTTGATGAATTATATGGATAAATCAAATTTCAGATAGATAAACAACTTTATTATAATAATAGAAAAACTGAAATTGTACCTGGTTTATTTTAAAAGTTACATAAAAAGTTTATCCATAAAATTTAAAAGCAAAATCAAATTATTATCAAAAGCTTGGGACATTTTAAATTTTTTTATTGGTTTCCACAAAACTTTTACTATTGCTCACAGCTTTCAACTTAAAATATCATATTTAATGACAACTATCAAATTGTTACTGGTTAAATTAATTTAGATTCTGATAAATCATTGTTTTTATTTTATAATTAAGTAATCCATAGTTTTTAATTTTAAAAATTATAAGATATAAAATAGATAGTTAATAAAGTAAAAATAAATAGCATCATAAAAAATGCATAAATCATTGTCAACAAATTTATGATTGTCATAAAATAATATTATTTATATTTAAGTTCAGAGCTATTAAAAATTTTGTGAAAACTAATTAAATATTCCAAGCTTTTAATAATATGGTAAATTTTATTTATTTTTCTGGCAAAAAAACATCTTTGTTTAAAATTTGAGTATAAAAAAAGTTTTTTTTCAACCTCAAGAGTTCTGTCATTAGATTTTGTATGTAACTTTTACAATAAACCAAATTCGTTATGAAAAACTTAACATATTTCCAGTTTTTTCATTATAATGGATGAATATATAGAACCAGTCGGAATTATTAAAATGCTGAAACTAACATTTAAAAAATATATGTTTTGGTCAGTTAGTTTTTCTTTATTAACTTTGGAAATCTCTGTAACAAAAATGGAATACCTAGTACATTTTAGCGTTTTCGATATTAACCATTTAATTTTTTTTTATTGCTTTCCTTTAGTTTTAGTACCGCTGACAGCTCTTACTTTAAAATATTATTGTTTAAAGACAATTATCAAATTGTTACTTGTTAAATTAATTAATTTAGAATCACATGATTCTGCTAAATCATTAATGTTTATTTTCTAATTAAGTGATCCAATTTTTTTAATTTTAAAAATTATAATAAGATATTAAATATGTAGTTAACAAAGTAAAAATAATAAGCATCATGAAAAATGCACACAAGTTAAATCATTGTCAACAAATTTATGGTTGTCATAAAATAATATTTTAGTGTTAAGAGCTACTAAAATTTTTGTGTAAACTGTTTAAATATTTTAAAAAGTTCCAAGCTTTTAATAATATTGTAAATTTTATTGAACTTATTTTTTTTTGGCAAAAGAACATCATTGTTAAATGTGAAAACACAATTTTTTGCAATTTCAAGAGTTCCATCAATAGATTTTAATATTACCATTAAATTTTATGTATAAGCTTTGTATGTAACTTTTAAGATAAACCAGATACGTTATGAAAAACTAATAACATAATTTCACTTTTTCCATTATAATGGAAGAATGATTTATCAAAAATTTGACTTAATAGTTATATAATAAATTAAAAACACAACTAATCACAAGATATATTAAAGAGGTCTTTTGTGTCAAAGCACTCTGTAGATTATGCTCTGGTCAGTCAGTTTTTTCTTTATTATCTGGTAAAATCAGTAACACTCAAAATCATAAAATTTGAAACACACTGTACATTTTAGTTTTTAGCGTGTAACATATTATTTCCTGGTGGCCCACACGCGTGTGAAAATAACATAAACTTGTTTAACTAATGTGATTTAAACACCTTTCCAAACAATAATCGGACACATATCCATGTTTTTATTGAATTCTGGATTATAGAGTATATTTCGTCGATATTTCGCAATCGGTGTGCAAACTGAACGTGTCAAAGTTATTTATTTGTTTTCCCGTGCCGAAATAGATTAATAAAATCGTGTTTGTGTGTGTGAGTGTGCGTGTAAATTCGTTGCGATTTGACAAGTCCAGGCTTATTTATAATTGGGACCCATTAACACGTGATTTCTTTTGAAGAAACTCCCTCATAGTTTGAGTGGAAAACTCGTGGCTATTTTCGGGGGGAATTGTTCCACTTTCGATTCGAAAATAAACACTTCAGGTGCATATTCGAGAGTTAATTTCGTTTTGTGTTTTAGTACGTGGCTCGATGACAGATTATTATCTATTTATTTTTGGTGGAACGAAAGGCTAAATATTTTGAACGAAACTGGTTCAAATGTATATGCATGTACGGGAATTGTATTTTTGATACATGAAATTATATAAAAAATAATTAAATTTTAACTAATTGCTGCGAAAGGATACTTGAGATCTTAAATTTTTAGTGGATGTTTACTTTACTTTTCCGTTTACAATACCGTACAATTTCAACTGAAATTGGGGGTAAAAATTCTCAGAAAATAACGGGAGTAGGTACAGCAAAATTATCTGTATCTGTATTAATAATTTACTTTCATCTTCTTAAATTAGAAGCAATCATTTTAATTATTTAAATTATAATAATCTTTATGATAATTTTTTTTTCTAAGCCAGTGAGTGCATGTCAAAGTGTAAAATGAATAACACACATTACATTTATATTTTATATTATTTACGTTTATCGTGGAATTCAAATTTTGCCAACAGTTGCCAAGTCATTATAGGTTTTCACCTTGAATATATATTTTTTTCTCAAATTACGTATTAATTTTACTTATAAACATAGAGTACACTAAATACAAAAAATACTTAAACCTACTACTGAATAATAAAATGATGATGAATGTATGGAGTATAGTATAACTAATATTCATCATGCATTTGTGTTACATTAAAGGAGGCACTCAGAATGACATCCAGTATATTTCTTACTCCTTGTTACATCTTAATATTTTATAAACATATTGTTTGTCCCACCGTTTTAGGGAAGAAAGGTAAACTTTAAAAAGGTAAATAATTCTCAGAGTGACACATTTGTTTAAAATATTCGATTTGGAATTTTAAAATGGTACATTGTTACAGTACTTTCGTTAATTCGTCTTTTTATCAATAAATTTTCTAGCTGACAAACAGAAACTTGTATTCCAATTTGTCGTTAAATTAATACATCAGCTCAGAAAATAATGTTGAAAACAATAATTTTATTAAAATTAAGATATATTGAGATAAAAAATATTAAAAAAATCATTTTTTTATCCCATAATATGTTGAATATTGTTAACTTTTCAATAAGTTTTATAAATTTGGTTGAACTAAAATTTCTGCGTCAGAAATACAGTATTAGTTAATGTGGGTCATTCATAATGTTTACATTGGTAAACCAAATGACACGATTTTAAATTAGGTTTGTGACTGCTGTTCTTAATCGATTATTTTTTGTTACAGGTATGTTTAGTTCCTTTTTGAACACTTATTTGGTATGTGCTGTAGAAACAAAAGGGAGATATTCTGTTCAGATTTATTACACAGTGTGAAGCAACTAAATGGAATATATTCATTATTTTAATTATTGGGCATATTTATAAAAAATCTTGTAACACATCAATTTTAAATTATGGAATATCTTTCTTGAATTTTGTTGTTGCATGAGTGGTAGTTGTAATCCTCAAATGACGAATAACATTTGATACATGATTATAAAATTGTCTTCATTTTATATTAAAAAAATATTGTTTTAAAATTTTTTTGCGCAAATTAACATTGAAAATACAATAAAATCGTATTTATATTTTATAAAATTTATTGCAATTAAATAATTAACATTAAAAATATAAACTTAATGACATAATTCAAATTTTGGTAATTGGAATAGTTTTGAAATCAACATTTTTGAATAAATGTGTTTTTTGCTCCTACTTAATATTTAATTGAATTTATTATACGGATGAATTTTTTTCGTTCCACCGTCAGCTCTTAATCTTTAATTTTTATAAATACTCTCTGAGCTTTAAAATAACAAATAATATTTGGCTGCTTTACACTGTACATATAATAAAAATGGCTTGTAATATTATTAAAATTTATAAATGTGTACAGTAACATAATTTGTTTTCATTATTCCAACATAAAATTGTTAAAAAAAAGAGAAAAATGACAAAATAAATACTATTTATTCCAGTTCATTTAATATTTATATGTTACATTTAATATTTACAATATTATTGCCTCATAATCATTATTTTAAATCAATAGTGGCGTGGAACTTGTCTAATCTTTTCCGTTTTTCCATGACGAGCACACAATTATTATTATTCTCGCAATTAATGGATGCCCGTGCACAATAGAGCGAGATTCGCCATTGAAATGCATGCATGGACTATCGATTTGCTGAATGAATTGCGGTTTCCGTGTGCCTCAAACACGGGATATTGTGTCAGTAACATGTTTGACCCTACGTGTCGCGTTTTCGAGTTACTACGTCTCTTTGAAAATTCACCGCATTATTTATTGACGAAGGAGTCAATTGTAAATTTAAATTTACTGTTAAAAATCAATAATCTCAAAGGCATGGAAAAAATGTTGAATCAAAATATTTAAAAAATATTAATTAATTAAACAAATATAATACTTTTTTGTTGACATATTAAAATATAGTTTATATATTCTTCTTTGGAAACATATATGTAGCATTTGAAATTATATAGGTTAACGGAAGAATTAATTTTCTTTTATCAAAAAACTAAAGTTTACGTCTGAATAAGTCGGTCGTTTCCCGTATATATTAAAAAAATTAGAGAAACTGGTCAAGAGGTAACTATGCAGTTATTTCTTATAAAACTTTTCCTGTCGGCGGGAACAAACCAAAATTCAAAAGTTACTCCTGTCAAGAAAATCGAAAACACAAATTTTTCATTTCACGTTCGGCTCTTTGATAATGAGTGTTGACCTATTTATAGATAATTAATAAAGAGTTCTAATTACGATTAACGTAATTTTGAACGGAATGGACAGCAAAGATTAAGGTTAACGCGACGGAATTAAAGAATGTGGATGAATGCCAAATTTTGAACGTGATGTATTTATGATTGCGAACGAGGAAGACGATAAATTATATTCTTTTAAAGTGCCCAATATTAAAATTCTCTGAATTTCACATCTAAAGATTGAGACATCTGTTCCTCAAATGCATCTAAAAGAATCAACGTTGACTTAAACAAAAAATTTATTTTGCAAATATAATACCATATATACGTGGATAAATATTTAGTCACGATTTTATTACGCATTTGTTTAACTGCAACAAAAGAATATAAGTTGTTTTAAGTCAAAAGTTTATTTAATCTGAGCACAGTTGTATAGAAACCATATAATACAATGCAGCATATTTATGTTCCATAACAAAATTAAATTTAAAGTGTATTTTAAGAATATTACATATTTCCGACCCCATTAAAATGTAGCAAGTCCAATAACATGTAAATTTAACTAAACTCCCGAACACAGGCCGTTTCTTTCGGCCGCGCTCCGGTGCGCCAAAACCACTTTGGTACGAGATGTAATCCCCGGTCGTGCGATATGTAAATGCATCAATTAAAATTTGGCGACCGTTTTTAGAGGACGTTGCGGCAAATCGTACATCCAAAATGCAATTGTCCGCGTCTGGCTTGAACAAAGAAACCGTCACCTGCACGTAAACGTCTGCTTGAGAGTTTTGTCGAGTTGCCAACATCTGCAACGGATCGAGATGAGGATGGACTGACTCGGAATGAAATTAGCGAAATTATCGTTCGGGATTTGTAGTGCATGAATTTACGTTCAGGTTGCTTGATCTTATTGATGGCGATTAAAAAACCATATTTCATTTGATGGTGAACATATTTTTTTATGTTTTAAAAGCTTTATTATTTATTGAATATTTCTTCAAGCTTCTTGAAATGCTTGATTATGGTTGGAAACGTGTCCTCTCATGTTTTCTACAGGATTTATGTCTGGAGATTGGGTAACACAAAACATCGAGCTTTTATTCAATCAAAAATATCGACTATTTTTTTAAACTTCAGACACTCAAAAATTGGTTCCTAGACATCTTTAAAAAATGCTCTCCAAAGATGTGCACTTAATTTTAATAATAAAGTTCTCTTCACCTCAGTTTTCCATTTTTTCTTCAGTCCCTATGGGAAAATCCATATCTTGCCATTACTTGATCGTACAGTAAATTTCTATTTATATTTTATATAGCATATTGGACGCTCTATAAAAGAGGTATCTTACAATTCTTTCATAATTCCTACCATTTAGAAGATATCGGATGTCAAAGTTTCAAGAATTTTATTAAAAATTTCATTTTTACTTCTAAAACTCGTAGATAAATAAATATTATAAAATGCGCAACATATATATTTGAGTGTTCAGCTTTCTGCAACAAGTGTAAATAGGAATTTTCTGTACGACTAAGTAATGAGGATATATGGAACTGAAGAAGAAATGAAAAATTGAGATGAGGAGGATCTTTCTATTAAAATTAAAAGCTTATATTTGAAGAGAATTTTACAAAGATGTCTAGAAATCAATTTTTCAGTCTCGTAAATTGACAAAAAATGTAGTTTTTTTGTACACCTAATTTTTTATGACAAAAAATTATTACAATTTTACAAACTTTGCCTTATATTTTTAGAGATTAGGGATCATTATTTGTAAAACATCTAGAATATTTTAAAATTGTTGAACCTTTCTGTTAATGTATCTTAATTTTTTATAAAGTGATAGCATGTTCAACATTTTTATTAACAAAATTGCCCATAAAATGAAATTTACGTCCATTAAAATATAAAATGATGACCATAATAGGTCAGATGTTTTGAAAAGAATAGGTCAACTATAATTATAAACTAGGATACGATTTAAATTTTCTTGATAAAACTAGATATTCATAGTTCAAATGTATTTTCACTTGGACCATGTCCTAAACACAACATATTTGATCTTGAAAATATCTTTAAATATTTTTTTAAAAATAAAATTGTACATATCTATTTTTTATTTTATTTTAAATCATAGTTCGATATAAGTGCGACGACATAAAATGGTAGAAATAATGATAATAGATTTGTGTCTGTTTAATTTTTCATGCCAACAATATCTTCTCGGTTTAGTTTAGCTTTCGCTGATAAATCTCGTCTACTGTTTGTTTTTTTTTATTGAGATTGGCACGGATAGTTTGCTTCTAACCTTGGGCACATTTTTTGTTTTATTTTATTTTATTTTTTATCGTGCAGATCTAAAAAGCGCTTTTAATAATAGAAAGTTTGCCCGAAATCTGCAATTTTTATTTTTATTCGTAACATATTTACACGTATTTTGCATTTAGAATGTTTTAAAATGTAACAAAAGTTAATTTAATACATTGTCAAAATGGAATTCAACATTGTGTTGAAATGCTTTATTGGCCGTAACAAAAACGAACTGTTTGACATTTATCTGAAATCGATGTTGTTAAGTTTTTTTATGTTTTCGACTGTTTCTTAATTTTATGAATTTTTATTTACATAAAACAAACAAATGTGTAGTAAACGTGTAATTATGTGTTACCATTATTAATGTACAGTACGTGTATTTAGAGTACGTTTATGTCTTGTATAAATAAACAAACTTTACGTCAACAATAAAATTAACATTGTTGTGAGTCATAAATAATAGAAGTATGTTATACATAATTATTATACTTATTGGTTGGAAGAATAAAATTTTATTGAAGTTAAGTGCGGAAATTTTGTGTAATTAATCTTCAAAACCGATTTTTATCCATTTATTTCAATCAATAATAGTTCTTACTATGTTAATCTGAACTATAAATTTACATGAGTCTCTATGTCAGACTATAAAGTGTAGATCATTGGATGAATTGGAAATAGTTTGGCATGGAATGCGATTTTAAACCTGTTGTTGAATGATTGAAATTAATGCCTTTAGGACTAGAGAGAGAATAATATATAATAATTCATACTCAGTGACTGAAATTAGAATGCATCGATCTAGTAGTAAGACTTCATACATTTTTGGAGTATTTTTTCGGATAATAGTAGAGAGTATTAAAAATTCAGACAAAAACATTGTATATACTGATCTGGGTCATTTTTTAAACTAGTGGACCTCTATAATGATCCAAACACTAATTAACTCCTCTTGGCATTAATTTAATGAGGTGGCCAATTTCGTTAAGAGGAACTTCATGTCAACTAATTTTACATGTCTCTGATTTTGGGGGTTGTAAGGTAAGACAGCCAATGAGCAGTGTACATTTCCCAGATTAATTACATTTAAAGAAAGTTGTTATCCCAAACCATAACTTCAACTATTCGATGAACAGATCTTTCCACGAAAACTTGTTGATTTCAGTTTTCTCTGCCGTGCCTTCTGACACGTACCACCCAACCTTCATGCACGGTCAAGTCGGGACTACCTTAGTCCATTCCATATTACAAAACTACGGTTTCTACACTCCAATATTTCTTTTGAAAGCATGCTTCATAAAAAAATCTTTACAAAACCGTCTACCGTATCTTTCTATTTCTATATAAGTTCAAAAATACTTAGTTTGTTGACATTCAATATTTTTTTTTGTTTTTGTTACCATTAAAATAGTAATATATTTGTTTGGATGATTTTTTTAAGGACACTTAAGTCAGTCTTTTTGCATCTGGTTTTCAAGAACTCGTGACGGCCAAAATACTAAATAAATTTGGTTAATAATTCTTGAGTAAAAAATTACCTTAGATCTTTATTTTTTGTCGTCGGTGTTCGGACTACATCTATCGACGTCGACGCAGATGTTCGTATTTTCGCAAATTAAATAATTGTGTTACCAGGTTGTTTACAAAGCCGTCACACGACAATTCAATTTCGTAATTTTTCCGACTGATCGCCAAGTGCAAATAAACAGAAAATAACATGGATGTTCTCTTTTGAAAAAAAAAAGAAAAAACAAAAAATGTATATATTAACACGGCAACGGGACAATATGTTTGTCACCGGGCTAATGGCGTAGGCGAATTACAAATTCTATTTCTATTAAATGAGAATTTTGAATGATGCTATTTCGGTTGGAGTTGGCTATTTTTAAAATCGTTAGTCAACCCGTTGCATAGGATGTTGGTATGGTTGCACTAGGCTGCGTGTACTAGCATGTGTCAGGACCTGAGAATTTTTCGAAAAAAATTTCTGGACCTATCGATAAGTTGGCAAGGCGCCCGCAACATTTCGAAAACCTTTGAAACCATTATATTCGGATAAATAAATGTTTTGTGTTGTCTTTGCAATGGATCACACGTTTTGTTTCATGTCAAGTTTTATTAAGAGGGAACTTTGTTCCCGAGGGTTTTGTTCTTTTTCTTGAGCTACAAGTGTCGCAATAAATAATGTTTTTGATTTGGTATACACCCAGTTAGTTTTGAAATTTAAATGGTTGCTTAACTATTTACCATTATTTATTCATAATATCAAATTAGGTTTTAAAAAACATTACATCAGGTGAGATGAAAACAATTTTAAATATTAAAACAAAGAAGTGTCAAAATAAAATCATACAAGTAATAAAATATGTTAAGTTCCTAATTTAATAATGTTAAGTTTAAATAAAATAAAATGTCACAAACTGTAAAATATAAAAATTCTATTTTCTTATAATATAAAAAATTTAAAAATTACGAATTGTAGTTATAAAATATTTGAAGAGTATACTAATCAAGTAAAATAAAATAATAAATTAGTAAAAATGAATTTATTTTAATTTTTTTATTGAAATATTCATATTACATTTTTAAAATATAATTTTTTTTACTTTTATGATTACTATTATATTACATAAATTACTCACTAAATGTTCAGATTATCCTTTTTTTATTAAATTCTTTTATTATATTAGGGACACAATGATATAATTTTTAGTATTTTACGCTTGTGTAAGTGACGAAAATTAAATGAATAATAATAAAAAAATTGTTTCAGGAAAACTAATGCAATAAAATATCAAAAATTGACCTGTTTATTATATAACCATTGAAGAATTAAGAACATTAGTAAAAATAAAATTTAAAAAGTATAATTCTCAAATTAAATTGATTAATAAACAAGTAAAAATAAATTTGTTTTATTTTTTTATTTTTATTTTTTATATTAATTTTTTTTTTTGACTTTTATAATTAATGGACGAATGATTTGTATAAAAATTGGTCACTAAATGTATAGATCATCCATTTTGTATTAGTTATCAAAATTAAATAATAATAAAAAGGAGTTCTAGAAAACATAATTAAAAAAAAGTGAATAGTTATTAAATATAAAAAATCTACTTGAAAAATTTCTGTTCCATTTACATGTTTACTAATCAAGTAAAGCCAAACAATAAACTTAATAAAATAAATTTAGTTATATTTTTTATAAGTTTATTTACACATTTTTTTTGCTTTTATAATTATTTCGCGACTGATTTGTACAAAAATTAATCACTATCATCTATTTCTTATTATTTTTTTTAATATATTAGGGACATCCCTGATTTTTAGTATTTCATGCTTGTGAAAGTGACGAAAATTAAATAAATAATAATAATAAAAATCCAATTTTTATTTTATTAAAAATTTGAAAATATATTATTTAAAGAACGAAGAATAAATTAGCAAGATTAATCAATTTTTATTGGAACATTAACATTTCCTTTTAAATTTTTTTATACTTTTAAAATTGCTTGTTGATCGACTTAAGCTTAGATTAGAGAAACTAGTCACTAGGTGTTCATGTCATCTATTTTTTATACTTTTTTGTAGAATATATTAGAGACATGATGAGACTATCGTTGTGTTACAATTTATTTTTGTATGTTACAATAGGCTGTTACTTATATAAAATACTTTCTCCATATGTTTATAGAAGGTATATATTTATATTTAATTCGAGTTCATGTTGGTATATCATCAGTGACGTCACCTGAATCGGACACGTTCCAGAACAGATGTTCCGTTCCTGATTAATTAACGTGCCGTCTCCCTCTAGGAGTAACTGTAAACATTTTTAGTTGTTTTTCTGTGATTTATTTCGTGCGTCAGATTAAATTTGGAATAAATGCGAACAAACGATCGCACAATTATTGTTTACATATGAATCGGACCCACACGCTTTTAGATGAGTAACAGCCTATGACTATAGACTTATTTTCGTTTTGGCCGTGTTTAATTACGGCACAATTTTGTCTTATATCGGAAGCATCGTTCTGCAAAACACAGTTTAATATTAAATTTAAACAGTAACTGTTACTTCAGTTTAAAATATTTGCAGGGATAAAGAAAAAATGAGTAATTTTGAAGTAAGAAACGCCGGTGTAAGGTCGCGCAAACATAATTTTAAAGTTAAAAAAATAACTCTATATATTATTCGTATCTATTTATAAGCGCATTAGAATCCGTGTGATTTAAAAGATTTGGTTATTTTGGCTTTCTACTCATGCACGTCGGGCCGCCGGTTATTCTCGTCTTTTTTACTACATGTAGTTATTAATCATAAATGTACTTGCGATGTCAAAATTTTAATATATCAAATGATTTTACGTTAAAATCGAGTAAATTCATTTCAGAACTTTCGCCAAAATTCTAATGCAGTATATTATAACCATTAAAATTTTGGATATTACAAATTGGTATTAAAACATTTGTTGCTTGTAAATCTTAAATTTTGACTGTAATTCCAAAATCAAAGTAAGAAAAATTTCCTTTAATTAATTTAATTAATGCAAATATGTAAAAAATAACATTCCGTATTTAAAAAATACAAAATATATTGGAAACTATCATTATGGAAATTAAATATTATAAAATAAATTAAAAACTAAAATGAAATTTTAGAATTACATAAACTAATTAAATTAATAGAAAATAATTGATAAATAATAACACATTTTCATTAATAATATAATATGTATAATATAAATAGTAATTAGTACAAAAATAAAAAAGATGAAAATTAGGAATAACATTTGAAATATTTTTAAACATTATAAGTATAAATAAAAAATGTCACAATAAATATAAATAAATATTGAAGAAAATAAGAAACTGAAATATCAAGAAATCTATAAATTATTGAAATTGCATGAAAATAAGTAATTAAATATGGTATTTTTGTTAATAAATTTAAAAAACGTTATTCTATTTGTGATGAGTACATAACAATTTGAAAATTAAGAAAGTTATAATGAATGTTAGTAGAAAGAGCTTGTGGAAGTCAACATTTACTATACAATAAACTACTTCACTGTAAATCAATTAAATAAATTATTAGTGTAATAACATTTTGGCACTCTTGAAACTTTGTTATTTATAACTCGTTTTTAGTGAGTTTTCTTAACTTTGAAATTCTCGGCAGAGGCCTATTATGACATTATTTAAAATTACAAAATGATATTTCAGAGTTACCATAAAATATGAATAAATACAAAATTTGATGTAATAAAACCTAAGGCAGTAAATAAAATTAGTTTTAGTATCTCCTGCAAATTTTAATATAATATTTATAATTATTTGTAATATTTTACGACATAAAATATATAATTACCTAATTATATATTAATTTTATTGATATATGAGAATATTCATGTCAAAAATACAAATTTTAAAGGAATATGGGAAACACTACCCCAGAAAATCGTATATTATCAAGGCGTTACATGGAATTAAATCGAGCTGATAAAATCCGATTCGGTTAATGCGAGAAAAAAAAATATATCGTTGGCGTAATTCGGTTCAATGAGTCATTAATCCCGGCTGCAGTTTTTTTGGCCGACGAATAAATTCGGGAAAAACGTTCGCATTTTTCTGTATACACGAATCGACGAATAAACATCGTTCTGATAAAACATTGATGTAACGAGCGCGGTGCCGCGATAAAACCGAAATAATGTTTATACGGCCTTGTGCAAAAACTATGCGCGCTCGTCTCATTGTTGATACTTACTTGCAGACATTTGGACGCGGTCCAAGTTACTAAACCTTATTACACGTAACAGTTATGTCGATGTTATCTAAATTCGGTTTTCAGATTTTGTCTTTGCGCTGCTAGAATTTTCTTAAAAATCGACTCGGATAAATGTGTAAATCGGGTGCATCGGAAATGTTTGGGCGAAATTGGATTCGATGAGCTTTACTTTAAATACTTGCGCATCCGCCAAATTTTAAATTCCAGTCTAATGATTTTAGACCGGAGTCTGGTGTACTTTATACTATGCGGTTAAACTAATTTGCCTTGATAATTTTGTGTGGTGAGTTATGGTTGATTCATCATTTAATTATTGAGAACATCACGATTAGTCTAAAATAACCGACTATTATTACTTACTCAAACAATTATTTTGTTGCCATTATATAAGTTACTGTTAAGAATCTTTTTTTTATTAATGAACTTTAGCAAAATATATTTTTTATGCCAAGATGCAAAAAAGATAAATAAATACAATTATGTTTCAATTAAGAGTTCCTTTGATCTCAAAATTTAAGTTTGATGTTAATTAATGAGAGACAGTTAAAATCGAAATTTATTAATTATGTTCTCATTCAACTTTTCTTATTTATTTAGGTATAATAATAAAAAATATTGAATTATTTTTGAGGATAATTCATTTAAACAAGTGAAACAAACATTGGAACCACTATTAATACAGTACTTGTTGTTCTCGTCAAGTTATTTTTTGTTTAGTGACAAGACGTGCGTTCCCGATTTAAAATCGTTAACGTCACACCATGTCCGTTCTATTAGCAAATGCGACACAACAATAGTGAGGTAGGTTGATGATTGTCACCGATTTCCTAACGAGAATAACGAAATTGTGTTAACTAAACGAAATTCAGATTTTGCCCACTAATTACTTCTACTTTTTTACGTGAATGCAAAGAAATAGGTCGATTTTTGATCTATTTTCTTCTTTTTTATTTAAGATTAATAAAAATAATATATCTATATTGTTGTCAGTTGTGCAGTAAGTTTGATTACAACAATACTGCAATATATTTGTTTATTAGTGGGTTTAGTTAGGTATTAATATTTGACAAAAAATTAAGGGACAAAGGAGCAACTATAAAATAAAACAACCTTACATACATTCAGCCTTCCATATTTATGAGTAGTGCTAATAGGATGTATATTATCCATCTTTATTAACTTCTGAATACCTGTTTTCATTGATTTCCATAGATTTTTAATATAATCGTTCGATTTTTCTTTCGAAGAGTTCATTCAAATTTGATAGTCTTTTTGCAAAGATTTTCTGATGAACTTTATCCCAAAGAACAATTAGGTTGAGGTCTGGTGTTTGTGCTGGCCAAGACATCAACTCCTTGAGGAGCGAATTATTCTTTAACTAACTTAGACGTGTATTTCGGATCGCTATCATGCTGGAAGGTCTACTTTAAAATCATGTTGTCTTCGGCAAATAGAAGCATAAGATTCTCCATAAACTCCCCGATAAACTAAGCGATCCATTATTCCGTCTAACGTAACCAGTGGGTCTATGTCAAACTCATAAAACATCCCCAAACTATAATACCTTCTCCACCTTGCTTCATAGTAGGTCTAGTGTACTTGGCATTATGCCTTTAATTAATTGGTCACCTGTCCAGACAGGTTCTCTTGTAAAAAGTAGTCTCGCTGCTCTATTTTTTTGCAGAAATGAAGGGCTTTGCTGATTTTATACCATAGCTTCTTGTAGTCTTCGTTTTATGGTACTCACTGATACACTGACTTCGTTTATTTCTTGATTTATGTGGGATGTGCTGATAAAAGGGTCGCGAAAAGCATTTTTATTTTTCTGTTCACGACTTGTGTTTTCTATCAATTTTGGGAACTCCTTCCAATGTATTCCTACTGTTAAGTTTGGAAATCATCCTCGGAATGATCGATTTGTTTAAATTTATATCGACTCCAATTTTCACCACTTTTCTACAATTGTTTGTATCGATAAATGGACATCTCTAGACAGACAATAACGTTTATAAAATTAATTTAAGTTAAAATGAATCGTTCTTTTTAAAAAAATGTTTATGTTGAAAGAATGAAAGGAAAATAAAATTAATATTCAGTATTCTTATTGTGAAATATAAATTAATTAATTAATTTAAGATTAAATTGTAAACATTATTAAAAATGACATTTATTATACACATATTAACTGAATTAAAAAGATTCCATATTAAACGGACCACACAGTGTTTAAAAAAATTATTAAATCAACAGTTTATTTTAATTTCAAAATTAATAGCCGGACATAAACAAAAGAATGTTTGGCAAACACATACAATTCAGAATCTAATAAATTTAAGTTGTGGACCAGCGAAAAACCGAATCGAAAACTAAATTGTTAACGTTAGCAATCCGTCTCGGCGACTAAAACGTATCGATTCAATGGAGGCGCATTAATTTATCACAAATTGAAATTTCACACTCCGGAGCGGATTAATAATTTTTGCAGTCGACATAATTTAAAGGCCCCGGCACAATTTATCGTGCACATGTGCTCGCCGGTTGCAAAATTCGTTGCCGGCAAAAATTAATTGGGTTTAAAAATAAAATCTAGACAAATTTGTGGCAATTTTCGAATTTTATTTAGACCGGATTTGGACCCCATTCGAAGGTGACGTCGAGCACACAAAAATGTCCTATAATAACAAAATTAATTCCGTTTTATAGAGATAAAAATAAACAGTGTGTTTTCCTCAATAAACATCTAACGAAAATTGTGTTTAAAACTACAGTTACTTAGAATCACAAGTTGCTACAGGACGAGTATTAGATATTTCCTTGCGGCCAGTTCTGTATTTAAATATGTTCGACAAAATTGCACATACGACCAAATTAAATATGAACAGACAATTTAAATAAAGTGGAAATAAACAGCGTTCGTTTCCAGGATTCATAGATTTAAATAGTATGGTTCCGTTCTAGTTACACGGATAGTGAAAAACGTCGGTGGAAGACCCGTGCGGTCTGTTTCAGAATTGAAATGGGCGGGACCTCGCTTTAAGTACCTGTGTGTTCTAAATAATTATAATGTCTGACGATTCTTTTTTTAACACATATGGCCCGGAACATGTGGGTCAAACGCATGTCGGCAGACGTGTACCCGAGTGTTTCTGCGGAACGGATGTCGTTGGGCAATCCACATTGCTCCGGTGGAACGATGGAACGTCTCGGGGGGATTATTTCGAGAGAAGTTTTTTTACATGGAAAAACATCGTCCTCCGGTTAAACCAACACTTTCAAATCCTTTCGTTACTTACGCGATAACGCAAATATTTACACGGATGTCAATCATTTTGTTTTGTCGAGTGTGCCATTGGGAGATGCACATTTTAAATTTGTACGTAAAAAATATGTTTTGAAGTGTATTCGTCAATCGGCGATGATATTTTCTAAAGAATGTCAAGTGAAAATATTTGTTGGTCCTATTTTTAATCCTTGGTTGCAAAAATAAAACGCTAAAGTTTATTAACTTCACAAATAGGAATGGAAAGTAAAATTGAAATAAATAGTATTTAAAATGATTATAATAAAATAAAAACAAGCAAATTTATAAATTTTTCATGTGACATCAAAATAACTATAAAAATTCGTTATTTACTGGGGGACATTATTATATCAACTTTTTAAAATATTAAATATTTTAGCTACAGCTCTTTTATTTAATTTGAACTGTCAAAATAACATTAACTATGGTTGTTTTATATAATATTTTAAAAAATACTATAATCTTATTCTATAAAATGTTATATACATGCATATTTTTTTCTAAATTGAGTTGGACATAAATATAGCAACTTGTATGTACTGGTGTGGAAAAAAGTATGGAATATTTATATACTTGTTATAAAAGTTACTTAATATTTTTCCTAATCTGTTGCAAATCTGAACAAACCTACTTTACTTTAAAAGCGTCCCATTAGTCACAAATTATTATATATAATCAGGTTTTTACTTTTTTTTTTTAATAAAAAATTAATTTGGAATTTGGTCTGGAATATTTTAACATATTAATATTCTTGTTCTTGTTTCCATTTGCTGTTTTTGTTCGGATGTGACGGTCTAGTACTTCCCAAAGGTGGTTTAGGAGCATTGTCGTGTTGAAATATCCAACAAAGTGGCATCTCTTCCTTGGTAAATGGAAACATAGTGTTTTCCAGTATGTCCATGTATTGAAAGTCCCGCATGAATAAGGCGATTTCTCACTGTTCTACTACTAATATCTAGCTTTAATTGTATCGAAATTTCTATCTTGGGAGTGACTTTTCGTTGACGTCCTCTCTTGCGTCGATTATCAATTTCATCCTGAGTGTAGAATTTACACAAAATCTTCGTCTTAAATAATGTTAACATATTAATAATAATTTAAATTTTGAGGAACATTTATATCTGTAACTATCAGTGACCCAATCAAAAAAGTATAGTATAAAAAGCTCAGAGAAGTGTTTATTCGGGCCCTGTAGCAGATATCTCCATTCAATATAAAATAAACGTCTCAAAATTTTTAAAATATATAACTTTTTGAGTGTTTTTAAACAAGAAAGTTATTGCACTACCACAAATTAGTTTCACTTCGTTTCACCTATAATGAACCAATTTAAGACACCCCGTATAATTCGGTAAACAACGATTGCGTATTTGTTTGGAGTGTGGCAATTGCGTGAATAAATATTTTTCGGTGCGAGTAAATATTGTTACCCCCGACACCTTGATCTTAAACCATCGAATTTCGATTATAAATAAAATGACCGGTACTGACGAATTTCATTCAACATATTTGACTACTAAAAATACACAGCTCAATTAAATAGCTGAGGTGTCTTCGATTGAATAACAACCAGCGTGATACTGACCAGTAGTTACTGAACAGGAAATAATTTCGCGACGACTTATTGGCACTGCAGAAACATTTTTGGCCGGTGCCCGCCGTCTCAAAATGTTTCGAAAAATGCACTCGGTCCTTTTCGTCTCTGCCTGCACGATAAGTTTGTGTTAATAACGTCGTTATTTATTGATTTTAACGGCATCTGTAATGTAACATTGTTTGAAAAGTTTTCATTGCCAGTGACTAATAATACGCGTTCGCCCGATAATCTCTTAGCACAATTCGATTTCGAAAATAGATTTATTGCGGTGACGCCAAGGTCTCGGTAATAATGGCATTTCGTATTACCAAAATGATCATTTCGAACAAAATGTTTAACAGATTGTCGAACATGATGTGCATATTGAACATAAAATGGGCGGTACGGTATTTGTCCAACGTAATTCCGATTTGATGAGTTTGAGCTGTGTTTCAAACTAATATCACGGTAAATACACCGCCGAACGGAGACTGCGAAGACCGCAAATAAATTTAATTACTGACTGTATCAGACTCGCTTCGAAATTCAAATAAATCATAGTGTATTCGTGAAAACCGCATTGCGAATCTGTTGATTAATAAAGTATCGAAAATACAGGCGATAATGAAATCAAAACTTTGGTTTCGAATGGAATAGTAAAAATTTAATATGATTTCTTTCGTAATTTGTTTTGAATTAATTTCCTGCAAAAACTATTTTCACTTTAATCAAAATGTTGAATGGTCCTATAAAAAGTAATTTTGCTTAAGAATAATTGAGTCTTCATATAAGACACCAATTTGTTTCTAATTAATGAATTAATGAGGCACCGCCTAATTGATCTCGATATGCATAGACGTCAACTATTCGTCTAATAGGCCAGCAGATCAAAATCGATTCGTTCTCGGTAACGTCCTACACAAGATTCTATAGAGTTTGACCCCCGTATTTTTTATTTATAATTCGAATTTAATGAATAATAGTTTAAATCTAAAAATTATAAAAAAGTTGTTTGATGTTGCAATATCAGTGATAATACCAATAGACTTATTGAAAATGTTAAAATATCTGACATATTTATGTATGGGGTGTTTCAACTTAATTGACTTCAGATGTCATGAGGCCGGAAGAAAAATATTGATTTATATCCGCAGCTGAAAAAAGTGATTGCCAAATTTCGCTGTTTAAAATATTTGGTATTGTATCGAATTAGTATATTTCCAGATCAGGTAGAGGAATAGATATATCTGGTAAATTTTGAAATATACAGTGTATTTCTTAAATGTTGGATAAGCTTTGCGTAGGGATTAGTCAGTGTTACTTTGTTTTAAAATAATATTATATCCTTATTTTGTCCTCAAGAAAGCAACAAACTATTGAACATATAAGCAGTAAAAAATCAAAATTTTAACAGCATTTATTAATAATATTCAAATATTTAAATATGTATCTGAAGTTGTATTTGAATCTGTTCAGAAATAAGTTCAAACATTTTACAAGGGGTCAATGTGGTAATAATTTTGATATTAATTAATATTTTTTTTTTGAGAAAAAGGGAAATATTTTTAGTTAATTTATGTGACATAACAAAATTTTATGGAATTTTAGTAATAGAAATTAATTAGTAGTTTATTAATAATTAATTAATTTTTTACATGATATTTATCCCTCATTCACGTTTAACTTATTCCCTAAAAATATGTCTGTAATAGACCAACTTCAGAAATTCTTAAAAATTAAAATAAAAGGTAAATAATCACTCCCTTAAATTGATTGATTATACAATAGTCATTATGAGTTAAATTTGTATTTACAGCAGGTGTAAAAATTTTGTAACAAATCCATTATAAGCTCCTCTCAAAAACAAATCAGAAATTTATTGTGTTCAGATCGATTTAATGTGTTAAATAGTCTTTGAAGGCCGCGGCAATAAACTATTTTCAACTGTGGACGCTTTGCACTAAATTGTTGTTTTCGTATCTGGTGTTTTTGCCTATTGCATAATAAAATACATTTCAGCATAAACCAAGGTGTTTGTTTAAACAAACGGAACCCTATGAAAATATTTTCGTTATTTATTGCCAACATAAACACCGGTAGGATAAGTAATTTTCTGTCATTATCTCGTTGGACACATCTTGTAAAATTAATGTGCAATTGCCCAATACGAAATCATTTGGGCGTGCTGTTTCGCATTCATCTCTACGATTATTGTAAATATTTTCGAAATTATTTACGGCTAGGGACAATATTAATGTGGTAATGATAGAATGAATATTGCAATTTGCTGAAAGTCTATGTTTAAAACAGAGTTAAGTTATTTATTAGTGATAATTTTCGTGATATTTACACCTCAAGTTATTATTATCAATTAATAATTACATTGAGATTCATCAAGATTTTTTATATTTCTGCAAAATTTGTCGAAAAAATAGCAAATTAGTTAAATAAAAAAATATAAAAATTAAACAAAATAAAAGGTACAGTTGAAATACAACATATTCATCAAAAAATATATTAAACAAGATTTACCTTTGTGCTAAATTAAATTATTATTCAACATATTTTGGCCGGTTTCAAAATTTATGTAATTGTTTTTATGATGTATGTTCCCCTTCTATTAATAAGTTGTTTATAAGTTGTCTTTTATAATGATAAGAACCAAATTTGATTTTTTATCGTTATTTGTTATCTGTGTCATTTTATTTATTTTTATATTCTTATTTCAAACTAATAATATGTCGAGTTATTTGTATTATATATTTCTAATTGTTGTTGTAATGTTAATTATAATTTGTAACAAAAGTTTTTAATAACTTTTTATCTTAAATTGAAATATTTAGTCTTATTCTTATTCTTATATCCTCATGTAGAATATTACTTCAATATAAAACATAATTGTATATTTATACATTTTTTGTTATGAAAATAATTAAATTCGAATTCAAATTATTTTTTACCTTATTCCCTCTTTAACTATATGTCTTAATTATGTAATATAATTCATTTATATAATAATTATTCATTAATTATTAAAAAAAGTAATTTTTCCACTACATACTTTGTTGTATATTTTAAGTTCTTTATAGTCATTTTGTCGATTTTTTATAATATAGTTTGTTTCCTATCAATTTATAATAAAAACAATTTAAATTTATTTTTATTTTATTCTCCTTTTAACTATCTCTTTAAAATAGTCAAATATCATTTATAATTAAAAAAATATATAATTGTTCAATATTTATTAAAATAATTATAAATTAGTACCCCACTTTTGAATAATTTTGTGTTGATATAAAATGTATTTTTTATTTTTCAGGTGAGTAAATAGAATTCGGTTTATATCCAATTGATGTAAGTAAAATAAATTGTGTGCTCATGATCTGTAACATTGAACATAGTATTTCCACATATAAACAGGATTTTTTAACTTTATTATACACTTAAATTATGTCATTATTTATGCCTCAGTTAATAACTGAAATAAAATAAATAATACAAATTATAGTTTTCACATTAAAATTCGATTTTACAATTACAGTACACATGGTGACTGCGAGCATAGTTATTAAATATTATTTAAAAGTATCCTTGAACTTTCTTGCAAATAAATTTATGAGTCTAAATTTAACATCATCTAAAATAAACTATGAAAGTAAAATGGTGGATTTTATTTATCGTCAGCTTTTTTAAACTGGGCAATTTGGAATCGGTATTATAGTAATGTTTTCGGTCGTCGGTATTTTATCGGTGTAATAATTTTCGTAATTATAAACCGAATTTTACGATTTATTTTCGCGACCTGAATTACGTTACAATTTCAAGGGACATTGACAGTTTTACATTTAATCAATTGGTTGGGTTTAAACAAGTTAATTGATTTATTGCAGAATGTTTTCAAATGTTTTCTCAGTAACTTACAATTAGAAATGAATGAAAATAAATTGGCGAACAATTTATTAAATTTTTTACTGCACCTACAATAACTCACTTAAATTACCATTATAGTTTTGAATATGCTTGATCCCCGTGGTATTTTATTTTTTACTCATCAACTTCGTTGAAATTGACACCCCATTAGGAACGCCTAAGTATATAATGCCCCCCGGTATGTTAGGGATAAAGCGACGAGAGCAAAAAGTTATAATGTTATTATTTCAGAAAATTACTGCATTTAAGTAAATTTTGTTTGTATAATGGATTAAGTGCTTTTGAAAAAGTTTTTCTAATTCGTACCGTTGCCCTTTTATTTTGCTTCAAATGTATGTGCACCAACTTAATTACCTATTTAATTATGACTGGGTTAATTTAATTCCACGTTAAACGTGCTTAAAGAAGATATTTGTACTATTTGCTATGATAATTGCAGACTAAAAATAGCCTTCAGAGGCATTTTCCCCAAATTCAATAAATCTCGAGGACTCAGGAAGAGGAAACTGATTATGCGTAATGGTTTTCCGCCAAATATACATTGTGCTATTTATAGAATAGTACCTGGAGGTGGTATATTTCTATAATTGTACATTTAGCAGGCAACAACAGAACATAAGAGCTCCTTTTATTATATTCATTAAAATGTATACTGTATAATCAGAGTATTTGAATATACAAATTTCAAATATATATTTGATTAGAAAAATATCTTAATATGCACTGAATATTATTAATATTTTAGGAAATATAGAAAAATAAACGTATATTCTCCTTGTATATTTATTATAAAATAGATTTTTATTTGTAATTGTTGCAAAAAATCTTAAAGAATATTGTTTTTTAAAAAAATTAAAAATTAACAAATGTTTATAAAAAATAAAAACTTGAACTTAATACGGGGTATTTTCATTTCTATTACGAATAACTGCATCACATGTTCTGTTCTTACTCAAAAACTGAGTTCCAATTTGATTTTGGTAAAAAATTCTCACAAATTTCTAGTAGAAAACACTTCACATCGTCTAAGTTATTCGGGCGGTTAGGATGGTCCCTTAAACGCTTCTTGCTGCTAAAACTTTCTTATTCGGGAATATTAATTACAAATTATCTTGACAAATCTTTTAAATCTGTTTTATGTATTAAATTAAATTAATAATAACTAATTTTGCTGCCATAAATGTGAATAAGTTTATCTAATTTTGATTACATTAGTTGTAAATAATATTTTAATGATCATATCTATTTTAATAAACATTAAACATTCCTAATTAATAATTAATGTGTAATACAATTAGTAATTATATTACACATAAAGTTGTTAGTATTTAACGTCCTGGTCGCGTAAATAAACACGTGAAATGGCGTAGGAAGCAACCTTAATTAAAATCGTAAATAAATTCATAAATTACCATTAATTCATTTGATCTGTCTATTAGTAACACTATCTGCGAATAAATTATAAAACGCCGGTCATAAAAATAATTCGATGGCTAATTGCACGTTCGTGAACAAACTTCAATATTATGTATTTATAACATAATTAATTTTTAATAAAACACCTATGAATATTTCCTGTGTTACGAGCCAAATGTTTTTTTCGGTGCACGCTCGGTGTTATTTGTTTTCGTCTTGACAAGGAAGATGCTAATTTCTCTGCCCATTCCCGTAAACTTCAGTTGTATTGTTCCCGCTTAGTGCGCTCCCGTCCCGATGAAAAACAAAACGACAAGAACTAATCTTGCAGGTAAACGCTGACAAAGCAACAAATCAGGCTGCAGGAACGTATCACGGACGTTGACGCGGGTCTCCGGAAAATTTCTTGCTCTGCCTTAATTACTCGAGTCGCTAAGTTTTTTTACACAGTACAGGGTTTACGGCGCAGAGTAGTTTCAAACTGTTCTTTTTGGTATTTTTATGAGTTGCGACATTGTAAATTTGCCCCTGCACTGCAGTGAATTTCTAAGTGTGGAAAATTGAAGCGAAATATTAGGTGATGGAAAAGTAATTTACGCTTTTCCTGATTTTTGATTTTTTTGAATAAACTTTCAAAGCATTTTTGTGATGTTAAATCAGATAGCTGGAGATGCTATTCATGATGAATTGATTGATTTTTATTTTGTCTGTTTAAAAGTGACAATAAATGTTTGAACAAATAAGGATGAACAATATCAAAGTCGTTTTAAAACCTTACCAACGAAGAAATGAGGTAACAAGTGGATTTTATATAAATTAAGTGAGAATGACAACAAATAAATGTTTGACTATTGCCAATTCTCTCCGTGGTCATGAAGGATGGAGAGATTTCATTAATTCTCTAATACCTGATTAAAAGACTTGAAGCTGGTAAAACACTAAATAGTGCTTGAATAAAGTCTTAACATAAAATAGATTTCCATTACTATTACTGCCAGTATATTTTGACCAGGAGAACAAACGATCTTATTCAAGGACACTCTCTTTTAGTCAAAAGTAGAAATTCTATAAAATCCAGATTTTTATGTGTGATTATTATTAATTTTTCCTATTGTCCATTTGTCTAAATAATAAAGGATTTAATTTTGGAGATGAATTCTGAACTAAGATTGTCTGTCAGTTTCACGAATTTATTTCTGTAACTTAATTTACTGTAGAAATTTGATGATTAAAAAGAAAATTGTTTTATAAAGTCATTTTACACAGAATTTTTTAAATAACAGTATTAATTATCTCAAAATTTACCAAAAATATATGTTATATCTGTTAATGTGTCAAGAATTATGTGTTTTTTAGACATTTTAACTACAGTTTCAATTTAAATTAAGAATAATTCAAAATTTCTCCAGAAAGTTAATAAAATATTTTTTAATATTCTATACATCTTTTATTCTTCAAAGGAGAAAATATTGGTATCAAACAGGAATATTAGAGTCTTTCAAAAGTCTGTTCAAAAACATGTTAATTATCCTCCAGTTTTGGAAAAGTGTATGCAAAGTTCAATAGATTAAGATCAGATGGTTCTTTTCCAATTGAATGTTTAGACTCTATATATACTACAAAAAACATGGTGAAGGAAACGTTATGGTTTATGATTCCTTTTCTGGTTTCGGGATAGTACCATTACTGAAAATTATTACACTAGAAAAATACTTGTAGGAAGATGTGATAATGTTAATTTTTATAGATATATCAAAATAGTCACAAATATCAATACAATTTGAAAACAACAAATAAATTTTAAAATGTAAGTAATTACAACAGACATTTTATTTTTGACTTTCCTGAGTCAACTTTTACTGTAAAGTCTACGTGACACTATTTTGTAAACAAGATAAAGATGCTAAATGGACGGGCAGATTCCAGGGAACATAAATAATGGCATTACTGTTGATACACAACATTCGAAAATAATTAATACGACTTCCCAACTCATATTTGTAATAATTCCGACATGTTTTCGTCCTGAAATTTCAACAACGCCGTGTTATAACAATTGTACAACCTATGTTTCAATTGAACAAAACGACTGTGCGATGGATATGCGGCCGCGTGATTCCAGGGGCCGCGACGATGCTATTTTTACTGAAAAGTTTTGCGAGGGAGTGCGGTGCATCCATTGCCAACTGGTTGCCGCACGCCATCGGGAGCGGACCGCTGTACGGATACGCGTCGCCTGTCTGTCGCTCGAGCATCGGGATGTGGATCCGGAAGATCGCATCTTGCATTAATTAACAATTGATCAGTCAGGATTTACATGTAATTATCCGGATAATCGTTTCGGTTGGGGCCAGTATTTTGCTACTTGAAATTTTGTTAATTCAGTTAGTTATTTTTATGTTTTAATTGGACTTCCACACAAAATTTTTCTAACTAGTTCATGATGATTTTGGCTCGGCAGTTATTGTACTATTTCTAACGTCTATTTAAACATTTTTCTATTTACTTAACCCAAATAATTCACGAAAAAAAAATTGGCAAGCAGTAATTCATAGCAGCATTGACTTATCGCCATCCACATATCACAGTCTCGTAGCTTTCGTCGGTCCCTCCGACAAACCCGAAGCTCTCCTCCACTTTGGATCCGTTTAAAATAATTGCAGATGATATTTCTTATCAAGTTGGCCGTGTGACAAGTCTAATGTGTCGGGACACAATATTCGGCGGTTCCATCACTAATAATCCTAAAACAAATGTAACGACACTTCGTCTTTTCTTTACTATGGCTGGAGTTAAGAAAAACGTCCGAGTTCATGTCGTGTGTCAGAGTTTGAATTAATTTACGAGGGGCAAAATTATGTGCACGAAAGTTTCCAGACAATAATAATAAAACCCAATACGGACGCAATTTTGATTGGCACCTTAACAATATTACGCCTTAGCCCAACAGATACGTGTTTGGCTACTTAAAATAAACAGGCCGAGTCACTGAATTATTAATTTTCACAATATTTACCCGAATTTTCATACCGCCTCGGTTCCCAATAAACCGAACTATAACGATCCCAAGGCCATGGCGCGAAGGTGTGGCATTAACAACGGAATGGATGCTGAGCAGTGGCCCACTTACTCCAGTGGATGTAAATATACTTCATCATTTTATTTTAAGTTTCAACTATTTATACAATCAGTAAACACTACGTCATTGAAACTGCACAATTGTTCATTGTTCATTCAACATAAATCCGCCCTTCACGCACGCACAACCCTTTCGGGGTGAATTAATTCAAACAATTCAGCATCCCGGAAAATATTTAGAGGTTTTGATTATTGTTTTTTATTTTAGTACAATGATTTGTTGCCGAATAATTCGACCAAAATTATAGTCTAATAAGTCGACGTAATAGGACCAATTACTTCCAATAATATGCACATATTAATTTTTTCTGTTACATTGTTTGGTTTCAATTAGTTTCATTATAAGTCCATTAATAATGCCAGCTTAACGGCGTTTAAATTGTTACGAACAATCCGAACAAATGTAAATTATCGTTAGCCCATTTCACAATCAACCCATTTAATGAGTAATTAAATCTTTCTAAATTAATTAGAATTGTGGCACGAATCAATGAACTAATTATAGTAATTATACTGGGAAGTGTTGTTACATTTTAAGTGTTCCGGATCAATATATAGATTTTAAAGAAAAACGTTCGTTGTTAATTTTAATCGTGTATAAAATAATGATTTTACTGTTATTGGGACAAGGGTTACGAAACATTAACATATTTTAAATATCTACTCATATTTGTAAGAAGTGTGGCGACTACTGTTGCTTTCTTTAAACATTTTGGCAAGGAAAAAATCACGACTTGCCAGAACTCCACCGCAATTCCAAACTGGCTATTCAATTATAGAGTATTTACTTTGCCTAATTATTCATCATGGCAAAATAGTCAGGACGTAAATAGATCATTAAATTTATAAATAACACGTAACTATTGCTTCAAGCTTTCAGTCATTATTCACTTATGGAGTTAAATTTTTATTTACGTCTGATGGCTCATTTAAGATGGAAATAAATCTGTAACTCCATTATAATGAATAATAGATCAAATGGTAAAAAACTCAATGCATGAGAGTAATATATTAGGATATCTGTTATGAAAATATGTAAATTTATATTTGAATTTAGCTTTCTTAAAAATGGGCGAAAATATTATATATTCAGTATTTCAAATTTTCAGTCATTATTCACATGTAGTGTTAAAAGTTTCCTGAAATTTTATTTACATATGATTCTTTATTTAAGATGGAAATACTCCTTTATAATGAATAATAAGTTTAAAAGATAAAAAAACACAATGAATTATTATTGAATTTTTTTCAGTTAAAAAAATTAAAAAAATTTGATTATAAAAAATGTCAATCCTTCATTGAATTTGGCATTCTTAAAAATGGACAAAAATTTTATTGTGTGTTTTAATCATTATTCACATAAGGTGTCATTTAAGATGGAAATACACCTTTTCTTATACCTCCAATGAATAATAAATCAAAACGTAAAAAACTCAATGCATATCATAAAAATTGTTTTGTTTGTCGTCCGACAAAGGATTAGTATAGAATTTTTTACACTTAAAAAATGAAAAAAAGGTTTCCCATTTTTTAATTGTAAAATAATGTGATAATGGCAGAAACTTTTTGAAACAATTTTTGAGGCATGCCTAGAGGTCTTTTATTGTCTATTCTTTAATTATTATTTACAAAAATTGAATTATATATAAAAAAAATAAAAACAATTACAATTGGAGCTTATTTCTGTCAAAATTTATCTATACACTACTTTCAAAAATTATTTTAATTGAATTTATTACTTCAATTTGATTGTGGTGATACTGTGTCAAACGTTTATTTATGTATTTCCAAGTGATTTTTCAGTTAGAAACAAGTTATCTTAATGCTGACATAATTAATAGTTTGGTTATTTAGTTATATTTTTTAAGTTATTTAACAATAGTAAAAAGTAAATGTTAAAATGATTTTGTTAAGTGGGGAGTGGCAATAGTATGAAGTTTACAAAGTGATAAAAAGCTTGTACATATTAATAAATATTGATTTAAACTGGGGACTTCCAAAAGTTAGACTGTAACTGATGTTGATGTGTATATAGAACAAGACAAATTGAGTTTTACTTTTATTAAGAGGGAAACAAACAGAAATGATCAAAGAAAAGTTATTGTTTACAGATTTTATAATTAGTTAATTATACAAACAATTATTAAAAATTATGTGGTGATTTCGTTCTCCCATGGCGGTTGACAGGTTAACGGCTTTGCATCCTGACAGAATCGAAAATTATTTAATAAGATCGTTCGTCTCGTGAATATACGTGCGGAGGCTTTTGAACTAGACGGCTTTTTACATGACTCATCCGACAATGTTTTCGTTTCAAATCGAACTATTTTTAACGGGCAGAAAGCCGGGTCCGAATCCTTAAGCAATTAGCCGTTTTTACGAAAGAAAATCGAGAATAATCAAGGCGGGGGTTTCGGTCGCGTTTTCGTTTTGCACGAACATTTGATGAAATCAATTAGATGGAATTAGATCGAACGGCGACACAAAGGGATACAAGCGTGTCGTGCTAATAAGATCGGAGATGGTTGCCAAAATTTGGAGAAAACGTCGATTGAAGTGTTGTGGAAAATTTATACGATTTCTTACAAGTATTGAACCTAATAAGGAATATCTTCTCTTCGTCAGTTTGGGTACTTTTGGGACTGCCCTCGTACTTACTTTTGTCGTCTCCTTAACGCGTCCTTAATTGTTAGTTATTTTAAATAATAAGCAATAAATCACGGAATGGATTTTGAGATTAAACAAGTGCACTCGCTCCAAACCGAGTCAGTTTAACACTTTGTTCAGCTGTTGGTTGGTGGTGATGTTCTAAATTAGTGATTTCCGAGATTTTTCCGTTGAAATAGGCTAGACTATTTCAAGAAATTAGTTCTTTGGGTTAGTGACTTCGCATTCCGTAACGATTGGGTTAATTTATAACAGATACAGCCAACATCGAACTGACGTATTTTCCACGCAAATGGGATGAATATTAATTGTTACAGTATGTTCGCGTTGAGGAAACTAGATTTTTAATATAGAGAATAGAGAGTGACGTTGACATGTTTACATTATTTTTCAAGTGTTAATTTTAACTCCAATATTCTGGGACAGATTGTGAACTGGTGATATTTCTCTGTTGAGAATAAATGTGGCAATTTATTATTTTTTAATTGACAAATAAATTAAATATAAAGATGGTGAGTTCAAATAAATCACAAATTGTATACGAATTAGTACACTAACTTATAGGTACATTCGAAACTAGAGTCATAATTGATAACAACCTATAAATAAATAAACGGTATCACTGATAACCAAAGATATTTAAAATGGCAATAGTGAAGCCCATTGTGTTGACACCACGACAATGATGTTTTTATGAACTTTGACTTAACAATGTTATTCGTATGTGTGTTTTTGTGAAAAAATCACGATCTGTGCGGCTTTTGATGAACATATTACTGATGTGAATTGCATACAAAATGAGTGAACAATTTAATTTTGTTTATAGTAAGTTTTCCCTCACAATTTTTTACTGTTTAACGTTTATTGTTACGTGTTATTCGGTCTTTATTCATTTAGACAAAGTGGTGAATTAAAATTAAATTTAAACATCGTTAAATTTGATCTGGTACGATTGCTCTCGACGCCTGTCGTGTTGAAGTACGAAATTCAATTATGTCTTTTGGAATCGGTCTACCGGAATGTGTGTACCCGATTCTGTGACTGCAAAATGAACTCGTTCGAATTTACCTTAATATAATTATTTTAACGGCGACGCTTCGGCTCCGACAATTATAAATTAATTAAACCGTAATCTATTAATTGTAAGAGGCATAATTTCATTATCTAATACCATAATAAAATTTTTGATAACGAAATTGTGATTGATAATAACATATAAACAAACGTGTCGGTAGACCGTGATTGAACAGAAAATGAATATTTTAAAAGGACGATTAGTTTTTGCACATGTATTTTTTGATAAAAATAAATTTACAATTAGTTATAAATCATGGAATTATTGAGAATATTTATAAAAAATCTCGTAACACGTTAATTTTAAATTAAGAAATAACATAGGCCAACAAACTAATTTCATCCTTACACTGACACGCCTTCGAAGGGTATTTGTAATACCCAAATGTTTAAATGAGTGATGGTTTGTGATGCTTTACCATTTTAAAATTTCTCTTCCAAAATGGTACTGTTTTCAAATTTATTTAAAATAAAATAGATTCATAATATTAATTATAGAAAAACTATAATTCAATTTAGTTCTTAAAAATGAATCTAAAATCATTTCTAACTTTTTATTAAGACTTTCAATTGTTCAATTTTTACAAAAATTTAAAAACAAAAATTATGATTATATTTATTTATTATTCTTATAAATTTTTTATAGTTAAAAATATTCTTTAAAATAAAATAATTCATATTAATAGTTTAATTATTAAAAATGTAAAAAACATGGAACTTAAGGTAAAAGGTCATTTCTAATCATTTTTTCTACATCATTAAAAATTTTAATTGTTTTTTCTTTTTAGAATAAATTTAAAAATTTTATTTTATAATATTTAAAATTATGATTTTATCTTATTTTTATTGTTATTTTTTGCAATAAATTTAAATATAATAAATATGATTTTAAGTATAAAAAATTCAGTTTAGTTCCTGAAAAAGTAAAAAACATGGATCTTAAGGTAAAAGATCATTTCTAATAATTTTTTTTCATCATCAAATATTTTAATTTTGTACTTTTTACAATTAATTAAAAAAATTAATTTAATAATAATTCTTATAATTATTGACAATTTTTGCAATAAATTTAAAAATAATAATTATTATTTTATTTTTAATTTTTGTTATAAAAGTGAAATCAATAATATTTTTGAATAGAGATTGAATAAATCTTTTGAATGTATCGTAAATTACTGTATGTTCCATAATGCGGAATGTTACTTCATAATCTAGTTCGCATAATATTTATAACTTTATTTTATTTCTGCAATAACTTCAAATAAAATATTTATAATTTTATTTTAATTTAATTGATAATTTTACAATAAATATAAATAATTATGGTATTATTTTACTTTATTCTTTATTTTTGTTTGAAATCAATAAAAAATTTTTGAGAAGATAATTTTTAATGTATATGTTATTTTGTAGTCTAAAGTCGTGTTATGGGATATGTTTATAAATGTGTTCAATTATTAAAATAATTAATTTATTCTATTTTCCAGTTCCACATTGTATAATGAAGGTAACACAAAATTACATTGGAAACAGATATTTTATTATATAAAATCAGAGAATTATATATATGATGCATGAGGCTGGATGACGATTCGATTCACCTGTTAATTTATTAATTATGCCTATCGCAGGTGCGATTAATTACTTAATTTGCCAAGCCGCTAATTAACATAAATTATCCGGGTTAAATTATAAACATCCTGAAAAATATTAATTAATCTCGAAAGCTCATTACGGAAAATTAACATTATTGCTCTGGAGTGGATCCATAAATCGTTTTATGCGGATAAATCTCGAACGTGATGTAATTTTATTTTTATTAATTACAAATGGCGGATTAAAAATTCTGTTGTGGCATCACGAGTAAAACTGTGCCGTAATTGAAAAGTAAGCGCCCCAAAAACCATTTGCAAAGCAGTCTAGACTCGGATAATTGGTTCCAACTGATGTCGCGATTCACCTCCCGAGATAAATCACCGAAATTTACATGCAGACTCCTTTGCACCATAACTCAGCGATGGGGACAAAAAAAGGCGAAAGACATCGGTAACATTAACCAAAGCATGTTGGAACTTTTGAATATTTATGACGACTGACGAAACGACGCCCAGAACAATACACATCGCATCTAATTTTAAAAGTGTGGACCTGACCCTTCGCACGTGCCATAAATTGTCCGCCAACGTTTTCGGCACAAAAGCAGCCCAAATCGTCCGGGGCGCCTCTTCTTTTTATTCGTCAGCCCTTAACGTTAATAATTAACGAGCCAGTTTTGCCTGAGACAAATTGCATTACGTCGAGGCAACATATGAAATCTCGTCGTGTCGCATAAAGACTCAACGTAAATGGGCCTCGATCTAATATCCGTGCAGCCTCCGGGGCTTCGACGGCATGGGCTTATTAGACGTGCTCTGTGGCGGATTAAATGGCAAGTGTTTCTCGATTGTCGCCGTTTCAACACGCATTTGTTGCTATTTATTTTTATGATTGTGCCTTTCGATTCTCACCATTCTCGTTATGTATACATGCGTGTATCTATATAATATATCTATCTATATTTTTTTATTCATTTTACCAGTGTTTGTTGATAATTATGATATATAATTATTATCAATTAATAATTTTAAGAGAATTTTTATATTAAAAATATCTTCTTTATCCATACCCATATATTTATTTATTGCTCTTAATATCTTTATTCATGGTAATTATTCATTAATAATTGCATATCAAACAACTATATTATGAAATATGAAATATGAAATATGAAATATGAAATGTGAAATATGAAATATGAAATATGAAATATGAAATATGAAATATGAAATATGAAATATGAAATATGAAATATGAAATATGAAATATGAAATATGAAATATGAAATATGAAATATGAAATATGAAATATGAAATATGAAATATGAAATATGAAATATGAAATATGAAATATGAAATATGAAATATGAAATATGAAATATGAAATATGAAATATGAAATATGAAATATGAAATATGAAATATGAAATATGAAATATGAAATATGAAATATGAAATATGAAATATGAAATTGAAATATGAAATAATATGAAATAATTTGAAATAATTTGAAATAATATGAAATATGAAATATGAAATATGAAATATGAAATATGAAATATGAAATATGAAATATGAAATATGAAATATGAAATATGAAATATGAAATATGAAATATGAAATATGAAATATGAAATATGAAATATGAAATATGAAATATGAAATATGAAATATGAAATTGAAATTGAAATAAAAATTGAAATTGAAATTGAAATTGTAATATAAAATATGAAATATGAAATATGAAATTGAAATATGAAATTGAAATATGAAATTGAAATATGAAATTGAAATATGAAATTGAAATATGAAATTGAAATATGAAATATGAAATATGAAGTATGAAGTATGAACTATTAAATATGAAATATGAAGTATGAAGTATGAAGTATGAAATATGAAATATGAAATATGAAATATGAAATATGAAATATGAAATATGAAATATGAAATATGAAATATGAAATATGAAATATGAAATATGAAATATGAAATTATTAAATATGAAAATGAAATAAGAAATTATTTATTATGAATCATAAAACACAAACACAAAACATATAAATATGTACTTGCAAAATTTGACAATTATCCTATGTTTATTATGAATATATTAACAATATATAATAATTAAATTAATGAAATATGAAATATGAAATTGAAATTGAAATAAAAATTGAAATTGAAATTGAAATATGAAATATGAAATATGAAATATGAAATATGAAATATGAAATATGAAATATGAAATATGAAATATGAAATATGAAGTATGAAGTATGAAGTATGAACTATTAAATATGAAATATGAAGTATGAAGTATGAAGTATGAAATATGAAATATTAAACATTAAACATTAAATATGAAATATGAAATTATTAAATATGAAAATGAAATAAGAAATTATTTATTATGAATCATAAAACACAAACACAAAACATATAAATATGTACTTGCAAAATTTGACAATTATCCTATGTTTATTATGAATATATTAACAATATATAATAATTAAAATTTTTTTAAACTCTGGACATAAATTGTCGAAATGTGCTGTTGTCACTATTAATAATATTAATATTAATATGGTAAGTAAAATATATAATATATGAAAAGCGTCCAATTGAAATAATTGTATTTATGATATACTTGTAGGTCATTAATATTCTTCCCGTCCAACAGTAATTTTGCCAAACGTATGGCAATAAAATTTCACTACACGTGTTATTTAAAACATGCGAATAATCAAGACTGGGCACAATAATATTTACATCAACGCCTTTGTTGAACACCAATATAAATTTTATACTGCATGTGTTTTTCGTTATAATAATAAAACCTGGTTTTATGTCTCACTTTACACCCCCGTATTACTATGAGTAATTTTTGGTTAACAATCTAAAACTAATGAGTAATTAAGACCGATTTAGATGTAATTTTATGAACTTTTACTTTATATTTTTGGCGTGTGGTGTTTTTACTTCGTTTTCCTTGCTAAATCTGCTTGTAGCACTTTATCAGATTTAGACTGAATTATTTCGGCGGCACGTTCGACTTTAAAGTAGTAAAAAATGGTTATAATTTGTCACCCGAAGTGGGAGTCGTTTAATCGATATAATTACCCACGCGACCATCCTTTTAAACTTCACCAACTCCTCCTTTTTTGCAACAACTCTTCAGTTGCTTTAACACGTCTGATAAACGAAAAAAACAAGGCGTAAGAAAGCCAATGACCCTCCTAAATGTCGTGCAATATGCGTCCGGCCGAAGGAAAAAAAGGCGCCTGTAAAAACTTTATAGCACGCTTTAGCGCTGAAAACATTTTACTTCCAAGATTTTACAGCTTGACCAGACTTCGCCGTCCCGTAAAGGCGTCCGAAGTTGTTTTCGTCACAGAAAAGTCTGGAGCCGTTGCAAAACTTGGTTCCAATTAACGTTCTTCGCACTCGTTCCCGTTTCCAAAGACAATTCCTATCCCACGCGCAATAAAACTTCCTCATTTACGGCCGCGGTTGCTCAAAAATCACGTTCCCCGGTAGTTTTCCATGAACCCGACTCAACTGCGTACCGAAACAGGTTGCGCAACAGTTGTTGTGATTCCTCCGTCGATGGCCGCGACGTCAGAGGCGACCGACGCAGATGTTGTGGCGTCGGAGAGGCGTCGCCGCCGCATGCCGGATTGTCTCTGCGGGCGCAGATTTCACTTAAGTGTGCCACTAAACTGCGTGAACTCTGGCCGCCAGAAATATCGCGTTTTCCCAAACACCGGAGGGTAACTGGGAAGCCGGTAGCGAAAGAACGTCCGAGGTATTTACTTTTGTGTCGTTCCTACTGTGGATTATGTCATTGTCTTGCACAACAAATTTAATGGAAAATTTTTACTAAAAATGTTATTTATAAAATGGGTCCGGTGGCGCGTGGGCGTGTTTATGGTTAACCACACGAGCTCGTTAGCAAAAGTAAAAGTGTACAAAGACCAAAGACTACCTGGTCCCCGATAATTTATTAATGAACACAACAAAGAGAACACTTGTTCCGCAGCGGTCCCGGCCAACGCTCGTATGCAAATTGCATAGCACGCGTTAACGAATCGATTCGTGGGCACTTGCGATTTTGTTGTTCATTAAATTCCGCTTGTGTGTATGTGCCGTTGTCCTTTTTGAGTTTTACGGGTCGTCCTGACACAGAGAGTTTTCGGGTTTGAATGACGCCCACCCGACGCCATCTCGTATGTACGTTTTTACCTTGAAACCGCCAATTCGGGTGGGCCGTCCAAATTCTTAATGGCGAAAATGTGTAATTAAAATCTATGCTAAACATTTCCTGGGTTCCTTAAACATGTGGGGCACTTTTAATTGGTACGTACGGTAAGGTGAAATGTATGACTATTCAGGAATTTCAAGTTTTTTCTCTAAACCAGGTTGTCATTGATAATTATACCTGATAATTAATTATTAATAATTAATGATTTTATCCAGAATTTCAATTCTTTCATATAAACCAGCATTTGCTTATAGTGATAACTGATAACTAATTGATGATTATCATCATGTTTTAATTTTATCAATTACAAGTTTAACTTTTCCTAAGAATTGTTGATAATTATCATTGATAAATGTAGCCCACTATCTATATACAAGATGTTTCTGAAATAATTGGTCAAATTGCATGTATTTCGAGTATGCTCCTGAAGCAAATATATCTCTTCAACTTTATATTTCAAAAATAGTATTTTTCTTATTTTCTTGACATTTGGTCGAATCATGTTTAAATATGATATGTATTATCCTAAAATACTTAACTTCTGGGGGATTGGCTATTCAAAATGTTTTTTGTACAAAAAAAAGATACTACAAAATGTTAATTTTGAATTTCACAGCCGTTTTTGAGGTATTTCAGTTTTAATATTTGAAGAATTATATTTAATGATTGTATATGTATGTTATATCTTCATCTATTAAGAATTTTTGTGATCTTCCAAGATTTATCCAATAACCTAATAGTGGTTTGTTAATTAAAATTCAATTAAGATATTGAAAAATACATATATTAATACGAAGATATTGTTTTAATAATTATTCTCAAATTTATAATACATTTGAACCTACAGAAAAAAATATTTGAGTGACATATTAATATTATTAATAAGCATATTTATTTAATGAATGAAGAATTGTTGATAATTTTCATTAATAACGACGAGTCAGAATTAATTTGAAATTTTTTGTGATATTTATGTCTTTCAATTTTATCAACTGATAATTATGAATTAATAATTATTTATATTAATGTAGATCGTTATTATAAATTTACAAAAAAAAAAAATATTTTGAATAATCAGTTTGTTTATTCTAAGGATAACAAGAGGAACATTTGATAATTATATGTGTTAAGAAGAAAAAGAAGAAGAATTTACAGATTCAAATGATTATTCAAGTTAAATAAAACATTCATTAGAGATTATAATTACTTAATAAAAAATTATATTTCTATCATCTCTATTATTTTACTTTTTTAATTATTTGGATTTTATTAATTATAAAAAAATATAATATAAATTTAATCAAGTTAATTTGATATTTATTGTAAAAATAAGAAAATTTGAATAGTTACAAACTATAGAAAAATAATTTGTTATAATCTGATATTTATTATAAACATTAGATTTTATCGGCTGACTCTAGAAAACAAAGGATTTCTTTCTTAGTAAATTTCTAAAATAAATATGTTAGGTATTAAATTATCTCAAAACTTAGTATATTTATTTGGTAAAATTGTCTATAATTTTTTTTGAAATTATAATTTGTACCATAATAAAAGATATTTTTTTATCTTTCTTTAACTTGCAAATAAAAGTTTTGAATACATTAAAAATTCATTATTTTAAAAATTGTATTATGCACAAAAAAGTTTTCATAACAGTTTAATATAGGAAAACAATAATAAAAAAATTATTTTAGAGACGTAATGAATCGTACATACACTTTTAACGAAATGGAATTGTTCATCCCACACGCGTTCTCGTCCATAAAGATGCATATCTTGCGATGCTAATATCTTAATACAGGACCAGGGTTATAGAGACACGGAGGGGGTCCATATTCTTCACACTGTGACTTTTTCTTTTTGCCGACGTTTAATTTTATTAGGTCGCCTTTTGCAGGAACGTATTGTAAATATTTTGGCTAGAGACAAAGCTTTTGCCTCATAATATTTCATGAAATTGAAGAAGAATGAAATTATTACAATTAAATTAGAAAGAAGAAAGAGTTGATTTAAAATAAAAATTAACATACGTGTTTAATAACGATAGAAAAAATGTATTTATTCTGCGCAGTTGATAATGTTAATTCATGTCACACTTAAATCATTTCTAAAAATACATACACACCGTCTATTACAGTTTTTTTTTTCAAAAACTAAAGGAAAAACAATTTTTATTGAAATTAATGCGAAAGTTGAAATTGGATAAAAACGCAATAATTTTGGCGTGGGTTGAATAAATTGTCACAAAATTCGCAATTTTCCATGTCAATATCGCCGTTTAACAATCAGTGAGTCAGTGACGATGCCCGACGTGGGATCTTTATCGAAACAATCGTGCAGAGTTATAATTTGAACGGACGAATGCACTTTTCTGGCCGCCGTTCCCGTCCGTCCAACTGCATTTCGAAAAGTCGCAAGCGAACGATCCGTGCAGCATAAATCTTGGATTTTTTTGAGAAAAAATATATGTAACGCTCTCGGATCCGGTTTGTGCAAAAACTCGTTTCCGCCCGCGCATATTATGGAAAACATTAGAAGTAAACTTCAGTTTGTATTCGGCCTTGTAGTGGATCGACACGTTTTCTTCGACAAAATAAATCGTCTTTTGTTCGCTGCTGGATCGTGCGGGCTGTTGCGAATAGAAACGGCGGATTTTTTAAATGATGCGGGGGTGTCCGTTACAGATTACCTGTACGGTTCGTTGTCGGGATGGCGGCTCTCAAATAAACAGGTTGGTGGCTCTTTTTCAACGGCGATTTTCGCATTTGGTTGTCGTGCATTGTTGCGCATCGGGTGCACCTTTATTAACATTCGGGTGTCGCATGGCGGAAAGGAGTTGATGCGGACGTACGGGTGCGAAGGTGAAAGGACCTGTGACCTTTGTTGCAACCGCAGGTCCTTTGAAGTTCGCCTCTGCACCTTGACGCGTTCGTATTTCGGTGTAACATTCTGAGCAGCGTGCAATCGGTATTGTTCCGTCAGAGGAAACTTCGATTAAGAGCTTTTACTATTTATTTTGAGTACAGTTTATTTCAACTATTCTACTTGATTGTTGGAGATATTTAATTTTGAATATTCTTCTTTATTAACAAAATAATGTTTAATAAATAATTATTTGTTTAAAAATAGGAATAAAAAAATTATCTTAGATTGAATTTTAATTTTGAATGTCGAATTTTAATTTAAATTTAACAAAAAATATTTTTAATAGTGTTAAAAATTTAATATGTGTAGATTCTGTTATAATACAATATTTCCTGAAAACTATAGCCGATTTTAACTTTTTATGAAATTCATATTATTCAAAAGCCATATAAACTAATTTTTAATTAGCATTTACCTTTCTTGGAATAATTGATGCAGTTGAATAAGAACGTTTACGATATAAAAACCCAATATTAAGTTTTTCAATAACAAATTTTCTTTATTAACCGACTAATTTTTAAAAAAATATTTACTTTATTTAAGTTTATCTGTGTCGTTACTGATGTAATATAATTTTTCCTGAAAATTATAGACCATATTAACTTTTTATGAAATTCATATTATTGTTTCTGAGAACATTTTAATTATTATATAATATATAATTAATTATATTTAATTTTGTGTATTTTAAACAAGGTACACTTTATTTCAACTATTTATATAAACTTCTCAATTTATAATTAAAATTTACCTTTGCTTGTTAAAATGTAAAATTTTCTACAGATATATCTTCAATTTTTCCAAATTTTTGGAATCTAATTTTTATCTTTATCAACAGAAATATTTTAAAAAATTATTTATTTCTTTAAATGTAATGTTAACTTTTTATAAAATTCATATTATTATTTCGGAGATAATTTTAATTATAAGCCATTTTGTTTATTTTAAACGAAGTATACTTTATTTTATCAGTTTAATATTAAAAATTTATATATTCTTCACAATTATTAATTAAAATTTACGTTTGTTGTAATAATTGGTACAGTTGAATAACTGCCCTTAATGTTTACCAAATGTTAATTTAATATTAAATTATTTCTTTATTAAAAGAATAATTTTTAAAAGATATTTAATTATTTAAAAATAATAATAAAATTTTATCCGTGTATCTTTTCTGATTTTTTTCATAGAAAACCTTAATTACAAGGTATTTTGCATATTTTAGTCGAAATATATGTTATTTCAACTATGTTCCATTTTTGAAATAGAATTAACAACAAAATTTTTATACTTTTACAAACTTTACAATATTTAATTATAAATTACCTTCATGGTAGAAGCATGTTTTTTGACATGACATGTTTTTCTGTTGTTATTAACCCAATACTTTTTAAAAATACTTTTTTGCTTAAAAATAATAAAATTTTATCTGAGTATCGTTTCCAATTTAATGTATCATTTCCTGAATATTATAATCGATTTTATTTCAGAGAAGCATTTTATTATATTTAGATAATGTTGATGTTTTCGATAAGATATTTCAATTATCCTTTCCATTTTACTTGAGAAGTTAACGAAAATTTAATCAGATTTTCGTTAACTTCTTTAAATTTATATAATTTTTACAATTATAATGAGAAATTATCTTTGTGGTAATTCGTACAGTTGTAGAAAAGTATTAAATTTTTCTTTTTATTCAATTTTCTGAATATTTGGCGATTTATTTTATCTTGAATATTGTAGTCGATTTAGTGGAGAAAGGAGGACTATTTATTATTATTTTTGTTTTGTTTCATAAAAATGCACAAATTAATTGTTCTCTTAATAAACGTCTGTCAGGGAATATTTTATAATATGCTTTTAACTTGTTTTTAAATATCTCTTGAGAGGAATCTTTTCTAGTCAAGTCTGTGAACAATATAGAGTATACATATGTCTTATTATAGAAGAAAAAAATATTATTGTTTCTATTTTTATCACATGAACTTATTTAAAAAATTTCATAATTATGAATATGATTATAACCATAATCCTTATGTGTATTATGAATAATACAATTGTATTCTTATCTAAAGATTATTATGTGTGAATATGTGATGGAATCCAGTATTTATTATGACAATGGATCATGCAACATAAAGCAAGTCCAAAAGTGAACTAAAAAATTAAAAACCACATACACTTTCAGCTACACCAGCCAGGCAACATTATATACATTGTATAGTATTTGATATTTAATAATGACTATTACTGACTGATGACTGATGAATGGTATTTGTTTATTTCAGAATCGAATCACCGTAGTGAATCGGGTAGCGGTTACTGGGAATTGCAGCTGGACAGGGACCTGGTGGACACAATCTCGGCCATCTATCCGGAGTGGTTCAAGAGCGCCGCCGCTACGATGGCGGACAGCGGCGGCGGCAGCGGTTTGGTGACGAGCGGCGCCCAGACGGCTGGCGCGTCGTCGTCTCCGCCACGCACGACCGCCCTACTCAGGGATTCGCCGCCCAAAGCGGTCATCGACACGTCGCCCATACACATCGACCAGAATAAAGAATGTGAGTGGTCTGTTTTGTTTTCCTATTTTTAAAACGCGATGAGCGCGGCCCTCTGTTAATCCTCCTAGACTCTTCGGATTGACGGAGAATTTCGGCGGCAGGAAGTGGACGATTTATTTGGGGAGAATTTTAATTGGCAACGACTGTTTGTCATCGGGTAGTGAAAGTGCTGTCAAGTTTTGACAATATCTATGTGTTTTAAGAAAATATATTTAATTCACAATAGAAAATAACCAATTTAGTGAAAAAAATTTTTTTTTAAAATCTGTTTACATACAGTTGAATCTATTTTTAGGATGGAAAAATTTAACATTTTTATTTAGAATTCTATTTTAATGAAAAAAAAAAACAATAAAAAATCTGTGATAAAATTTGCTCAATTCTGAATTTTCCTAATGTGTGGTAGACCTCAATTGAATATTATAGGAAATATTTTTAATTTATGATATCAATTGAAAATATAAATAAATTTGAATGAATGAAGTTTTAACAGAAATAACATCAAATTATCCATAATTTTGAGTCTAATATAATATTTATTTATTTCATTCTACTTATTTTACTATTAATTTATTAAATTAATTTAAAAACATAAAAATTTGTATTAACAAAAAAAAAACACCAAATTCAAAATTTTGGCACTGGATTAATCTAAACAGTCCTTTTTAGTTCCAATTTTAATATTTTATACAAATTAGAAATTAATATTCATAATGTTGATTCCATTTATTTATTTCTTCTTTTTTATTGTTCAATACAATACAATCTTCAGTTGAAGATTATATATTGTTATTGAATATTATATAAAATATATTTTGGTATGCTTAAACCAAGATTTGTACTAAGTTCAGACATAATTACGAACCCAATGTATATTTATTTAGTATACTACACATATTTTACTATTTCATATATATTAAATGAGTTAAAAAAAAAATTAACAGAAAAAACGCCAAAATTAGCTATAATTACAAATACAGTATGGTATTTATTTATTATACATATTTTTCTATTTTTAATTTATTAAATTTATTTAAAAAAATAAAAATTTGTTTTAACAGAAAAAACATGTCTAAAAAATAACCTGTAGGTTTTGGTTTTGGGCCAAAAAGCATTTTGTTAACGATTTGACATTTTATAAATTGGAAAAAAAACGTTTGTCAAAATCGGACATAAAATACAAACTTTGTGGGGGTGTTCCGCTTTCAAATGAGCCATAATTTATTAGTGTTTAAATATATATTTTTTTCTTAATGAAACTATAAGATTTGAACTATTACTTATGAAATTCAAATTAAACTTATGTCTTAAGTAATTTTTTAAGTTTCAAATTTTACTTAAGATTTTTTTTAATAAATCTAACGAATATATTACTCAAAAATATTAGTATCATGTAGTAAAGTCAATTTATAAGATTGAAAAAAACATTTTTTATTTATTTATAAAATGTATACAATTTTTTTTATTTTGATCTATAAAAATGTAATAGACCTCAATAGAATATTATAGAAGATATTTTTTCGTATATTTAAACTGCTTATAACATGTACTAAATTTATCTCTAATTTTTTTTATAAAATTATAAGAATTGAATATTTTATTTAGAATTTGATTTTAATGAACATTTCAAAAATAAACAATAAAAAAATCTGCATGTGATAAGCATTGTTCAATTTTCATTTTTTTTTTTTCTTATTTTAGGATATAAACAATTTGTTGGTGGACTTGAATATTATAGAAAATATTTTTTATATACTTGTAATTACGAATCCAATATAAAAATCATGTGTATTATGTACACGTCACTCTTTAACTGATTATAAAAGCATCCATACTATTTAACACGACAAACGAAAGTACGTTGATATTGTGAACAATATATTAAAAAGAATTAAATTTTAAATTATTGATCACGTGAATGTTAATTCAATGCGAAATTAACCTTCAATATATTATTCATATACCAAACCAATTAAAGACGCCTCTGTTTATGTTAATCAATACTAGAAGTTTTCTAGAGTTTAATTTATGTGAATCATATATTTTTATTACGTGCCAACACATTTTTATGTTGAATTTTACAAAATTTCGATTATTTGTGGGCTGTTTCCCTGTTGAATGTTCATCTGGAATTGGTTGATTATTTTGATAAACCTTTTGTAATCGATGAATCACCATGGTTTCTTTACAAATCGTTCGAAGAAATTTCGAAATGTTTACAAGCATTGTGAATGTTAATGTATTAACATTTTATATTTAGATTTAATTTAATATTATTTTCAAAAAAAAATTCATTGCATAATAATCAATAATAATAATAATTGGTGTATGAGCTCTGCTTGTCTGGTGCGGCAACATGTAAAGTTTATATACATTGTAAACCCAAGGAAAAAATATTAACGGCTATCCGGTAGACGGAGACAAGAAACGGATATGGAATTCCGCACACCTATCCAAAGCCGACCAATGTTTGCTGATAGTCGATTGTCTGCGTCGCATACACACACACTGTTAAGATTATTTAATTAGTCGCCCGATTAATATTTATGTATTCACGGTGCTAAAATATAAAAAAAATATATTAGTTATGCTGCTGCGATTTATAAAACACAAGAGTTATCCAGCTGAAAATGTTTCCGCATGGACAAGAGGTGAACATACTGCTACACTAAGGTAATTCCAAAAAGTTTTTGTTTATTTCTCTAATATATATTTTAAATCTAGCTGAACTAATTTTTGTAATTAACCAATTGGTTTTTACATTTTCATTTAAACATTTTTAGACGAAGAAAATTTAGCATGTATTCAAATTAATAATTATTCATAATACAATGTTATCAAAGTTGAAGACTAATTAATTTATTACTTATACATTTTTGTTTCCATTTGAAATATACATTAATTTATTTATTTGTGGATTTATATTAAAAACAAAAATTATAGTCCAACGTATTTTCTCCAGTACTTGATTAATATACGTGATACCAAATTTTAACACAATATTTATTGGGCATTTTTCGATAATTAATTATCACATGTTGTTAACATCTTGAATAATTTTCGTAATTCTAACATAATTGAGAAAGAGGAAACGCTGTTTTCGAAAATTCACCTGCTCTAATTAATTCTATTCGGACATTTGGCAACGCCCCCACAATATTATACCGCACAGTAGCATAAATTCACGATTTTGTGCGGAAAAATTATCACTGGAATTTATATACATTTTTTAATGATTTTATGTAGATACTTACATAATGATCAAGAAAGCATCTACGAGATATATTAAAAAAATCTCTTTGTTCAATTCACAATTTTTTTTTTTTGTTTTTTTTTTCATACAAAATATTGTAGATCTTTTTGGTATATTTAAACTGACGTTTATACTAAATAATTATGAATTCAACATAATTTTTGATATTTAATATTTATTTATGGCTAAGTAAAAGTTAAAAATAAACAACAAAAAGTTTATACAAACGTGGTAGACCTCAAGTGAATATTATAGATAATATTTTTGGTATACTAATAATGTTTGTTCCAAATTTAGATATAATATTAATCCAATGTAATATTTATTAATATCATATATTTAAATAAATATTTAAAATATGTTATTAATGTTTAAATATTCTCTAACTACTTCATACTTTAATTTGATTTTAAGGCATCATATTTTTTGTCTCATAAATTATAAGTTGTAGTTCAGTATTCAGAATGTTTTTATTTCTATGAACAAAATTTAGTGACAGAGTATTTTTAACTTAATACAATAGAATTTGATTACTATTTTATTATATATTAAAGGGAGTACCCCGTATGAAAGTATAATTAAACCTTATATGTTTACTTGTTGGTTTACTAAATTTAAAAAACAAAATGAATATTGATTGTTCAGTCTATTTTATAGAAAAATATGGTCGCAATATTTCCATTATTTCGAATTTCTAACAAAAAATTTGCCAGACAATTATCAATTTTTTGACAGCTGGTAGAGAATTTACCATTCAATTCAAAATTTAAAATAAAATATGTCATAATTATCTTTCGAAAAGCCTGACACAAACCTGACAGAGTGTGGGCCATTGTCTGTTGACCTCAACGGTCTGCTAGGTCAGTGTCGGGTTCTTTTCCTGGGACGTGGGTCCGCCTGCCCAAAGAATCGCCCACCATCGTCCGGACGGACGACGGCATTACGGGCCAGCGCTCGTTCGTTCGCACTTCCACAACACCGTTTAGCTGTAACAGCGATGTGCACCTCCGCTGACACGTTCTCTTGTTGTTCTGATTGCAGCCCTCAAGGTGAAGTTGCTGCTGAGGAGGCCGTTCAATCAGCTGGTCGACCAGGGCATCATGCCGCGTAAGTGTCTCTCGCTCGTTTTCACTAGCTCACTCTCACTCACTTGAATTTCGATTGTGTGTGTGCCTATTGTTTGTCCGTATGTGCGGTCCTTTGAGGTTAGTGTGCAATTCGGCTGGTCTGCTATACCAAAACGTATTTTGCAAATTAATACTATTAGATTTAACCACCTGGGAACGCACACACTAACTCAACTTAATAAATTTCAAGCTTCGAGGTTTAACCACTTAATTTGTGTTATATTAATAATTACACCGCATTATTGGTGTACTAATTTATTTTGTAAGAGATACGCACACACTAAATTTAATAAATAACTAACTTAATGTATTGAAACAGTAATTAAACAACAATTACAATTAAAATTAGTACAATTCTCATGGAATATATATATATATATATATATATATATATATATATATATATATATTTAATTTAACAGAACATATGTTAATACAACCAATAATTACTTATTGTTCCAATCAGGACTATCTATCTAAACATCTATACAATTATTTGAAACCACCGCTGGTAACGTGTTTCACAATGTGTTATGATAAATCTATAAGTCTGGCGCCTTGAACCAAACCGATCTAATATGTGAATAAAAGTGCATTTGTCCCTCTCAAATTGTTTTATATTCGCTATGTAAACACATTTTAGCAACGAACTTTCGAAAACTTACATGACCCATGAAAATATACGATTGGTTTTTAAATTTTGTAGATTTTTTTGCACCATCTGGCAAGTGAAATTGTCTAGATCTTCAAGTTCAAGATTATTTAACAACAACATGCGTTTATTTCTTAATGGCTTTTAATGTCGCCTTTAGTTACGAATTTCGGTTTGCGTCGCGTAGGTTTGTTATACAATTACTTTTCTTGACAAATTATCAAGATCAGTTCCTAAAATATTAATTTGCATATGTTAAGTGAAAGAGGTTGCACAATTTTTCCGACTTCTTGCAATCTTGTTGAGTCAACAAGGTGGGTGTTGTTTAATTTTATTTAAAAAGTAATATTTTCTAAAATGTGGTAACTATTTTCCTTGTTTTTTGTTGTTTAGTAACATTTTATTTATTACTCATACATGTGATCAAGTTGTTCTAAAACTAAGTAATGCTAAATAATTAATTCATTTGTTTGAACTTGTAGCTCACAAAACGCCAGCTGCGTACCATGGCCAGCGCCGACAGCTGGAACGTGCGAAAACGGGTGACATGCTGAAGGCGAAAATCCAACAGCGACCGCCCAGGCAGGAGTTGGAGAGGCGACACATATTGGATGCGGATCCAGCCCACGTGGACCCCAGCCTGGCCGAAAAACAGCGCATGCTGAAGAAGGCCCGTCTGGCTGATCAGCTGAACGACCAGTTGTCCCACAGGCCGGGACCACTCGAACTCATCCAGAAGAACATACTGCACACTGAGGAACCGATCGAGCAGGCCGTCAAAACTGGACGGATCCCATACAAGGCCACCAGCGAGGGACAGCTCAACAGGCCGCAGCATCCCCACAGTTATATCACGCCGGAGGAAGACTCTCAGAGCTCCGAGGGCGACATAGTGAGCCCGGCTCCTAGTGACGTACTTGAAACTGCGGCGAAATCCGCTGGTATAGTGGTGTCGTTGATACAACCTACTGATGGGACAGTTGTCGTGACGACCGCCGCGCCGGTTCTCAAAGACAATAGTGAGCTTGTGTTCGCTGAAATGTGTCGGTCGGTAACCGCTCCGTTACTGTCACAAGGCTCCGCTTCCAGTCCAGCTTCTCTTGTGTCCTCCACGTCGACGCTAAGCCCGTTGTCTTCAGTAGCTAGTCCAGTCCCATCCATAATATCTCAACCGGCAACACCTGTACCTGTTCCTCCGCCACCGCCACCAATGAATTTAGTATCACGTGCTATACCTTCGCCAGCCAAAAGTGATGCTCCAGGCAAGGACAAGAACAGGAAAAAGTCAAAGTCTAAATCGGCACCTAAGACCCGAACCATCAAATTCCACGAGTACAAAGGTCCGCCAAGTGCTCAGAAAAACACCAACGCAGCTGCGAACGCCGGAGAAAGTTCATATGATCTCCTGCTCCAACAGCAAACTCTGTTGCTTCAGTTCCAACTGCAGCTCCAACACAAGTATCCAAAAATTGTTTTGCCCGTCTCTCAGAAAGCTCAAACTAGCGAAAGTAATAACAATAACAGTCACTTAAACAATCAGCAACCATCTCCCGCAGCCTCTACCTCTTCCGAATCTTCGACCCAGGCCCGATTGTCGGGCAGGCTCGAGGACATGAAAGTTAGTGATCTAAAAGCAGAATTAAAACGCCGCAGCTTGCCAGTCTCCGGATCCAAACAAAATTTGATCGACAGATTAAAATCCTTTACAGGTGAAATCATTAATCATGGTGACACAGTTCAGGGTAATTCGATGGATCAATCGCACAACTCGCCACCATATCAAAATGTTGATTCTCCCCAGGACTCCTTGCGGGATGATCAGTCTGACAAAATGGAAATTGGTGATCCCAGGAGTCCTGATCCTTCCCATTTACAAGACGTTAAGTCCCCCCTGCAGCTTCAAGAAAGCGCAATGAAAACCAATGAGGAAATTGTAAGGGACCAGCAGAGGAAAATTGAGGAGTTACAAAGGGAACTGACACTGTCGCAGTTGAAGTTACAGGCTGCCACGCGAAGTGAACCCAAAACTCAGATAATTGCTTTGCAAAAACACCTACAAGCCAGACAGCAACAACAGACTCAACAGAACCTAGCGGAACAGATGAGGCAACTACAAGCATTACAAGCTAGACAGTCACAGGTTAATGAGGAACAGCAGAGGCTACAACAGCAACAGCACGTCGCATTTCAAAATCAAAAAAATCTGACAAATGGGTTGGTGCTGAGTGGTCCAGAGGCCACGTTAGTTTTTAATCAACTCCTACAGGGTAAGGCGAAGGTAATTAACGGTCACAACCGCACAAATTCATTGCCGAGCTTCGTTAACATTACTCCCATACTGGCCGCAACTGAATTGAAACCAGCTGTAAAGATTGAGACTAACGAAGAAGTGAAACCGCCCCCGCACTACGAGGAGGCCACAAAACAGATCAATAAAAAGAACAACGTTAAGAGTCAAATTGTAGACGATGTGCTGGAAATTTTGATAAAGAACGGCGAGTTGCCGCCGAGTGCCGCCAACGATCCGGCCACTCCTGTGTCCGCCAACTCCATCAAAGCTGAGCCTGTGTTTCCGAATGCTCCACCTCAACAAGTCCAAGTACCTACCCAACAACAACAACCGCAGACCATGAACGAGACGCAAATAAATGCGAATGCGGAACCCAACAGTCCGGAAAACGTTCTAGGACTGGACGCCAACGACCTGATCCTGGACTCCATCGGACTGGACAATATCGATTTCTCCCAATTGGAAATGGAGCTAGGCGAGAACCAACAGTCCGGCGACAACAACAACACCAACAACGACGACGACGACGTGGTGCCCATGGACACCGACGAATGGCTGGAGACGTTCTTGCGGAGCGAGAACACATTCAACGGCAACAGCGGCCCGAACGTGACGCAAATGTCGGCCCAGTCGTCAGATTTGGGTTATGATCCGTTGCTGGGCCTCGCACAGGATCCCTTCGATCCGTTCAATTTGGATGAATTCCGCACGCCCGCCGACTTGACAGCGTCGCTATCGTGGGACAAAATTGATTACGCCACGTAGTTTCCTGTTAAATATTCGGTTAATTCCAGTGATGTGTGATTCCACTTGGTTACTTAATTGACATTCCACGTTTTAATCGGCCGCCAAGATCGCCCTAGAAGGGGGCGCGGGACCAGGGTGGCCCGAACCGGCCAGGGAACACATCAAACCGTACAGAAAAAGTGGATCAGGTGCAGGGCACTTCGGGATCTCGATGAGCGGTAAGATGAATCTGATCAACTTAATTATTGATATTTGATCACAGAATTTTTGTTCTTCACTCATGCGCACATTTTTTTATGTTTCTGAACCTTAATACTCTATTATGTGAATATTGTTAAATATTTATCACATATAAGAGTTAAAACCTGACTCAATTTTTATTATTTTATACTGAATAAAGTTGATATTTAATATTTTCATAGCACTATGAAAAGTAGACCGGAGCTCCCTAAGCTTTAAATATAATTTAATTGAAATTATAATTATAAAATTGGTCAATATCATTTTTAAGTTTAACCAAAACAATATTTATAAACATTGTTCATATAGGGTTGATCTCTGAGCATTTTCACTTACCGTCGAGATTCTTCAAGACTGCTATTTTATACTTTTTCTGTATGAAATTGTAAATAATAAGATGTAGATAGTAGACAGCTTAGAAACTTGTAAATATAGAATAACACTGATTTCTAGACAAGTTTAGAACGCAAATAATATTTTTGTAATTAAAAGTAGGTTGTTCTACATAATCTTTGTATTTTAAGTTATTTATTACTCAGTTCCAAATATATTTTTTTTTAATTTTCAATCGTCATGGAAGCAATCAAGATTTGATAATTACTTGAAAACGATGAAAGGAAGGAAAATTAGTTAAAAATAATTGGTGACTTGAGTTTTATGTCACGCAGAATATTTTGTAATAATTTTAAATAATGAAATTATTCGCTATTTTATATAAATTTAGCTTATTATATGATTATGTAAAATTTTAATTTACAAATTGTTCTGCCTACTTTCCAAACTTGAGATTTTTTAATTCAAGAAAAATCGCTAGTCATTTAACTTTTTAGTGGTATAAAACGTTTCGACTTAATCGACACACAAACCAGAATACTCAAAATATTAATTTTATTAGATTTTAATTTTACATTGTTTTGGACCAAGTGGCAAAAGTGAAGCTATAAGTATAATTAGGAAATTATTTAAAGTAACGTTAAGGAATTTTAAGAACTGCAGTTTTGTATTTATAGAAATAAGTGTGTATGGAGCCAATTTTTTTATTTGATTTTGGAAAAATTGGTTCTGTTTTATTAATAATTCCAAGAAAATGCCTTGTAATATAAATTGTAAAGTATACATTTTAAGGGTAAGAGAAAGAGTGATAAAACAAAAGAAATTAGGGGCCTTCTAAAATTGTCTAGACTGTGTTTAAATAATCATAATAATTGTACAGTTTGTTTTGTGACAAAGCCATGATTTTTATCTTTCCTGATTACATTTTGGAACTCTTTAATGAAATAAAACAATCAATAATTTTAGTAATATATTTTTTTGTGTATAGTTTTACAATTTGTTTTCAGGATTGGTTGAATTTGTTAAATTATTCGAATGTTTAACGTTTACTTTGTTGACTATTTGTATGTAATCAGTCACATTTTGACTGAATTAAAGGATTGTCGTGCTACTAGATACGCCTAAATGTGCAACAAGGTTGTCATTAAATTAATTTAAATTAATTTTGTTATTATTTTGTGTGCGTGTGATCTAATAAAATTGTAATGTTTCAAAATGACTTTCTCTACAGTTCTTAAGAGAATTGAGCACAATTTTTGATTTTCTATTAGACGAATAGACTTGGTTAGTAATGTACATAATACTTTGAAGGCTGTTTGGTACTTAATTTTTATTTATTATTGTCGATATAAGTTGATTTTGGTGTAGTAAATTTAAGATTTTGTTTTGTATAACTTTAAGAAATTTATAATCTCTTTAATGATTACCTTGTACATTTGATGCCTTATATAATTATTACATACGTAATATATACAAACAAAAGTTTGTGTTTGAATGTTATATTTCAACCCATACTGTTTTATTTACTTTTTTGCTATATAAGTGCTATGTACCTTTATCCATAAACAGTATGTGGGTGAATAAGCTTCAATCATAAAATAATAAAATCATTAATGAAAACAAATTGTTTTATTCACTTATTTATACTTTACTTTTACAGGTAAGTAATTGGTGTGACCTATTTCCATTTGCCTCTAAAGTTAATTAGTGAGTTAGTTATTGTTGGTGCAATCATCAACTTCGTTGAATTTGCATTCATTAACTTTCAAATATCCTGTTGTTTTATGATTAAGTCAAGGAAGTCTTTTGTCTAAATTAAGTCTATTCTCTCGCAAACTTCAGTAGATTATACTTTTGATAAATAATAAATGTAATAGATAAATACGAATTACATTTATGAGAAATGAACGTACAAAGTTGACTTATTAAATTTTGTTAATTTTGAAAGTGATTAGTGACGACTAGTTTAAATCGTAGGAGACATAATTTATTTAGAATACTACAGTTAGCGTCCTATTTGTTTGAAGCATACATGATTAAATTTCTTATAATTTTAATAAATAATAAATGTAATAGTTGTCCAGCAAATTATATTCATGTGTAACGAATGTATACAGTTTACTTATTGAAGTTTGTTAGTTTTCAAAGCAACTAGAGTCACGAATAGCTTAAATCGTACGAGAAATAATTAATTCAAAGTACTAAATTAACGAAAGCAATTTTAATCAGCTAAAGCATCAAAAATTAGTTTTAATAAAAGAATGTTCATAAGGTACGTATATCAAGATATATTTTAATTTCAATTCTAACTTATAAACAAATTAAAAACAAGTTAATTTTTCTCATTAATATAGAAGAAATTTAATTTTCTTCTGATATTAGTATCATAGGAAAAACTTTCGTAACTAAAGTCACTATGACTTTAAAAGATACAAAAAATAATTAATTTAAATTGACACAATCAGAAATTGATTTGTTTGGAAGGAATTTTAAAGCACAATCAGAAATTGATTTGTTTGGAAGTGATTTTAAATCAGCTAAATGTATAAAGTTTTAATAAAGTTGTCCAACAAACATTTATGGGTAATGCATGGATATACAATTTACTTGTTAAAGTTTGTTAATTTTGAAACTAACTAGCAAGGACTAGTTTAAATCATGGGAGAAATAATTAGTTTAAAGTGGTACACTTAATATCCAATTTGTTTGTAGGTAATTTTGAAGTTCATAATACAGGTAACTCTATCAAGGTGAATTTTAATTTCAATTTTAAGTTATAAGCAATTTGAACGCAAGTAATTTTTGTTATTAATATAAAGGGAATTTCATTTGGAAAATTCTGGTATCGGTATTATGGAAAAATCTTATTAGACAGACAGCATATCTATATGACACATAGAAGTTTTCTCTATTTTTCGATAATTTTTCACTTTATGACAAATTTCAAGTGCTCGTGTACGAATTTATTTGAATTTTGCGCTTGTCCCTGTAAGGGTTAAGAGAAACAGATACATGTTCAAAGTGTGCGAGAAGGACGAAAGTCGTGATCGGCGGATGCGCCAACCTAGTGAACTTTGCATGTTTGTGTGGCAATCGGGTTCAATTGTTATTTCTTAAAATGCAGTTTTAGAGAGGAAAAGGGGAAAATTTGGGATTTTTGTTGTCTGCGAAGCATTTGAATAAGATACGTAGTGACAATTAAAATTTTTATCATATATTCAAGTATGAATTTCTTATATTTGTGTTATTATAATTAATAATAATATATTTAAACAATTAATTAATTGATTTAAACTAATTAATATGCTTAAACATAATTTGATATTTTAAAATGTAGTTTTTATTAAGGTCTGATTAATATAATTCAAATAATATGTGAATAAATTACAAATTATGAAATTAATAACACATCTATATGGTAACATATTACCTCAATTAATAAAATAAAAATTTCAACCCATATATAAATGTACTTAGTTAAGTATGCCGCAGGTGCACGTATCGTTTCCAGGAATCGCAATAACTGGTTTATTCTGCGTAAGTACATTTTTATTGGTCGACGGTAAACAAACGAATTTTTGCAGTTTAAACAGTTTTTGGTAATGTTGAGAGAAAGATGAGTCCTCCTTATTTACTCGATTTTCCTATATTTTCTTGAGTGTTATTATTGTTCTAAATTAGTAAATGTGTTCTGTGATATTCTATGTTTCCTTTTTATAATACTGTGTGATTTTAGTGTAAGAATTTATGAAAACACGAAGAAATTTTATATATTTTATTAATACATTTTTAGGTAAGTGTATGAATTAATTTCATTTGAAGCACATCTGAAAATTATAATTGTTCCATATCTTTTTAATTATTTAAATATATCTAAATATGATTTCAATAAATAAAATATTATAAAGAATTTATTTTCATATTTATGTAAAACATTGTTTTACTACTTACACTTTTTATAATTATAATTATATATTTGTTATGACAACTCATAAGTGTTTGTTCCTGTATAATTTTAGTTGAATTAAAATATGAATTTTGCTCTTGGCTTTGTAAGAGTGAAGTAGAAAAATATCTGTGCATAAGTGTGCGAGAAGAACGATCTAGTAAGCTGTGTATATTTGTGTGACCGACACATTCAATTGTTATTTCCTAGAATTACAGTTTTAAAGAGGAGAAGGGACAAAATATCAATTTTTGATGTCTGAGAAGCTTTTGAATAAGGTTTGCTGTGACAATTAATATTTTTATTATATATTCAAGTATGTATGTTTTATATTTGTAATATTTTAACTAATAATACTATATTTAAACAATTAACTAGACTAATTAATGTGCTTAATTGTAATTTGATATATTATAATTGTTTTTTGACAATTTCTGGTGTTCTAAATTTTCCTTAATGATGTTATTTTAACGCCCAATTTAATGGGTATGTTAAATTGAGATTATTTAATAAATTTTAATTTAACAATTAATTTTGTTTTGAAGCACATCGATATTATTACAATTGAATGCTCTTCAAAAAGGGTAATTTACAATTTATTCATAACTCGTTTAGAAGATAACGGAGGTTAAAGTTTAGAGAATTTTAAAAAATTAATTTTTTTAATTCTAAATTTTATAACTCGTAGAAATGTAAATATTATAGAATGTTTTTTAATTAATTTTTAAAATTCACCCAATTAAGCCATTTCTTACATAAAAAAGTTTATTTTTTCTGAAATAGATAAGAAGAAATACATCTTCGTGAGGGTCTGACAACGACAAAAGTAGTAATCGACGGGTGCGCCACCTAAGTAAGCTGTGCATTTTCGTGTGGCCGGTGTGTTCAATTGTTATTTTTCAGAATCACAGGTTTAGACAGGAGAAGGGGAAAATTTACGTAAATAAAAATAAATTTGATATTTGAGGAGCAGGTACGAGGTTTGCAGTGAGAATTATTATTGTATTAGTAGTATGTACCAATCATATTAATAATAAATTTAAACAAAAATTAATTATATAGTTTTTATTAATATTGTTCTATTTAATCTTGCATTGTTGCAGAATTCCTCTGTCCAAAATGTGTGATTTTAACAATTTGAAGAAATTTTGGGTATGTTACGCTGATATTATTTATTATATTTATTTAGGAATTAATTTTAGTTTGGGATTCGTCAATATTGTATTACGAAACAACATTTTATTATATTTTAAACATATTATCTAAATGTATTAAATAAAATTTAAATTTACTTTAATACATTATATTTATACTTTGCCATAAATTTGTTTTGCTGACAACTGAGAAAGTTAAAGATTATAATTTTTTATAATAATTTTAAATTATTTTGGGTTAATGAATGAATATAAACTATAAATTTAAATTTACATTTTACAATATACATTTGAATTTTATAATATGGATTAAATGCAAATTAATTAAATATGCCACAGCAAAATTAATTAATGTACTTAAATTTAATTGCATAATTTAAAATATAGTTTTTATTAATTTAGGCCAAATTCATTATAAATAAATTAAATGTTAAATTTGATTTAGTTTAACGTATATCGATATTATTAATATTTTACAAAACAATACTTACTTAATTATTATTGAGAAGAAGAAAGACAATTTTCGATTTTTGTTGTCTGCGGATCATTTCAATAGGGTTTGCAGTGACGATTATTTTGTTCCGTTTTTATATTCGTTTAACCTTCAAGTATCATAATGTCATTTATATTAATATTAAATTTTAATTATCTTAAAATTCGTGGTTTAAAACTTTTTATTTGTCCCTGCAAGAGTGCGAGAGGCAGATATTAAGTGAGTTAGAGAAGGATGAAGAAATTTCTTAGAATTGCAATTTTGGAGAAGGAAAACTATTTAATTTTAGTGTTTGTGAAATATTTTAAGGATTATTTTAACCTAATCTTATGTTCAAATATATTTAATGTTTGTGTTATTTATTTGAATATTCTTCATAATTGTGAATTACATTACTGTAAAGTAAAAATATGGAAGTTTGTTTTATATATTCTTAAGGTAATTCGTGTATGTTGAATACGAAAACCATGATTAACGACAAACACGGTGATGATTAATAATATTTAGTAGAAATAGTGAGTATAGATAAAAAAATGAATTATAGCAATTTTTAACCATTTCTTGTCACTTACACCATTTGAGTTTTTTAGGGAGGGGTAAATTTCCCATTTTAGATGTTTATGAAATATTTCAAGAAGATAATCAGTGAGAATTATTATTTTTCTTTTTAATCTCAGATCTTTTTTTTCTATTTGTGATATATTTCAAATTCATTTAAAATTGTAATTTTCATTAGTTTACAAAAAAAAAGTTAAAAGTTGAATTTTTTAAAAAATGTTATTAAAAATGTTTATTATAAAGCATTAGGCAAGATTTATTAATAAAACATCACATATTTTAATGGAAAAATGGCATTTCAGTTGAACATATTGTCATAATTTATCATTATTAATTACATTAAAATTCGATTATCTTGAAATTTAGATAAATATATGTTTAATATTAGATTTAACAATAAATTCAAGTTGTAATAGTCACTGGAATAAAGTAAAAATTAATTTATTTGGTATCTTTTGTTTCCTGAAATAATTACATGGAATAATCAGTAGTATTATTTTTTAATGAGGCATTACTCTACAAAGTTATATTGACACATTGATGGCATGGTGTAGTAACAACTTCCAGCTTAATGTAAAGAATAACGCATTTATTGTAAGTTACACCAAACGTAAATTGCCAATCAAATTTTCATACAACATAAATGGGTGCGTGCTGGTGAGGAAGATCTGGGCATTTTATTTGACAATGGATCTTTTGTGCTGCAAATAATGGAAGTTTCTGTATCAGCTTCCAAGATCTGCACTACAGACTCTGTTTTCTGCACTAGTACGAAGCAAATTGGAGTATTATAGTATTGTCTGGAATCCCATTTACTCTTGCCATCAAATTAGCCCTCTATTCAAAGACGCAGAAGTACATATATACACTTTATTTAATAAAATTTTCTTAATTTTGAAAGTGACTCGAACTTATATCCATAGTACATTTATTTTAATTAATTATAATATATAAAAAGGATTTAATTTTGAAAGATCTAGTATTAGTATCACGGAAAAGTTTACTAAATGGTAATCGAGGGTTGTATAAAGTTTGCACGCGAAACTGTTTGAAACAGTAAACATACGACTATGCTGATAGGCCAAATAACCACGACCACTAAGTTTCAATGGTTTTATTTCCTTCCAGTAAAGGAAAAGCAATATACTCAAATCGTGTCGAAACAACGCTCATTTCAGTTTATACGATAATGAGGTATATGTTAAGAAATTAATAAATACTTGGTGCTTACCCAAAAGAAAGTAAGTAACTAACAAATTAATAATATCCGGTGGTCATATCTAAGGGAGATTTGCAATTAAATGAAAAATATAAAATTTATTCAATCAGTTTAAATGGTAATTAATGCTAAAATAAAATTATTATAAAATTTGTACAGAAAATGATAAGTTTTACCATAAACAAATAATAAAAATTTCACTTGTGATCAAGAAATAGACAAATGTAGTATTCTTTAATAAATAATCTAATAACTATTGTTTTTTGATACCACTGTTATTTATGGATATGGAACTGAATTCATTTCTTTGAGGCTGATGTTTATTTATTGCTTTTTCTGTCCATTATTATTATTACTATTATTATTATTATTATTATTATTATTATTATTATGAAACATATCTGTCATGGTACTGGTTCTTCTATAATTAATTGGGTTAGTATTAATGATTAATGTCTTTCATGTTTTAACCAGAGATGGTTAGTTGATGAAAAGCAATTATTTTTGAATGAGCCAAGTCCTCTAAACTGGAGCCGCAATAAATTATTTTGAATCATCCATTTAACCAATGTTGATGCTAATACACTATAAAACAAATTGTGATTGGAGAAGCAGGTGGAAAATAAGACCTATTGGACCTGAATCACAGCCATCCACCTGTATAAGAAAAAAGGAAATACCTATACTTATCTAAATTTAAGAGTTTTTTTATCAGAACTGACTTTGTCTTTATTTAGCTGATTTAATTTTTTCCAATTTAAATTAATTATTTCTCGTATGATTTAAACTAGTAGCGATTATTATAGTTAGTTTCAATCTGTATACATTCATTACTCATAAATGTAACTTGTTGAACAACTTGAATTTCTCAATTACATTTACTACTTATCTAATCTAAAGTTTTACCGTCTACTAAAATTTGCATGAGACAAATCTTCTTAAAACGATTTCTAATAAACAATGTGTAAACTTTACACATCCCACGATTTTCCTGGATAATCAAAAGCTCACTACAATTTAATCTGTTTTTTATTTAAAATTTAAATTAAAATACACTTTTTTTATTGAAACTGATTTTCATTTGTTCATTTAAAATTCATTTGTCTATTATGGTTACCAATTATCAAACGTGTAAGATGATTTAATATCAATTAAAATTTGCAAGAGACAAATATTCTTATATATTATAATAATGCAGGCCACCGTGACCATTTATTCCCATGATACAAATACTAGACATTTACAAATTAAATTCCTTTTAAATTAATGATAAAAAATTCAATTGTATTCAGATGGTTTGTAATGTAAAGTTGAAATTAAAATATACTTACGTAAATTTAATAATGTCTGACGACAAGAACGATGTGCATCCACAAACGAGTAGAAACATGTTTCTGCTTTAGTCGTTTTTTATAAATGTGACGTGTTTCATTTATAAAAATTTTATTATCCGCAAGTACGTAAAATTTATTAAATTATAAACTATTAAAATCACACTTTCTAATAATTTAAAAAGTCAATCTTCGTTACCCCGTGACACATTCTATTATAACAATTTAAGTGATTAGTGCTGCTTTTGCTCAGCACGCAATACGATCTCTATTCGACTGAGGCATTTCCTGTTTGGGGATTAACCAACTAGATATGGTTTTATAAGCTGAGGGATTACATAAACTAATTACACAGGGGATGCTGTGTCATGTTATTACACAAAACTTACGTGCAAAGAAAACCTAACAGTTAGATTCAGGCTCGTGTGGGACCTTGTTTGACATTATACATTTACCCTTGTAGATTAAAACTATTTATTTAACATTTGTATACCCGTTTCTTGATAACTATCAGTACAACCAAATGTATAAAATAAACGTAAACATATAGAACGAACAGTTTTCCTCATAGTTAGTGAAATAGAATACAGAGACTAAAAACACCTTTCAAATGAGGTAACGTAAGACCCCCATTTCACTTAAAAAAAGTTTTGTGGATGATCTTATATGGTTTTTATTTGAGGTCACTCTATTCAAAAGTTATTAGGGGGAATTTTTTGCGTCCCCACTGTGCATTTTAAGAATTTCAAACTCTGAATAGCATTATTTCACTTAGTTAATTATATTTCACATTTTTCCTCGGGCCTGACATGAAATCCGGAGAGATTAGGGCAGTTAATCTTGGGCTAAATTAACATCGAAAATCATAACTTACACCTTATATATTTCTAATATAAAGTTTCCAAAGAGACTTATCATATTAAAATAAATTTCCAGACAACACATTACAAAGTTTAGAAACTTTTGACGTTCCAACAGAGAAACATTAATTTATAAGCTCATTTATAATGGCTCCCTCATTTTCTTTTTATATGATAATGAAAATGTAATATATTACGTCCATATCACTTTTCACAGTTATTCGGTTACATTTCATCGGTTTACTTTCAATGGGAATTTATTTATTTAAAATTCATAACGCATCCAGAGAAAAGTTTACATGTTCCGCCTTCTGAAATATCATTTATCATGTATAAACCACTTGTTGGTTCCATAATACGGCGTTAAAAAGAATCAAAAGTAAATTTTTAGTCGATTACCCAAATGTGCATAATTTACAAAGTCCAGAATTTGATGCATGAATTATCAGGTTATGGATAAACTAACTCTTGTTATATTTTAATGAAAGAATGTAAATAATTATTAATGTTATATTGATATATTTGTTTAGTAATGTCTATTTAATAAGAATCTTAATAAAAATAGTGGGAATAAAAATATATTGTACTTCACATGAAAAAATAATAATTGAATTTGGAGTTTCCTTACTAAGTATAGTACCAGTACATAAAATTGTTGGTAACATGGGTCGTTTCATTTACAGAAAATTCATGAGAGATATATTGAAACCATTTGCCAACAAACCCTAAATTTTAATGTTCAGATAAATTTTTTATGTTGTTACTTCTCATTTTATACCTATAAGAATGTTAAAACATAAATATTTTGTCTGTTAATACAAAAGAAACAAAATCAGAAGGCGGCAGATAAGTAAATTACAAATAGAGGAATACTGAAATTGTGTTTCAGAAAGTGTGGCTGTTCCTTCGTAACCTAAATATATAAAAGCCTTCTACATCAGCATTTATTATTTATGAAGTTTGAGACATGCAATTCTTATAGACATATGATAATATTTTATAGCCTTATGGAAATGTGGTGCATTTTTAAAAATATACATATTTTTCATTTTAAAAATAAAAATATACAATTGTGGTCACAGAAATAGCACTAATTTAAAAATATATAAATTTATTAAGTAATTTGAATGAATGAATGTAAAAAATTACTGAAATTTCCAAAAATCTCTATAAATATAGAATGTAATTAAAATCTTAAAATCCTTCCCCAGTCACAATTCACACCAATAATACATAAATAAAATTAGTTTACCACTTAATATTCAAAAACTTAAACTGTTAATTTTATACTTTCATTATAATATTCTTGTGGGTCGTTAACCTATGGTCTACATAATATTTAGCTAATAGAGATATAAAAATTTTACATGGTCTCGTATAAAACAGCTCATAACGAACGAATAGCTCGATTAGTTTCCAGGAATATCAGCGTTAAGAAGCTTATCACTCTTCTTAGCGCCTACCACATCCTACAATGCCCGTATATATCGATTTAGTTTAGCGTGAATGGCAAATATTTACCCGTTCTGGATTTTGTCTTCGGCAACAAATATTTAGTGTTATCGTAACAAACGGTGAATTTGTCATAATAAAATTTTATAGTTGGACAAAACGCCACAATTACCTTAGTAACTCGATGAAAATATTAAATATTCTGTAGCTGGGTTAAGTAATATTGAACTGGGTTATCCGTGTATTTTCGGTTCAGGCAAGCAGATCAAATTTGAGTGAAACGCTTGATTTATCGAAGCAAAGGATTCCCGACCGAAACTCTCTTTGGTAATAAACTATAAAAATACGCTTAGCAATTTTTCTACTTTGATTTATATATAAAAAGACATTTCAATTATATCTCTTTGCTGGTATCGATGCGGGCAAATGCAAAAAGATAAGTCGACCTTCTTTTGACTTTTGCAAGATGTGTTTCAATGTTAATATCAAAATGCTTACATGATATATAATGTTTATTTACAATATATTTCGATATAATTTTCTGATATAGACTTGTTTTTGTGATGTAATAAATATTTAATTGGTATGTTAGTAGTCACATGGTAATATAGAACTGACATATTCAAATTTACCTTAGAATCGCTGGTTTAATATAATTTCATGTTTGCTCATTAGTTTCGTATTCGTATTTTATGTGGCACAATTTACATTTAACCTATTTTTTATTTCGATATTTCCAGAATAAGATAATTTGGACAACCGTTTTGTATATTACTCTTTAATAATAAAAATAATATTCATAAAATTTAATATGTGAATATGGGGATTGTCGGAATTCTGAGTATGTGTATATATACATCAAAGAAGAATATAATTTAAAAGTTGTTCCTTTCAAAATCTCCAAAAAGTATCAGAGGGTGGTAAACATAATACAAGTTGCAGATGTATTTACATATTTAAACTTTCATAAGAAAAGTTGCCGGGAGACGTATCCCCGTAGACTGGGATCCCCGTTACAAAAAAATAGGGATTCAACAAAAATCATTTTTAAACTACTACTTATTTTAATTTTTCTCATATTTTTTTTATTGAACCTTCATTTTAGTAAAAACTAGAACCTCCGTTAAATTAATTATTTTCGTAATATCTTCTATATATCTTCTATATGTATCTTCTATCTTGTTTTTTAGAATTTTTTAATTAAAAAAAAATTAAATTAATTTAGTAAAAATATACAGGATTTAATAAATTTACATAAAGTTTGGTACATTGTATATCCTTTATGGATATCATTCATTGCTTGACACCACATTTCTTTTACGAGGTTATTCAATTTTTTCAATAATTTATTATTTAGTTTAAAAGCAAAAAAGCCAATACGAGTTCCTTTTCTATCGAATCGAAAAGTTAAAATACAATTACAATTTGCTAAAGAGGTAAGGTAAGACCAAATGTAACTTGTTTCACACCGATTGCAGAACTTAACATGTCCGTAAGCCGCAAAATACTGTGTTCAAGTCGCAATTTACGACTATGCCTCTCCTATCAAAGTGTCTGTCCAATATACCTTATTAACGAAATAAAGACAACAGCGTCTTAATGTAATGTGTTAAGTAGGACCATCTTGCCATATTCTGAGGACAATATGCAACTGCAATGGGTGTTTCAACAAGACAACGATCTGAAAGATAGATCGAAGGTGGTAAAGAAATAGTGTTCTGCCAAGAAAGTTCAGTTTTTAAGTTGGCCTGTCCAATCACCTGACCTAAATCCTATCGGGAACTTGTGGTATGTTGTGAAAATAGATCTGAGGGGTAAATGTCACTAATATAGAAGCCTTCTGATTCCTGGTGGAGGAAGCGTAAAATTCAATATACCAGGAAACGTGCCAAATGTTACCTCGTCAATGTTTGGCATTTATTAAAAATAGAGACTTAGCAACTAAGTACTAAACAGGATTTTGATGATATTAGTTTTATTACCCGTTTAAAAATTCTGTTGTTGATGCAATTTTCTTTAGTTTATGCATTGTTTATTTAAACTTATTTTGATAACATATTTGTTGCAATATAGTGCCATTGGAATTCTGATTTATAAATATTTCAAATTATCCACTTCAAACAAATTTGTTTAAAATCCAATTTAACATCCATTAAAGCTATTTATTTCAGAAAATCCAATTTAGATTTTATAAAATTAAATAACCGCCATGTAATAAAACCTAATGAATATTTTGGGAGATATAGTAAACATTCGAATTAGAAAATCAATCCCCAAATAAATTTGATTTAATTGAACAAGAGCTCCAAAATTATTTAATTAAAACAAAGTTTGTGTAGGCATAATGAACAGTAATCAGTGATTATGAAATTTTCCTCATTATCGTTCCACACGGCACGACAGGTACACGAAGCTAATTTATAGCTGAATTAAAAAATGAGTATTAATCCTGCGAAACTCGACAAACTTAATTCGAAGTTATTTACTGAATCCAGCGGCGTGTTTTATTTTAAAATGTTTTACTCCCTTTTTTACCACAGTACTAACTGGGTTTAGTTAATACAGAGATTTTGATTTGCGGTTTTTTAGTTCTTAAAAAATCATTAAAATTCAAATTTTTGACTTGAACCACTTGAAAATAGACAAGGCAACAAGTTTTATAAAATTATGTCTAAGCACTTTTTATTACATCCATAAACAAAATCTGTTCAGGCATCGGCCGAGATTATAAGTGACTTAGACGTGAGAAATGTTGGTCTTATTAATAACCTCCTTTGTTAAAGTAAACCTTTCTACTCGTACTAGATAGTCTACCCTAAAATCGCATTAATATTATCTTAATTACACCATCAACGTTTATTTTCATTAAAGCGGTCCTACGATTATATTTTCATTCATAATATTCAGATTTTAAACAACCACTCCAGAACAATATTCTAAGAAGCTCTTCATTAAATCGTAAATTTCTCGATTCTTTGTATACACACCGGCACCAATTTTGATGCTAAATTTTTAAAACAAGTCATAATAAATTTAAGGAACTTGTCGCTGGAGCTAATATTTAAATTTAATTAATGGTTTACATAAAATTTTTAGCCGTGTTGAATATATTAAATTTAGATTAAATTAAAAACAAACATACATTCATACATAAACTTACATTACAAATAACTTAAATAGGTTTAAATATGAAACGTGCCGTAGAAACTAATTTATTTGAAATTATAATTATACATTGTGTATCTAAAATATGTGGTCAAAATTTGGAAGCAGTTTGAATACATTCAATAATGAAGAAAAACTAAATAATTTGCTTTGTTATAATTCTGGCCACACCGTATTTTAACAATATTTCATGCAGACTTTAATTCAAAGATATATTTAAGCAGTAACTTTCCAAATATATAAAACTTGTGTGAACCTTTTACACAATACAACTTTCTTGGAACTTTTATTATTCAAGAGTTTGATTACCTTCTAAATTCTGAGAATTAAGACAAAAGTAGACGAACAAATTTTGAATGGACTTAACAAACTTGGTTGTGTAAAATGTGCCAAGGGCAAGGAAATAACTTTACCTTTTAGAGACGTCCTAAACATTGTTTCCGATTTTAAGTACTTATTGTATATTATACTTATTAACTCCCGTCTAGAAAAAAACTTATTTGTCTGGCTGCATTCAGAAACGTCCGCTTCTTAATTTGAGATCCACAATATAACTTGCGAATTTATACCGAAACACTAAAATTAGAACGACATATTTATCTTTATCAACTTGACGAACCTTTTTGCTGGACCCCAAATGTACTAGACACCAATTACGGTCCGGGAGGGCGTGCGAAACCAGGAGGAAGTCCGTTTAAAATGATTTACGGATCATTCCATGTCTGTTTTACGGAGCTTAACTTCCTCGAGCTGTTTTATGAGTAACTGTCGTCTGTGTGTCCTCTAGACTAAACGGGGACTTGCGTATCCAGTTAATTTATAGGACACGACTCCGGTGATTTAATTGGCATAAATTTTAAATGTTTAATCGAAAATAGTTGTTTGTGTAAATTAGCGACGAAACTTATGTCTGGATTAAAATTCTCCACGAAATTTATTATGTTCCCCAAAGGTACAATGGAAATTAGTTATTAACATACTGTGCCTCTTAGTAATAATTTTAATTTTTTCATTATATTAATTTATGTTAAACAACTAATTTTAATTATACATTTTTATAGCTTCATATTGTCAAATATTATGAATGTAAACATATGTTTTATTATTAAAATATTCAATTTAAAATTTGGGAGATACGTAATTTTTACGTTTATACCAGGATATAGTTGAGATGGCAACGGGGATGAATAGGATCACCATAGTAACTTTAATAAAGTTGAAATACGCTCATGCGATATTTTATGATAAGGATATGACAACGTCAGATGGGCAACTTCACTTGCGAGATCCTTAAAAATATAAAATCGTTTTTTTAAAAAATATTTTAATTTCAGTTCGGATCTCTGGTAGCATCATTTTTGATATTCATAAAACTGTTGTATTATTTTTTTGGCATAGTTTGTAATAAATTGTCCTTTTTCTTATATTCATACATATTAATAGCATATTAAGCCGAAATTATAACGAAATATTCCAAGATTATATATTGGGTTGTTCGGAAAGTAATTTCGTTTTTTTGTGGAAATGAAAGACAGTTTTCGTATAATAAACATACTTTATTAAATTATATATTAGCCGTTCTGATCCGACAGCTTTAGCCATCTTTCTGGTAGTAGCATAATTCCACGCTCATAAAATCGTTGGTCTTTGCTGGCAAAAAACTGATCGAGGTGTTTTTTCGACTTCCTCATTTGAGGTGAAGGTTTTTTACCGTCTAAAAAATTTTGGAGTGACCAGAACAAATAATAATCCGATGGTGCCAGGTCTGGAGAATATGGTGGGTGTGGCATTGTATCCCATTCAAGCTGTAAAAGCTTTTGGCGAGTGACCAAACTTGTGTGAGGTCTCGCGTTGTGAACACTACACCTTTCCTGTTGATTAGTTCTGGCGTTTTGGGTTGAAGCGCATCATTTAGTTTGTTCAGCTGATCACAGTAGACTTTCGAATTAATCGTTGTGTTATCCGGTAAAAGCTCAAAAAAAACGATTCCTTTAAAATCCCACCAAACAGCATCACCTTTTTTTTGGTGGGGCTTTGGAAATGGTTTGAGCCGGTTCATCTGTTTTGCTCTATGACCTCTTGCGTTTGACGTTGTTGTTACAACCCATTTTTTGTCCCCAGTGATGATGCGCTTCAAAAACTCATCATCATTTTCGTGACGTTTGAGAAGCGAATGGCAGACGTCAATGCGGCGACACAGATTTCTCTATGTGAGAACATGGGGAACCCATACATCGAGCTTCGAGGACAATCCCAGGCCTTTCAAGTGGTCATAAATTGCTAAATTTGATAAATTTAACCTCAATCTGATCTCACGTGTTGTTATTCGCCGGTTCGCATCAACTAACGCCTCTATCGCGTCTTTATAAGCTTCAACCGGCCTTCCCGAACGTGGTCCATCTTCGACATCAAAATTGCCGGATCGAAATTTAGCGAACTAGTTCTGGTACTGGCGTACTGTCAACACACCTTCTCCATACACATCGGTCAATTTCTTTCTGGCTTGAACAGCATTTTTACCCTTTCTGTAGTAAAACGGTAACATATGTTGAAAATGCTGCTTATCGCTCGCCATATTTAAAAGGGCACCAACCAAAAACTACTGCGTAGAATTAATTGGAATTTTTCAGACACAAGCCTTGCTATATGAGCTCTCAATTCATATAAAAATTATACGGCTTAAGTATGAAGTTGGGGGCAAAAAAATACAATTAAATCCTCTTCACGACTTCTTTTTTAAATAGCTCGAAAATAAAAATTGGCGAATAAAAATAAAATTTATTGAATTTTTTAAATACAGATCGACATTTGTATTTATGAATACTTACATTTACGTAAATTTAATATTTGTCTAGATATTTAATGCACTTTATTACTTAATTATTTTATATCAATTCAATAATAGAATTTTTTTTATTATTTTATGTTGTTGAACCTGTTGTTTAAAATCATATAAAAATTTGTCTATGACATTATTTTTAGATGATATATTTATGTTTTAATTAACTAGTACTATTTGATTATCTGTGATTTATTTTCTTAACTAAAAAGTCACTTTGATTAAAATTATATACAGGATAGCACACGAAGTAATAAATTTAAATATGGATGGAGACTTTTATATACATACACGTTTTATGTATATCTAGGGCATTAAGGCACATTTAATATTAAACAATTTTATATTATTTCAATAATCAAAATTACCATTTTCCTGATATTACCTAATTAACAATTTTTAAATTCTGTTATTATTATTTTTTGATATAAACTAATTTATTGTACTGTAATATTGGAAAATTATAGTTAAATACATTTAAATTCTGCACAAATTATGAAAATTAAACAATAAACATATAATTAAGTCGACTATTATTATTTCATCAATTTATATAAATTCCAATTAATTAAATTATATTACAAATAACCTAAATAATGTTACAGTATTAAATCGATTTTTTAGTACTCTGTGTTAAAATGTCGTTGCAAATAAAAATGATAATTTGCGTTTCTGTACAACCGATTTCTAATTTATTTCAAATAAAATTCCGACGTAATCATAACTTAAATCATTTGACTGTTTACGACAAATATAGGATTAGTTAAAAAAGTACAAGAAAAAAAAAACTTTAAAGAAACTCATATAAAAATTATACGGCTTAAGTGTGAAGTTGGTTGCAAAAAAATACAATTAAATCCTCTGTGGGGAAAAAACAAAATTACTTTCCGAACAACCCAATAGCTATAAATATTTATATGAATACAAATTACTTAAAATAAAGGCAAATAAGTAAATATTATAAACAATATTCAATATATTAATATTTAGAAGGTGTCATATAATTTTAAATAAATGGTGGATGCGTTATAAACCATTAACTTAAAATAATAATAACATAATAATATTATATATACACTGAATAGAAAATAGTATTTTTCTTAATTTAAGCCACCTTAATAATTTTAAACTTTCTCAAAACTAAATCTAATAAATTCGATATTTGTAATACCAAATAATCAGATTACAACAATTAATTTAAAATAATTTTTTTGGTAATTTTTACTTAATTTTGCTTAAATAAGATAACATATACTACAATTTTAATACCTTCTAAACCTTGAAAACTAAAGTTTATTAACAAAAACAATGAATACAGATAAAATAACACAGATTATGAGAAAGAAACCACATTTTTTATAAAATAATACAACTTAGACTATTAATAAGAAATGTAATGAAAGAAAATTTTATTAATTATTCAATTAATAACTAAAATAAAAATATATTTTGTAAAGTTCGGTAGACAAATACTTCTGAATTAATATGTTTAAATTGTGGCGAATGCGACACTTTCAAAATTAAGTCATTGAACACTCATCTAGACTAGATTATAAAGTGTTTAATATTATTAAGATACTTATTAAATAAATATGTTATAAACATATCTTATTTACAATTTGAAAGACAGATACCTAATTTTCATCAATTATTTATCAGGGTTTTAAGAAAATTAGCCAAGATTTAGTTGAAGCCAGAAACCATGATCTGCAGATCCGGACGGTTCAACGATAACGATCCGGATCTACGAATCCAACAAATGAATGGACTGATGGTGGCGCGAGAAAAACGCGAGGCGCCGCCGAAGACGGACCGAGGATTGTGCGTAAACAATGTCGGATATCGTAAAGGGGGACCCACGGGGGCCCTTCCGAAGCGCCAATCAATGATGTAAGGGGGTAGGGTGCGCGCGCGCACCTCACCTGCTCTCAGGACACTATCCCCCAACGAGCGGCGGGACCCATTCTAATCGCGTCCTGGTGCCGGATCGGTCGTCACAGTATCATGTGAACAGTCGAGTCTCACACCAGCTCTCGTCCTTCTCCGTTCGTCACGCAGTCCCGTTCGCTCCGCTCGGTGGCCAGGAACCCAGTTACTCTATGCTCCCGTTCCGCACTCTACGGCTCTGCTCTTAATGCGGCACGGTGCAAAGGTAAGCGAGCGTTGATGTTGTCATTTTAAAAGCGGTTAACAAGTGGCCGTCGCACTTTTGCATCCGAACTAGTCGATTTGTTTGTTGATGGTGCGCCAACAAACGAAAATAAAAACAACAAGTGGTTTTAAATTAATATTCGTCGTTCCATTTTACATTTATATTTATGATTGTATTTAGTCGTTTAATATTTTTATTTACAATTTAAATGTAAATTATTAAATTTACATACCAATAATAAATCCGCGAGCGCAAAACAACGGAATGAATCTCACATAAATGTTCAATTTAAATAGTTAAAATGTTTTACATTTTTTAATCGGATTTAAATAATAAAATAAATTATTTTTAAACTCGTTTTAAGCTTTTAAATATGGACGATTGTTTGTATACATGAAAATGTGTATGTACATATTCATTTTACACATTAAATACACATGTATTATAAAATTATGTTATTATTTAATGAAATTTTCACATCTAAAGTGAAAATTTATTTAAAATTGTATACTTTATGCGCATGTGTTATTTAATTATTAAAATATATTATGATTTAATAACAATAGTAAAAACATTCGATTCATTTTTGTATGTATATAATCATTAGGTAATGTCTCGAGAATTGTATACATGAATATATATATATATATATATATATATATATATATATATATATATATATATAATGGAAAATTATATATTATTTTGTGTCTTATCTAACAAATTATAATAAATATATTTATATAATAAAAGCTATAAACGTTCGATTCATGTTCATATTTATGTTTTTATTTAATCCTTTAATATTTTTATTTAAAATTTAAATGTAATTTATTAAATTTACATACCAATAATAAATCTGAGAGTATAACAGTGAAACTAAATCTGACATAGTGTTGAATTTAAATAGTTAATATGTTTTACAATTTTTTAAAGGAACTTAAATAATAAAATGAATTATGTTTTATATTCGTTTTAAGCCTTTAAATACAGACTTCATTCATTTTATGTATATCTAAACATTTTATGCACATATATTATTTAATTAAAAAGTTTATATTATTTAATGAAAATAGAACAAACATTTGATTCATTTTTTATCTAAAAAATTAATTTATTTAAAATCAAATGCAAGGAAGTTCATGATTTTCTTTATAGTTAATATCTCGAGCACTGTTTACATAAAAATTTCTATTGATATACATTTTATGTACAGGTATTATTTAATTATTTCATATTAATTCAATTATCAAAAATTTTATTTTACTTTATGTCCAATCTGACTAATTCTAAGTGACGATTTGTTTAAAATTGTACACAAAATCCATGACTTTAATTTTAGGTAATATCAAGAAAATAGAAAAATAAATGAAATGAAATTTATTCATATTCTTTATACATGTATCGTTGTTTGTAAACGTTAAAGTATATACTTAAATATTTAATAGATTTGTATTTTTCTACTATTTTATATGAATTTAATTATTGAAAATTATACTATATATTATTATTGACTAATTGTGCTAAATATATTTAAATAATAACATTCGATTTATTTTCTTATCTGAAGAGTAAATTTGTGAAAAATTACACACAATTTTAGGTAATAATAAAAGAATAGAAATGAAATTTAGTGCATTGTTTTAAATATGGATCGATGTTTGTATATATGAAAATTTACATATATGTACATTTAGGGTATATCTAAATATTTAGTGCGCTTATTTTATTTAATTATTTTATGTTAATTCAATAATCAAAAATGAAATATTATTTGTCGTTTAATCTCATTAATTGTTTAAAAATATGGTATATAAAATTTGATCCTGAACTTATGCATCGATGTTTGTATATATGACAATATCTAGATATTCAATGCAATTGTATTATTTAATTATTTCATATTAACTCGATAATCGAAAATTATACATTATTTTCTATCGTTGAATTAATTCTATGTTAAATATATTTACATAATAAAATTAATATAAACATTGGACGTTATTTTATCCATGAATCCAAATTGTTTAAAATTATTTAAAAATTAGTTCACGACTTCCTTTTTAGATAGTTCGAAAATGACAATCGACGAATAAAAATAAAATTTATTGAATTCTTTAAATATAGATCGATATTTGTATTTATGAATACTTGTCTAGATATTTAATGCACTTGTATTACTTAATTATTTTATAATAATTCAGTAATCAATATTTTATGTTCTTGAACCTAATGAATCGATTTATGGTATGTTCTTAAGTAAAAAGCCAATTTGTTTAAAATCATATAAAAGTTGGTCTATGACATTATTTTTAGATAATATGTTTTATGTTTTAATTAACTTAATTAACTTGTACTATTTGATTATCTGTGATTTATTTTCATTTCACTTTGATTAAAATTATATACAGGATAGCACATGAAGTAATAAATTGAAATATGGATGGGGACTTTTATATACATACACGTTTTATGTATCTCTAGGGCATTAAGGCACATTTAATATTAAACAATTTTATATTAATTCAATAATCAAAATTACCATTTTCCTGATATTACCTAATTAACGATTTTTAAATAGCTTCTTTTTAAATTCTGTTATTATTATTTTTTGATATAAACTAATTTATTGTATTGTAATATTGGAAAATTATAGTTAAATACATTTAAATTGTATTGCAATTGCAGAAATTATGAAAATGAAACAACATATAATTAAGCAGACTATTATTATTTCATCAATTTATCTAAATTCCAATTAATTAAATTATATTACAAATAACCTAAATAATGTTACAGTATTAAATCGATTTTTCAGTACGCTGTATTAAAATGTCGTTGCAAATAAAAATGATAATTTGCATTTCTGTACAAACGATTTCTAATTTATTTTAAATAAAATTCCGACGTAATCATAACTTAAATTATTCGACTGTTTACGACAAATATAGCATTAGTTAAAGAAGTACAAGAAAAAAAACTTTAAAGAAACTCAATTAAAACGTGGAGAAATATCTGAGTTCATAAATTCTCTTTCATGTTAGAATGAAGTTTGTATAACGCGTATGAATTTCAAATGAGTTATTCAAAATCCATACTTTTTGTAGATATAGGATAATATTCATGTACACATGCAAATTAATTTTTAAATCCTGTCAAACTTTTTGTTTAAGTAGTAACTTTTCTTCGTTTAAATTTTATACAAATCATAATATATAACATTCACATTTTTTCTGTGCTTTTGTAAACATACAGTTTTAAAAACAACCAACTATGTACTTTTATGTTATAATAAATCTGATTAACCAGAAGGTAACAGATGTAACCGCATGTTAATCAAACCAACCTGTAACTTTATGTTGAATGGCATGTGTAAAGAATATTAATTACGATTAATTAACTATTTATTTTATCTAAATTTTGAGTCAAATTTAGGGAGTAATTTTAATTATAATAAAACTGGATTATTTCAAATATTATTTTATTTATTTTAATCTGGTTAATTGAACTGAAAAATTAAAATAATTTTAAAAACATACTTATTGTCACATTTAATAATTTATTCACGAAATAAAATTTAAATTATCATATTTATTGAGATTTTATCTGTTCATTTTTTTTAAATTATATATTGTATTTTATAATCTCTTTTTTGACATTGTTTAAATTATAATTTTTAGAGTAACAACTATTAAAACTACATATAGAATATTATTACTACAAATTATATAGTAAACAATTGTATTTAACCAGTTTCAGACTGTCAATGAACAACGTCCATTGAATGAATTGAAATTATGGTGGATGCGAGTACCGTTACCATGCACTAAACTACATTTATTAATATTAGTATTAAATTGGAATTCCATTATGCCACGAAATTGGTTTCTTAATCAAAGTACGTCAATCGTATCAATGTTAAGTAATTGAATGGGTTTTAATGTCCATTTGTGGCTTCCCGCGGTCTGATAAGACAAATACATTGTTCTGTTGTCCACAGAGTAATGAAACATCAATAACTTTAATAATCATTTTATATCTTATTTGAAACGTTTAATAAAATATTTATAAGAACGTCTGGGTTTTAGGAATTAATATGTGGAAATAATTGAATAATGAAAAACCGTACATGTTACTTGTTGATCCATCACATTAGATGATTAATAGCAAATATGTCAAATAATATGTAGGCTTGCTACAATGTTATTCCCTTGACTGAAATCACAATGTCAAGTGCGTTAGTTGATAAAAAACTGATTATGAAGTATACTTTGTATACAAAGCTTTTGATTATTGACAATGGCTGTCAACGGAGCGTTTAAAATATGGGGTGGATATTTATAGACACTTAACTCCTGATTAAACCACATAAGTTTAATAAGATTGATCAAAAAATCTATATTTACCAAATTTGAGAGTGTCTTAATTATGTTTTATAATTAATTAGAACCTATTATTATAATTGAATTATTTACATTTTCAATCAATGGAAAAAATTAAATAAATATTATTGAATATTTAAGAGTGCTCATTGTTTTTATGAAGGTTATGTAGTTTTAATATTCAGAGAGTTGATATTTTTAATATGTGACAAGCTCATTTTCATTTCCTCTAATGAGAGACTAGCTCTTTTCATTATATATAAATCAATATGCTTTGGAGGTCCATGATCAATCATTATTGAAGCATCCATTCTAGAAGGGTCACATTTCTATTTATAAAGTTTACTCATCCGAATTTCTAGCTGATATAAACATAAGGGTGAGTAAATTAGTTTACTAAAATCAATAATTATATCTTAGGAATATTTTATATTAATAAATATACATAAATTCAGGTTGTATTATATGAATATAATAATATTTTTATCATCTATTCTCGTTTTTATTTGTAATTTTGATTGATTTAATTTTATTAAGTTGATATAATATAAAAAATTGTAATTCAATTCCCATTTTTAATGTTGTTCTCATGTCACTTAAATAAATTAAAATTAATATAAGACTTTCGTCATTATTGCCTAAGGGTGGCTTATAAAGACAGAAATTAATTTTAAATAAACAAGCTTGAAAATGCTTGTATATACATGGTATAAAGTGGAAAATAAACCTAGAGATTCAAATGGAGATGAAAAATTATTTTTAATAATAATAAATCATTATTAGTAAATATGAATGGAAAACAGTATAATATGTATATGTAGTAAATTAATTAAAATTTTTTAAAAATCCCTGAATTGCTAGACGTAGTAGCCATTAGATTACTCAAAGTAATTAAGATCTTCCTCCGACGAAACGACGCTTCGTAAACATTTGTAAGTAACTTCCCTTTGTTTTTTATTATTTTTGTGAAACTGGCTGAAATTTCTTGTGACATAACTACAGGTACTAATACAAAAAATACCAACAATTAATTGTAATTAATTCGTACTAATTTTGATAAGCAGCTCATTAGGTGATGTTTAGGCTTTTGTGTGTGTGATTTTGACCTAGTGTTCCCATTTTAAATATAGATTTCGTTCGTAAGTCTTTAGTATCCAGCAGACCTTATCACACGCAGGTATCTTATTATATACTAAATACCTTTTAATAATAAACCACAAGAACTTATAGATATATAATATAACTTTATATTGTATTATACTTATAATATTAAAGGTTTATTTGTATATATCTTTAAAAAAAATTCATTTCTTCATAAAATGAAGCTGTACTTTTTGCGTCATTCTCACATATTGATTCAAAATGTTAACTGAATCTTGAATACGTCATCATGTTTACTTATGGTATTTATGACTCCAAAATAAATAATTGATTTTAGAATATCCCACAAAACTATTGAAAGTAAATTATTTACTTTGACGTTCTGTATGTCCATAATTATCAATTTTTGTATTCAGGTAAGTTAAGGCAAATGGATCTATTATAACCCTGTGGTAGAATTCTTAAAAGTGCTATCGAAGACACCTTATAGAATTTGTCAAAGTAGGTTAATTAAGTTGACTTTTTATAAATTGAAAGAAAATACCACATAGTTTAAATGTCAAATCTATTAACACACCCGAACAACAAAACATCTCTGGGGAAAAAATAAAAAAGTTGACCTTAATATTCCAAAAGTTTACAATTAAATTATAATTTTTTTTTCTATTTAGCTTAAATAAATTATAAATAAATAAAAAGCATTAAATTTTACAGTAAAGAATTTGTATATTAATCAAATTGTTACGTTAATGTTTTACATAATTGGCGAATACATAAACTACCCACTCACTTTACAACCTACCTTACAGCAATATGTTTTAGTGAAATGAAAAGTAACGTCAAATTTTCTTTTCCAGTGTGTGTGAAAAAGCAAAGTGCCACCGACAATTTGAGGTAAGCGAACGGTCCAGCTGTAGCGAAAATTACTAGCGTCCCGAGAAGAATCCAATTTCGCTATATATTTTATTCATTTTATTGTGTCAAACCGTGAATTGAACAGGTGTCGGAATGTAATAGATTAGACAATAAACACGGCATACTCGGCAGAACAAACAAGACACAGGAATCAGTTGTATCGAGTCTACTGTCTGATAAACGTAATTCAATACATATTGATTAAAACGGCAATCAATTATGGGTGTGTTATCTATTATATGAACAAATATATCATTGTTGTGTGCACAACATATGCATTTATTTGCACTCTTGTTAAATCTGTTTAATTGGGGGAAAGTAATTGCATGTTTTAAAGTTCTACCAAACGTGATGCATGTAATAAAATCTGAAACGACGACTATTGATATAAATATTTATTGGCTACGGTTTTATTGCTCATATGATCAACAATTGTAACAATTTTGTTAATTAATTGCCTCATACCAAAATGGATAGAGATTAACAATGCTTTGCACAAGCAAAATTTACTTTGATTTGAATTATTTATTTATTTTTTTTATCTTTTTGTATGTAATATTTATATATAAAACTAATATATACACGATCCATTTTACCTTTTACTTGAAGCAAATGTGTAACTTTGGATTGGGAAAAGCACCCGCAAACTATAATGCTTCCGTCACCATGTCTAAAGGTAGGAATTTGGTGTTTAAAATGGTATCGTTGCCCTACGGGCCATCTCACAAATTAAGTTAAGTTTCTATATTTATGTCCAGCTTAATTCAGAAAAATATATTAACATTTTAGAGAATAAGAATATAGTAGTTTTTATAAGTCAATTAATCTTTATAACAATGCATATTAACTAAGACTAAAATATTTAACATTTTAAAAAGTTGCTATAATACCACTACTGTATGTATACAATTTTCATTTCTATCAATATTTATCAATAAAAACATCTAAAAATTAAACATTTGGCACTCGAAATTAAGAAAAATTTTTGAAAATCATGATAATTATTTAATTGTGAGATGTTTTAGAATTTTGTCAAATGTAAAATTAATAACGAAATCCGAAACGTAAATATTTATTACATTTTATTGCTTCTATAATCAACAACTACAACAATTTTGTTAATGAATTACTTTACACCACAGTCAATAGAGATTAACATTGTTTTGTACATGTAAAATACCCTTTGATTTTTGTCTCTAATTTATACGAACCAAAGCCGATAAAATCATTTCAAAAAGTTTAATAGCCTGTAATAAAAAAATATTTTAATCCGACATTTGATTTTGTGTTCAAAATAAACAAACACGTAATGATGCAAATCGTTTCGTTCGGGTATATTATTCGCCACGTAGTTTTATAAATGTTGAACATTCTGCCCATTTAAACTTTTATTTAGGTCAGCCTGGTTGCAGATAAGCCCAGTAAGTCTTAATTTCAAAACGAGATGAAAAATAAACCGTTTGGAAATACCCGCTCTATTTTATAATGCATTTAGAATTACGTAGGGAAATAATTTACGAAAACATCCCCGCTAAAACTGTTTCATCCAGGTATTAAAAAAGGACAAGCATTCTTATTAAGTAGAGAATTATGTAAAATATTAACTACATTTTTAATAAAACACGTTCAAGTTTTCTTATTTTATTTTCTAGTCTAGTTTTATTAAAAGAATAATTAATTTGTACACAAAATACATATCGATTGGTCATAGTTATTGTTATAATTTAGCATACACAAAAACATGATCAAACCACGTTACTAATCAATATCTTTGTTAATAATTGTGTGTTTACAAATTAGGTTGCGAACTTATGAAGCCTCGAGAGGGAATTGTTGGTTAATGTATTTATGCTAAACTCAGTCGGTAGAACAATTGCTTTTAATGTACTCCAGGAGTTGCGGTCACAATCAAATATCATTGAATAGATCATTGCTTGTTCGTTTAATTAATGTCTGGTTGAACTGTAAAGGATTCTTGACAATAGACACCTTTGCAAATTCACTGCTAAATTCTAACCAAAATATCAATTATATTTTCAATAAATGGTTGAATAAATACAATTCTATAATTACAAAAAAATAACATTAACCTAATCAATGCCAGAAATTATGCTTAATGAAAAACAAACATGTATTTGACGCAATTTGAAATTCCTAGGCATTACACAGAATACATATCACACATACCACTGAATGTTACCATTTAGAAATTTCTGGGTTTCAGTTATTTCACTCTAATTTCTAAAATTTCATAATTTAATTAGAACCTGCATTAGACTCTTTATATACAAACATAATTTCTGAAGCTGAATGCACCATTAGTGCTGTAATTTATTTTTTAATTTGCACATTAAAATTGTGAAAAAACATTTCTCACAAATATTTTTTTAAATGGGATTCAACGTTAACATAATAAATGCATCAAATTATTTACTACTACTACTAAAAATAAGAAAAATTTGCTGTTCAACTAGTGGGTTTTAAAAATTATTATTATCAAATTTCTAAAATATTTTCATTAATATCCAGCACTAAATCCTTTAAATATAAACAAAATTCATGAAACTGTGTGCAGGATTTAAATTCTAATGTCATAACTTTAATTAAAGGGCGAAAAATAATATTTTTATTTAAGTATTTCCTTTAAATCGCAAACAACAATCATAACAAATGCACGGCATTATTTACCACTCCTAAAACAAACAAAAATTTGCGGCACACTCAATTTTGGGTGGGTTTCAGAAATTCCATTAAAATTTCTAAAATATTCTCTTTAATTAGATCCTGCATTAGTTTCTTTAAACAGAAACAACATTCCTGAAGTTGAATGCACCATAAATGCTGTAATTTGATGATGTAGGATAAAAAATAATATTTTTATTTAAATATATTCTTAATTAGATGAAACAGTAATATAATTAATCTATATATTTCTACCAAAAAGAATAAAGATTTTAACGAGCATTCAATCAGGTAGTGAGCTACCACAATATTCTTCAAATTTTTAAAATATTTAATTAAATTTAATTAATTTTAGTCGTATACAAGATTAATATAATTAATTCGCGAACAATAAAATTAATTAAAACTATATAAAATAACATTTTCACTTTTAATTTCACTTTAATTTTTTGAATCGGATTCAACATTAATAGAAAAATCCACGAAATTGTATACTATTTCTAAAAATAAACAAGAATTTGCCGCGTAATCATCAACTGGATGGGTTTCATTCAAACTTTTAAAATATTCTTTTTCATTAGATCCTGCATTAGATCCTCTAAATAGGAATAAAAGTCTTTGAAACTGAATGCACGATAAATTAGATTAAGGGTGAGAAATAACGTTTTCATTTCAGTATGTTTTATTCGGATGTAACGTTAATATAACAAATGCATGAATATATTTACTATTACTAAAAAGTAACAAGAATTTGCAGTACAGTCAATTAGTGAGTGAGAATTCCATTTAAATTTCTAAAACATTCTCTTTAAGTGGATCCTGAATTAGGTCCCCTGAATAACGTAATTTGATAACGCATTATTTGATTTAGTCATTCAAGTTAAGAAAAAACATTAATACTCAAGTACTTTTTTTAAGCAGGATAAAACATTAACATACAACTAGTGCTCGAAATTAATTACTGCCGCCACTAAACACAAACATGAATTTACCGCATAGTACATTAGTGGGTGAATTTCAGAAATGCCACTCAAATTTCTAAAATATTCTCTTTAATTAGAACTTGCAGCAAGCTCTTTAAATAGAAACAACAAAATTTGTGATGCTGACTGCACCATAAATGCTATAATTTTATAATACATCCTTTAATTTACATAATAACGGTGAGGCATAACGTTTTCATTTAATTTTGCACTACATTAAATAAAAACCATTTACTGCTGAGACAACTGGTAGGTGGCTTATAGAAATTTCGTTAAAATTTCTATTTTTTTAATAATAACTAAATCCCTGGAACTGAAACACAAGTCCGTCAATTAATACTTTAATTTTCACCTTGGCAGTGAAAAATAACTTTATTAAAGTCCCTATCAAATAATTAAACAGATTAATAATTAATTAGATCAAACATAATTGACGTTTTTGCTACAAAATCTTATAAAATAAAGATTAACGCGATATTTCATATTATCAAACTTAACAGTTAATAATGGTGAAACTATGAAAGAACTAATTGATCCAATATTTTACCGTTGAAGTGTAAAAAGTAATTGCATATACACGGCGGAGTGGAATTAGTGGCGGATAGTTATGATCGAAACGTGACTTGGTTAAACTTAAAACTTGTATGCCACTTGTGCATGTAGTTGAGTGTTTAGAACAGCCGTAAAACCGATTCGCGTTGATGATGCTATAGTTAATGAGCACATTTTATGCTACGTAATTGCTTAACTAACATCATTTTACGGGTAAATAAATATAAATTAAAAAAATTATTTGCAAGTATAGTGAATTACGAAAATAAACGAAACAGACGGGTTTGTCTTGTATTAATTATTTTAGGATATCAATTAGTGTTTGATAAAGCAATTTTCAGATATAATTTATGTTCTGGATGGGTATTTGTGAGTTTCCCCAATCAATTTACCGATTATAGATATTATAGTAATTAAATTGGGTAATTTCTGACCCAGAAAACGTTTAATTATTATTTACAGGCATAGTTACTATCTATATAACGCAGGGAAATTTTATAATATAATGTGTTTTTAAAATAGACAGTCAAATTAGACACGTCCAATAATAAAGAATAATCCCGAGTGTCTATTCTATGGAAATTTGGGTGAGTTTCAGAAATTGCACTAAACTCTAAAATTTTCTTTTTAATTACATCCTGCACTAAATCCTTTAAATGAAAACAAAATTCCTGAAGTCGAATGCACCAATTTATACATTACGGGTCGGAAACAATAAACCCATTAGTATGTTCAGCATTTCCAATTTTCTAAAATATTCTCTTTCATTAGATTTTTTAAACTATACAAGAAATAATGTTTTTACTAAGTATTTTTTTAATGAGATATTACATTAATATAATTTATCAACGAAATTATTTATTATCAATAAAAAGATGCAATAGAAATAAAATTTCTGAGCCTAATGTTATATTATTTAATTTACATATTAAAGAGGAGAAATAACATTTTCCCTAAAAACAAATTTTAAATTTACTGCGATATTTTTACATATGCTTATATTTGTGTAAACTGTTTTCTGTTTTTGATAAATAATTATTTAAATGTTAGAACCTTTTTATTTATCTTCACTTTTCACATACCTGAAACACCCTAAATATATGTAATGAAAGTATCTAAATCTTTGTTCTATAACAATAATATAATAAATTTTAATTTATAACGAAAAATTTATTTATTATTTAAATTTTAAATTAAAATTAATATTTATATATTAAAATTTATGTAATATAAAATATATACCAGAACATAAATTTAATATACATTCTGAAACCTAAACGTCAATTACACTGTTACAATATTTAATGTTTCAACCCAAAATTGATAAATAAAATTTAGTAACAAAAATAAAAGACAATCAAATTGGAATTGGAAAATATAATATTTATAAATTTTGTTAGTGCCGCCCTCATAATAAAAAACGGAATTGAAAATAATTGGAAACCGTAATTCAGTGTATTCATCAATTTTGTTATTAATGTAATCAAACCTGACCTAACCGAACATAATGTGACTAAAACATTATGACATGATACGAAAATTATTTAATAAATTGATATGAATAAAGTAAGTTGAGATGTCTGAGTTTAAGGAAACCAAAAATAAAATAATTTCAACAAGAACATCTATTAGAAAGTGTATTTGCCCTCGTGTTACACACTGCCTGCAGGTTACAAGTTTCAGTGGCAGAAATCTCGCAATATCGATTGATTTTATCTTCTGGCCAAATATTGAAAACGTTTTCAGATAATCTCGTAGTAAAATGTTTGAGGAAATATATCATATCGTTTTATCATCATGACATATATCGCGACGTTTCGTAAACATATCGATTTATGTATATGAATACGTAAATTACATACGTAACGAGGTAGACAGAGAAATAGCACAAAACATAAAATTAAATATTTTATAATATATTTCATTAAAGGATATAATTCAAACTTTGTCCCGTCAGTATAAAATATATTTAATTACAACCCTTAAGAATTTATATTATTTCATTGAATACCTCACACTCAGTGGAAAGAAACTTCAGGGAAGAGAGAAACAATAATTAACATGAAACATCAAGGTCTAAATATTGTTGTTATTATTGAAAAATTGAGATACTCCCCAACAATGAATTACAATGTTATCAACGACACACTCAATTAGAAATGCAATAAGGAAACGGCCGAATAAAAGAAAAAGAACTCCTTTTAAAGACATACAGATTGGCAGAATCAGGAAATAAAATCCTTTCTTGTCTTCTAGGCAAATAAAAAATGAATAATTGAGACAGTGTGTCTAGTAGAGCAATCAGTCGTCGACTGAATGAACAAAACTTGTTATTACGATGTATTTCACAAAAGAAACCTTTGGTTTCAAAAAAGAATATTCGAATAGCACCAAAGTTTGCCCAAAAATATATTAAATTACCCTTCAGAATTTTGGCGAAAAGTACTTTGGAGTGATGACTACAAAAACTTTGAAACAGGGCTATGGAAACGTTATTGTTGAGTATTCCTTTTCTTGGCATGAGGTAGGACCAAAATTATTGGTGAAAAGGAACGTGTCATGTATGAGAGATTTAATGGAATCATTTGCCAATGATAATTTATTTTAGTTTTTATTGACCAGCGCAAACTCCGTATCAGAATCTAATTGAAAACGTATGAAACGATATGATGTCTCCATTAAAACATCAAAAACATCATATTTATATAAATTAAGGTTATTAATTGCAGTATATGTATTACAATAGTGCAAATATAAAACATAAAGTATTTTAAATGCATTTAATTACAGGGGTGCATTTCCTAATTAACAATAAACAGTAATGTGTGCCATTTCTCTGGCCACCAGAGTATACTAAATTGGGTTGACAAGCCCAGAAACTCATGGCTTTGACATTCACGTCGGTTTTATATTTCGAAGTGCATTTGCAAATTTCTATTCAAAACTAAAACGTCAAAACTTAAAATAATACCAAAATTATTCGATTAATTTTGAATATTTGTTGAAAAGTCATTCGCATAAATTCACATCGAAACGTTGGACGTGTCGGTCGGCGTGAAGTTGGTCTTTTCCCGTTAATTTCGAAATCGAATCGTGCACTTTTGTTTTTCCATTGTGAAAATGCGACGAACCGCGCAGTTTAGTTAGTGCAGCATGTCACACAATCAAAATCCAATCCCGTTGATTCGGTGCAGCTGCGACACAGTTTAATAATACATGACAATGATAAACTCAATCATTTGACCCTATAGGTATAAAAAGCCAATCTCTGGAACGGTTTTTGTTTACCGACTTGTGACATCGGACTGCAGATAAATTATGTATTGTGCATGAACTTTTGATTACACCATTCGATTACAATATTGTGCATGACTGCTGTCTAGCAACACCCAATTCGGTACATAATAAATAACATTTCTACTATAAATTTTGTGGGCATTTTTCTGTTTGTGCATTAATTAAATAAATGTGAAATTATGGTCGAAATTGATGGATTTGGCATTTCGCCAATAATAAGATTATTAAATTAATAAATATGTAACATTAACATAAATATGAAACAGAAATTCAATTAAAATTTTACATATAGAATTTAACATTTAATTAAAATAATTTGTTTAAATAATAATTGTTTAATTTAATTATATTATACGCGGTTACATTAGGATAACTATTATTGAGAAAAAAAAAACAGTATAAAGAACAAATGACAGTTAGACATTTTAAGTAATTCTAAATAAATTCGTTTGAACTACATCATTATCTCTGGAATTTCTTCAAAGAGCTCAATTCGGTGGAATTTTGCATATGTTAGAATGCCTTCTGAATAAAACTAAATATACTGTCATAGTCACTTCTTTACATTAACTTAAATAACAATGTTTAAATATTTTTTTTCTTTTGTCATAATAATAATATAAAGTTTTACACAATTAAACTAAATATTAAGCATTACATATGATGCTAAAATGATTATTAAGATTTTATCAATTATACAAAAATAAGGCTCATTTTCTTGTGTGTACTGATTATGATTTGATCGGTTAATATTTAACTTAAAAATATGGAAAATAAAATGAATTAATAAAATTAAATACAAAAAATATCCTCTATAAACTTCTAATGAATAAGTTGGATGAATCATTTTGTATGAATATAATATATTAATGTAAATTAACAACTTTAAACATTAAATGGTATTTGAATGATGAAACTATTTATTTACTGTATGACTACTAAGGATACTTTGATATAAGTTAACTACAATTCTGATAGTTGTGTAAAAATACACAATAAAATATATTTTTTACACAACTATACTCTATTCACTGAATTAACTATTGACTTTTGTTTAGATTTTATAAATAGTTCTAAATAAATAAATTTTAACTATATCTTTAGGTAAGTCTGGAATTCTTTATATTAACACAAAATCATTCATTTTAATAAAAAAATTTCTGTTATGACTCCTTAATTTTAAACAATTTAAAATATTTTAAATTTTCTTCGCAAAAATACATTATATTTATTGTCTGTTTTAACCTTTAAAATGATTCATATTAATTATAAATATTTGAATAATATTAGTTAATTATTTTTTCAATAAATGGTTTTGATATTATATTGGTCCTAGCAAATATACAGTATTAATATAAATATGAAATAGAATTTCAAATTAAGTTTAAAATCTCGTTGGAATATAAAATAAAATTTACATATTCCATTAACATTAATTTAAAGAGATTTATTTAAATTTTATTATATAAAATATACATTATAAATATTGTTACACTGAGGCAAAGAAGAAAAAAAAAACAGACAGAATAAAGAAAATAACTATTGATTTTCGTTTAGACTTTGAAATAATACTAAATAACTTCATTTGAACTACAACATTAGATCTGCTATTTCTTTAAAAGACTCAATTCAGCTGAATTTCGATCAGAATGTCACCAAAACCCTTAAACACTGCAGTAATCAAATGAAAAACTTTTAATTATCATTAAATAAAAACGACATATTATTAGAATAATTATTTTCTACGATATTTTATCAACGTAAACCAAAAAAATGTTTGATGAAAATATTGAAGTTAAGTTCACGTTTTCAATAAAACAACTAAAACTAACATTAAAAACGTGATCAAGAAAATATTATATCGGTCCGGGCAAAGCTTTACTTTGAACATGAGAAAGGTATATGATTATATATCCCAGTCAAGTTTATCGACAGTTTCAATCAACTAAAAGCACGTTTTCTATATCTGATGTAATCAACCCTGTCACAAACTATACCATAATTCAGGTAGATTAAATTTGTAACAAACTTTCTATGGTGTCATGAACGAAACACGAAATTTTATATTTGCATTTGATACTGTAATAATAGTTTGGTTAAGCATGCAACCTAGAATTATGCCCGCCGTCCGGTTTAAACAAATATTAATAAATTGAAACATTATCAGCATTCCCGACTTTGTTTACTGTTAGTCGCAATGCATTAACGGTCATTTTCCATTGTGCACGATTCAACCTGACCGCTAATTAATATTTATTTAGTTTTCTATTTATGTTTAATTGTTAACCGTGTTTATGTACTTTCTGATAGACTATGAAAATAATATTTTATGTTATGATAAAATTGTAATTGCCTGACTGAGGAAAATTTTTTTTCAAGTGTTGTATGTTCTGGACTGGTTTATAAATAGACCTCAAAAGGTAACGAAGAAATTAATTGCCTTTCCAAAATTAATTAAACTTCCACCGATTCCGAATTATTTGAGTACCTTGGAATATTTATTTTTATTCATGAACATAACATTTTTAAATTAACGAAACGTTTATAATTTATTTAATTTATATTGTGGGCCCTATGGTTAAACTTGAAGTTAATAGTTTGATCCAGCAAGCAGTCTAGAATTATGTTGCACGGTTTAAACATTAATAAATTGAAACATAAATATTTTAGATTTTGTATAGTGTTAGCCGCATTATATTAACATAACAAGTATTTTCTATTATGCGGAAATTTAACTTGCTCCATAACTTATATTCATATAATTTTCTGTATCTATGTAATTGTTACCAATATTTATCTATTTTTTATCGATTGAACGATGTTTTAGAAATACTCTCCCTTATATATATAAATTTCAATTTTCAAAACTTTAAATTTTTAGTCTTTATTTGTTTAAATTATAAACATCCCAACAGACCAAATTCAAATAATATAATATTAAAAAAGTTTCCATATTTTTATTCAAACTAGTTTTACGTATATAATATGATATAATTTGCAAAATTAACTAAACATAACATAAATACATATTTAATCATCACTTTTGCCATGTATGTAATTTTTTTCGATTATAAATAATTTAGTTTTACATTTTTAATTGTTGTTTTATTCAATTACATTTCAAGTCCCTGCAGACCTAACTCGGGTAAAAATGAAAATTATATGATGGAAAGAAAAATAAACGAGTATTTGAATTTACTGCTACATTTTTATATGTTTAATACATTAAATTTTTATTTATTTTCTGCATTTGCTCTACCAAGACTTGAAAACCTTGATAATGTAAAACTTGGGTTGTTGGAATTATATGTTGCTGAAACAAAGAACTCAAATGGAAAAATGGTCAATATTTGTAATTTGAAACATTTACACATGATTGACAGTAAATAAAAATAAATATTTAATAATATATTAAAGACAAGAAAATTTCTATATTTTATTTCTCTTTTGCATTTTTTCATTTATGTTATATTTTACTGTTTTGATAAGGATTTGGACACATATAAGTAATATCAATATTAATTATCTTGATATATATAAAATACCTTAAAAATTTATTATCTCAGCGAAATTAATAAAGTATCTGAATCTCCGGAAATAAATATTCCATCATTTATAGCCACCATTACCATGTGAATATTTCTTGTCAACAATAAATATTTTCAATTTTCCAAGTTTTAAATTTTTAACGTTGATTTATTAAAATTATATAATGATTAGTTTATAAACTAACGAAGGTTCTTGGCTTATATAATTGAAATAATTAAGAAACCTGAAATAGATAGGTGGTATATAAACTATTGAAGAACTACTGAACTATATCTGTCCTTGTAAATTTGATCATCCTAAATTATTTAATATTAAAATTATAAGATTATTATTATTATTTTGTCAAAATATCTCAAGTTGCTCATTAACCGAAGCACATAAAATTTAAAATCAAAGTCAAGAAACTGATCAATAGATGATTGTTGTGTGTTTTGGAAAAACCGAGGATCAAAAGCAGAAATCCTTGGCATTCGGGTCCCATTCAGTTTTAATTTATAAATGGAATACCCCTGCGAGGTCTGCCGATAAGACCTTATCTAAAATAGATGGGGACACGCAAAGGCCGGTCTTGAAAATCCCACAGCTGCCGATTTAAATATCTTGCGGTGGAAACACAGTCCGCACTCGAAAGAAGGAATTTTGCTTACGGGAAATCGCTTGTTGGTGTTTACGGGAAGTCAGTATTCCGGCATATTCTTTTGTACGTGTATATTTATCTCTGTTAAGGATTTTCCACATCTCTTTCGATTTCGCTCAGGTTGATTGTAACCACTTCAATGCAGATAAGCATTTTTGCCTTTCGTCTTTATGGTTGTTGCCACCAGTTTTGTGCCGAGCCTAAATATGGGATGGGGATTTAGTTGTTTGATACACGAATATAAATTGCGTATGATCCATGTTATGAACGCTTTCTATCACCGAGTTATGTAGAAAAAACGATTTTATACAAAAGGATTATTGTGTCAAAGGTTTTCAGTTCGAATGCAAAAGCTTCCCTAATTGTCAAACCTATCCCCAGAGATCCTTATCTAGAAAGGACTCGACTTCACTTTAATATTTTTAAAGCTTTTTCCTATAATAAGGTTCCAACTAGGTACCTACAAATATCCTCTCTTGTTATACGACGAGTATTTCTATGCGTCTTTTATAAAAATTCTGAATATTATGGCCTCTAAATATATTACGGAAACTGTCGTCTACACGTTTTATCCCGTAAACTCATAAAGTGTAAATTAAGTATCCTGGGTGCGACTTCGTATTTGCCGAAGGATGGTCCAACGTGCATTCGAGGCTTATTTTTAAAGACCATTGTAGGCCTGCGAATTGAAATACCTAGCCGAGAATGCCAATAAAACACTTTGTTCTGAAATAAACGTATTGAGCGGTTGAACAGTTATTCGTTCAAGCGATATAATTAAGTGGCTAATTTATTTAGCCTTATTCCAATTCATGTTTAACAATCTAATGAATATTATTGGCACATAGGGATACAAATACATAAATTAAAAAGTAGGTACACGTATGTTATATTAACAATATAATTTTGTGTAGTTGGCTTTATAATTTTCTGAAATCGATATGATTAATAAGTTTAATTTTACCCGTCTATTACGAAACAACAAATGGTATCTTCTCTCCTCAATTATTCATCATATGTAAAGAAAATCAATGAATACTTATTCAAGTCTGTAATCATCAGTCTTATGGTTTAGTAATTATGAATTAATATTAAAATGTTCTTTTCATATTGACATTTTAGAGTAAGCTTAAATCTGAAGTTTATTAACGTAAATATGATTTCAAACATAAGCTGTTCGATAAAGTAATATCGTCGACAAATTGGAAGTTATATAGAGCTCAATTCAGTCCCCTTTATATTAAATTTGATCAAGGAATTTTAGAGTTGAAAGCTGAAATTTAATATTAAAAACCTTTAAAAATTTATACGTAATATTAATTATTATTGGTTGATTATATTAATTTATAAATTGAATTGAAACACATCATTTATCATTACACTAATTTTCAGTAAAAAAAATTATATATTTTTAGGGGATTATTTATATCATATATCACGTTTGTATTCATCATATTATTCACCTATTTCATGGAAAATTTGTATTTTTCACTTTAAAAATTGCATGCAATTTCTGATGATTGTTATATTATATATTCGTCACTTCAGGCATTTAATATTTTAATAATTATTGCATACATAATTTACTCACCTCGCGGATGCAGCTTTAAGTAAAATAAATAAACCAAATGAAATTAAATTAATGATTTTCTTGTTCAGCGCATCGGAATTACATTAAAAACAATAAAATCAATATATCGATTGATAAAATAATATAAATTGTTTATATTTTATATTTTTATTTTACACACAAAAAATAATTTAATATTTTTAGGTTCAATTTGATTTAAGAAATTGGAAAAAAACAATGTTGTGTACTACTCTCAACTGTAATTTTATTTCTTATTCCAATTTGAAAAAGACTAAGTGGGACAAAGTACAAAAATTCACAGGAAATACTTCTGACTTAATAATAATATTTACATGTTACAGCGCTAAAGCGAATAGTTTTATAAAATGTATAATAATTGTTTTTTTTTTGTACAAAATTGGAATTTTATTTACGAAACTTGGATAAGCGGTAAAGAGAATAACTTTACTAATAATTTAACTTCCTTTTTCTTATACGAATTTTGAATTTTATTTAGTAATTTAACTAATTATTCCAATTTCTTGTGGTACGGAGTTCAAAAATTCGTAGTTCGTCTGACTTAACTACAATTGTAAGTTACACTTCACTTTACTAAATGTTTCTGTTTATTTAATGCAACAATATTTTCATATATGAATTTTTTTTAATAAAGTAAATTAACTGATTGTTCTAATTTCTAGAACTATTTGTGGTACGGAGTACAATAACTCGCAGGAAATACTTCCGACTTAACAACAATAGCAACTTTGAAACATTTACACATGATTGGCAGTAAATAAAAATAATTAATAATACATACATTAAAGACATGAGAAAAATTTCTGTATTTTATTTCTTTTTTTGCCACTTCTTCATTTGTTATGTTATATTTTACTTACACATATAAGTAATATCAATATTAATTATCTTGATAAATATAAAATACCTTAAAAATTTATTACCTCACCGAAATTAATAAAGTATTTGAATCTCCGGAAATAAATATTCCATCATTTTTAGCCACCATTGCCATGTGAGTATTCCTTGTCAACAATAAATATTTTCAATTTTCCAAGTTTTAAATTTTTAACGTTGATTTATTAAAATTATTTGATTATTAGTTTATAAACTAACGAAGGTTCTTGGCTTATATAGTTGAAATAATTATGAAACCTGAAATAGATAGGTGGTATATAAACTAGAACTGTTTGTGGTACGAAGTACAAAAACTCACAGGAAATACTTCCGACTTAACAACAATAGTAACTTGTGTAAGCGATAAAGCGAATGTGCTTGTTTAGTACAATAATTTTTTTTTACTTGCACAAATTTGGAATTTTTATATAGTCTACTAAATAAATTTATTGCTCTTTTACATTTTCGAGAACTATTAGGCTGTCGGAGAACAAAAATTCACAGGAATAGGTTCTTGTGTAAGCGGTAAAGCGAGATAATCAAGAAATCTAATTTCCTGGAAGCGTTTTCATTACATAAAGATGTAATTTTGTTTGTAACTCGAAAGCTGGTCATTAGACGAGACCACTCTTCAAGCTCAAAATGACAAGACTAAATCTCACAACATGTGTTTTACATCCAAACTAGTGACGATAATTAATAAATAACCCATTAGTCGATTTTTAAAATAACCTGAATAATTAGGTTTTGTAATGTGATTAATCATTAACCATACAATTAACAGAGACAATTCACATTGAAAACCTATAATCTGACTTGTGACATAACTTATGAGTGTCAATGAATCTGATTTAATTAATCGATTGACAAAAGTAATTCAAATAAAAATTAAGTCGTATTGACTATCCAATTGTTTTCAGTCGTCGAATCAGATGATAATTTGGTCTGTAGAAGTTTATTGAAATAAGTCGGTTATTCCTAAGAATAAATTCTTTACGTTAATCATAGGAAACTAATCTTACTTGCACAATTCGAGATAATAATAAAGAATAATTTCAAATGTCTGACTTGACACCATTTCAGGTCCCAGTAATTAATAATTTTTTGAAAGTCACAAAGAATTTTCCACTTGATTCATTAATTTCGGTGAGTGGGTCTCCCAAGTTTAGGGAAATGGGATTTTAACTGAAAATTATACTTGGCAAGTTCATTTTCCTGTTCGTTGTCACTGTATAGTATTCTCTGTAATTGTGAATATTGTGGAGCCAGCGATTTCATATTATCTCTGAGGGCATATTCAGTACTTTAGAATGAGCCTTGATAAAGTTGTTCTGTTTGTTGCAACACAAACGTTGAAACTAACAGCTTCCAAATGGCGTAATTAAAAATAAATACATAGTGTGAAATTAAAAAGTTACAATATTTTTTTTGTATTTAGTATTATTGTTTTTTGGTAAACCTGCCACACTTTTAAGATGCTGACAATATAGTATAATATCAAAAGAATAAGAAAGATAGAACGCCTCATTTGAATATTTATCAGTTCTATTTTTATCACTTTCAAACATCCTTCTCCTTTGCAAACCGTCTGAAGTGCACGTCAATTATTGAATAAATGATCAATACCTTCTTGAACTTTAAACTGTATACGTTTTATAGGTATATTTCTTCAAATTACAAAGAGAACGAAATAAAAAAAAAAACATATCTAAAACATTTATAGTTGATTTGATGGACACTCCAATTTGCAGAATATTGTTTGATGTCTGTTCAATTTCCTGCCTGATAAAAGAACCATTTGTCGTCGTCTTTTTTGACAAATTTAAATTATCCGCAGAATCTCACAAAGGACATTACAAGCAAACCCGGTGTGCATAAAACAAGTATTTCCGACACAAGCGTCGAATAAGGTGTGAAGCCATTCGGCGTGCATAAAAAGTTTCTAATGTAACACATTATCACCGGGACACACTCAATTTTCCCTAAAAGGATTGATAAATGAGCCGAAAAATCGCTTTACAGCTATAACTTGCCACTTTTTTATGAAACTCCATTGAGTAATATCTTTTTTACGGTCACTCTCTGGTGTTTCTTTGTTCATTGTTGACTGTTTGTTGAATTTGTCGGCTCCGCCATCCCGAGGGAAAAAACTAGTTAATAGACCCGAAAAAAAAGTATGGGGTAGGAGGAAAAGTTGTGAGGTGAAGTGTCATTCAAACAAAAGGTGACCGACATTTTCCCTCTTTTTTAGAGCGTGAAAATGTTCACTGGTTATTTTGCATAAAGTATTTATTTCGTTGACCCGCTTGCTTTACAAGTTAAGGAAAATATTTCGAATTTTCCGCTCCGCTACCCACAAAACTGTTACCTTTTCATCCAAAACTAAAATTTCCACCACTCGATAATGTATATTCCGTGAAATATGACTGCTAGCAGGAAAATCTAGGTTAATCCAACATCTGATACCAATTAAAACTTTCATCTCGGCCGCGGATTTGACGAAACGAAACGAGGAAAAATTTATTTATGGCACTAAAGTTATTACTGCAGTACACACACTAACGGGGAAAATATAATTTACATAATAAAATTAAAATCACCAGTTTAATTACGATGAATTGTTAATTTACAAACTTTTGTTTTGTTATATATAAAACGGAAATTTTAAATTGGAAAAGTTACCGCAATATTAGCTCATAATAAACGGTATTTTATTTTATTTTCCTCGCATTTTTAATTCAGTGTGAAATAATTTATTATACACATTGCAGTTACAAAAGTCAGAAAAATATTCGAATTTCATCAGAACAAAAATTCCTACTGACAAGATTTACAACACGTATTATCTTGAAAGGTTCCGAGGGTCGTTGAAAGTTTCCAATGCAAAAGTTTCTCTGTGTTATTATTGTATAATATTGTGTATACCCTTGATACCTTTGGCGCTTGGTTTTCGATTTCAATTTTGTGTGAGTTACACATATGTTCTGTAACACTTCTAATACACATGTAAAAGCATTTATTTTTATTCTTTGGGAAAGTTATGTGGGGTTTTTGTGTTGCAAAGATAAACCTCATTAACAGCATTTTTATTTTGAACTCACAAAGCAACCAAAGTAAAGATATCACCAACTTAAGCGACTAATACCGTGTCAGGAAAACTTTCGAGATGCTAAGAAATAGAGGATTTCAAATTTGGAGGTGCGTCATAAAACAAATATACATACACCCTTTATGTTTCATAATAATAACAATTTTAATATAGTTTTTTTTATAATTATCATGTTTGGTAGGCTTAATATAAACTCTTATGAAAAATAAAATTATGTTCAAAAGTTAGGAATATTGAAGAAAGAAAATGTAAAAATCCCATTGTCATTGTCAAAAGTAAACCAACTATAAAATAAAACAACTTCCCTTAGTTAGTATATATCACAGAAGCATATCCATTATTTTTAATAATTTCTAAACACCTTTTCCATCGATTTCAGTAATTTTTCAAAATTCTTACCCACAAAATGGTATCAGATTTGAATAATTGTAATCGATATTCAAAAAAACAAATTTTTTTTTCATTATCCAATGATCTGCTCTATTTTTTGCAAAAATGAATTGATTCTTTGCTGATTTTCTACCATGGTTTTCTACCTTCCAGTGTACTCCTTCTGTTAAAATTAGAAATCGTCCTCGAAATGATTGATTTGTTTAAATTTAAATTGACTGCAATGTTGCTCTGCTTTTCACCATCTCGTAACTTTTCATCAATTTGTTGTTTAATTTGTATCGGTGAATGGACAATCCTGTGACATTATCAATATGTATATTTTTGTGGAATCTATAAAAATTTAAAGAAATATTTGAAAAATCATGTGACTAACGTTAATTAAAAAATAGTGCTTTATCCTGCTACAAAAGATAGAATGACTGACAAACATTTGTTAAATTATAATCTATACCAAAGGCAAGTTGCTTTTAAACAAACTTCATGTCTATTGGCTTAACATTTTAGACAGATTAATTTTAAATCCGTTGTATTTCCATAATTATTAACTGTGCTTGACTGAAGTTGACTGGCCAAAATTGCACTTTATAAATTAAATTGTAAATTATAATTTTACTGAAAGCGTTATTCAAATAGTGTTCTATACACATTAATTGACATATAATTTATATAGCATTAGTTAATTATATGTATAAAGTTCCCGGGTCGAGGCGTCCATTGTCGTTCGTCATTCTAAAACAATACATTTCTATAAAACAAAAGTTGCATAAATAACATTTTACAAACATTAATTGACACACACACAATTTATATAAAACTAGTAATTTGCATGATTAAACTGTCGATAATGTTTACGTGTCGAATCACCTATTAAATGACTCCAACGATAAATACGCCATAACGCATTTCTCATATACATAAGTTACCAAAACTTGGTAATTTCACTTTCCTTCGGGGAACATAATTTAGAACTATCCCTTTCTCAAAGTAAAATGCAAATAAGTTCGTGTCATGTTTGGCCTCGTTCGCGCTACACCGAATTTATTTTGGAAACATTTCGGCCTATTCCGACGTAAATTTAGTGTCGTTTCTGTGGGCCTTTCCACCCACAAATAGGACTTAATGGAATCTCTTTCAATTTATGCACCGACACATCGTGCTACGTATGTAAACAGCTTTATGGTTCTTATCTACCCATTCCCATTTTCTGATATATTTTGGAACCTATGAATAGCTTATGAAGTTTTAAATAAAATATTGAGACTAGACATGATAACGTTGTTTATCGCATAATAAACCATTCAAATAACTTTACTATCTTGCCTGTTCACTCCAAAATGGGTTAATTATGCACATGTTTGGAATGTTTTAATATAATAAAAATATAAATGATTTGATTAAAAATTAAAAAACTTCACCGCATTTATTGTAGCGCAACAACTTGTGTAAACTTGATTGTGTCAGTCTTCGGAATAACTTTGGAATTCTGATCAGCAGTGCATGGTGGCTGTGCCCGTGAATAAATTGCTTCAGATTATGCGACGTCCCATTTTGGGGCAAATGAAGTTCTTATGAGTGTTAAATTACCATAGGATAAGTTCCGTCCCTTAATAACGAGATACTCGACTCTTGGTTGTAATCTAGGTCCTCCTTACAATGTCATAAAATATCTTCAAAAATTATCTCTGTGTCTCTCCACATTCTGATTTACAACTAACTTGATATTAGGTTTAACATCATACAGAAATAATACATTTTCACTTTTATTATCATTACGTTACAAATTTGAATTATTAAAGGCAAGTCCATTGTTAATTCAAATGCATATCAACTGAATTTTATCAGAAATAAAAGCACATTCAAATCGTATCTCCATTTGAACATAACCTTATTGTTGATGTTAGCTAAATGTAATTTTAGGAAGTTTATTGAAAGTCGAAGTTTATTATTGTTACTCATTAGAACTTGGTTTAATTGATAAGTTAATTAAACTTGGATTTAGTTTGCTGAGAAGTTGACCTACATTATAAATTAGTTTTGTAATTCAGAGAAATTATGGATCTCTGGAGTGTTTTTGGCAATCCTGTTTATCTGTTGTTGATCTCGTAACAAATTTTGATGTTTGCTTTAATTACCGTTACATTCTTCATTAATTAACAAATAATTAGTGACATGGAAAATAGAATATAGATACAGTAGTCCAGTTTTAACAAAATATATGAATGAAATTTATGTTTATTACTTAAATTTTCCTATAAATTTTTGGACACCTAGCAGAAAAATCACACTTAATTTTTTGGAAACATCTTCAAGAAATGAATTTTTCAATTTTCGGAGTTGCTCCGAGTTCATTCATTAAATCTGACATATCTCAAAAACAGTTGTGATAATGAAAATTAATCAGAGTACGTCTTTTCTTGTAAACTGTGAAGTATATTAAAATCCTAATAGTTTTAAAAAATATTCAGTGGCGTAGAAAATAGGTGCGAAATAGAGGAGAACCCCCAGAATCTATGCTGCTTTATCATTATGGAAAAAGTTTATTACATTGATATTACGGCATAATTCATATCAAATTTAAATACGATTAGTTGAAAGATTACGTAAATTAGAGAGGAAAAACAATTTTTGGACATTTAAATTTGAACGGTTTAATTTTCTTCAGGACAAACTAAAAAAAAAATATATAAATATTCTTCATTATTGTACATGTTTCACTTATTTATTTTTCTTATAAGAGAATTTTATAGAGAGAAAATTGACGTTGACTCATCTGCTGAAACCCTTCAAAACCAAATTTTCCAACAGGATAATGCAAGATTTATAATTGAATACCTACAGGACATCATAATCCGAAAACCTCAGTCAATCCTTCACAGATTTTGGTAGATTTTCAGTATCAAGTAAAGGTGGCATGCAATGAGGTACCTCATTATATCAATATCGAGAATGTCAAAGACGTGATCATTGTAAAGGTCCAAATCATTATTTTAGAAAATCAACTGATTAAAATATTTAATATTTATGTTTACCCTCTATCATTCCAAACTGAACACCAAAAATCACTGATTACATTACGTCGTTCTGATATCTGATATTATTTTTAATAATGTTATTAATGTTATATCAAATCACTTAATACATATACATAACTCAATAAATAAATAAATGAGTAAGCAATAGGTAAAAATAATAAAATACAACAGGAAATAATTGGTAACATTCCATAATTCCCACACAATCAGAAAAATATTCATGTGCCCCATTCTATTACCATAATCACCACGGAATATAGTCATAGAAAAGTTGACAATGTGTCTCTAAAACCGACATTAGGGCGGAATAGCAGAAGGTTACTAATAGATAATAAAATGTCGCATACGTTCGCCGTGAGCCGCACATAAAATTTAATTTGATTTTCAATGGAGATTCAATGCGTCCGGTGTGGCGTGATTGAATCGCTTTATTTTAGAACGCGACGGTAAATTATTTAATCGGGTTCCAGTCCGACCGGAATAAAATTAAAGACGTGAAATGGAAATGATGTCGGTTGATTAAAGTCAATAGTGATTGATTATAGTTTTCGTAAATCGGAGCGTGAAACAAATTGTATCAGTCGGAATTAACGATATCGACATGCAAAACAATTTAAAATGTTGTTTCTCTGTTTCAGATTTAATCGGAGAAAATGAGTTTCTTGAACTCATTGACCGAATATGTCAGCAACAGTGTTGCTGGATTGAGCTTAAGCCCCAAAAGGTAAGCATCCAAATTGACGAGTAGTTTTGTTCGTGTTAAAAAATATTGTACGGAAAATTTGTCGAATTAAACTGGAACAATATGGCAACGATATAAAAGGGAACTAACGAGCCACCAATTATTATTGTCAATTTCAACAGTTTCTCCAATTATTCATTCATTATTTTATACGAGGATATTTGTTATTGAATAAAACAACACTTTTCCACATTAATAAAATAACGATGGTTCGTTTTCTCACCTTTTGTTTCGTATCTCATTATTTTTTAACACTAATAAAAATAACACCTCCTGTTTCTGACGGAAACTACGACAGATTATACGTATTAAATTCTCTAATCACACAATAAATTAACAAAATACAAAACTCTTAATGGAAATTAAATATTTTAGGAATGAGAAACTCTATTATTTTTTAAAAGACATAAATTCCATTCTTACTAGCTTTATGCAAAGATTTATGCATTTGATATGTACGGTACAATAGCAAATAAAACCCAATGGCAATAAAATGTTATTGTAAAGTTACGTTTTATAGTTTACATAAAACTTCGACAAAATACCCTTTTACTACCGCACGTCCTGTTCCTTGACGCTTTACAAAACCTACCTGTGGAACAATTTTATTATTGAATTGAATATTTGAAGAGACATTTTGAAATTGCTTAAAATATAACTAAAAAATGAATAAATTTTTTTGTGATTTATTATTGTATTTGTCACTTAAATTTTGAATTACTTATCAGTACTTAGTCGGTTTCGCTTGCTCTACGAACAGCTTCTACCCTCTTTGACAACATTAGTGAACGAATAAATTCTTGATCCATAACTCACCCTTCTTTTCTGAGAGCATTAGCTCCTCTAACTCTTGAGGCTGATAATTTCGAGTGTAAATTTGGTTCCATACGTATTCAACTGAGTTGTCCCATGGGCAATTCCCACAATTGGTCTACTTATTATAGCGACAAAATTTTTAGAATATGATCTTGTTTGAGACATTTTACAGTGCTTATCAACAGATAAATTAAGAATGAACCGTATAAAATGTGATCAAATCCATAGAATTGTTGTTGAAAATAAGAATTTCACAAGAAACAACATTCTTAATTTTTGTGATTATTGAATATATAAAAAGAGAAATATATTTAGTATACTGACCACCCAGATCTGCATTAAAATATTTTAAATATATTTAATCTAGAAAATTCAAATTATCCACTTCAAATGACACGCAGTATATATTAAACTTTATTATTATAATTAATTAATATTCAGATGTACTTATAAAGTGCCTGTGTCTGTTACTAATTTTTTGTTACCATGGCTTTAGTACATTAATTAAAATGTATTAATTAAATAGTATTAACTGTTTATCTCCTGAAATTTAAAAATGGATATATATTATTTAACATATTTATCTTGATGAAAGATTAATATGTGTTTTAAGCCGGAATGGGTTGACATTGAAAAGGGTTAAATAATCCAGTATGGATTAGCAAATCAAACAATTTCTCATCAATGAAAAAGAATATTAAAGTGCTTTAATTTTTATCAAATTGTTCATTATTGTGGCAAGATATCCTTTTAATCCAAATTATAAAAAGACTTTTGTACCATTTTTTTTTCCATTTACTATTATTTTTTCAAAGAAATGTCCTTAAACACAGAAAACACATTAAAACTCCGACCCTTTTTGTGTTACTTCATTCGATATTCGCATCGAATGAAAATATTTCAATCCGAATTAATATGGTAATGGTTTAATAATTGCAATAGCTTGTAAATAAATGAAAATTAATGAATACGTCGATAAATCTCAAATGCTGTTCGCAATATTTTTTAGCCATTAAATTAAAAGTACATTTATCCAGAGGCTACGCTCTGAATTTCTAAATTTTCTTGTCTCAAACAAATGTCATGTAATTTATTCTAAATTTGTCTATTAGAATTAGAATAAATGCTATTTTGTAGTATTTAAGTTAAAATTAATATTTTATTTGTGTAACAAATTAGTTTCAAAGTAAATAGAATTATTTATATTACTAACGTGAAAAAAGTACGTATTATGGTTTGCCTGGATTCGTTTTGTGTCTGCAAAGAATGAAATTAAATCCTGTAGTACGAAAATATGTTGGAATGTCCGAAATAAAACTGAACTTTGGACAAAATAATAAAATTGCGGAATTTTAGGCACGGTAGATTCTAAATGGCCAGTTGTTTGTCCCGGCAATATTAACAAGTAAAAGGAAAAACAAGGATTATTAATTTATTTTTTTCCTAATCATATTTCCCCATATTTACACACCATTAAAACTAAAAATTATTTACTGAAGTTTGAATTAATTAATTGTTGCTTGTTTTTACTCTCTTCTAATTAAATTTTTATAAATTCGTGAATGAAGATGTATATTTAAATTTTTCAGTCGTTTTTGTTGACTTTTAAGATAAAATATCAGGTGATGTAAATAAATGTTCCCATTTAATCACGCAGACGTTTATAAGTTTTCCCCGGTTGTATTTATGTTTCTCATAAAAGATAAACGCAATATATGTTCAACGAAATGCTAACTTTTAACTTAAGCTAAATTGTATATTTTAATGTTCTAAATGCATATTAGTAATTTAAAATGTGCAAGGTGTTTTAAAAATGTAATATCAAAATTACATATAGTAATGAAAAAAATCTTTTTCAGTGTCATGTAAATATTAATTATTATTGTTGTAACAAATTTAAAAAATATACAATGCTAATGATTTATTCACGTGCAGGAAATATTTCCATCTTTTATCTATACATGGTATTCTATTTTTAAACTTATTAATAACACCTTTGATACTAAAATATCAATTTATTCATTTTAGATATTTCTAATGCATTTTTTTTTGTATTAAAGAGGGGAAAATCTTAGAAGAGACGGAGGTAGTGTCGGATTCACATCGACTAATAACCCCTCTCCGGGCACCGATCCGAAAATCATAGCCAAATGGCAGACATATATAAAAACTCATATATGGATTCGGAAGAATAAGACCAATCTGAGGAAGATCAGAGATCCTCCTGGGAATGGATTTAAATTGATGTTGGATTCGTTAGCTGTCAGAACCACAATAAGGTGAATCCAACCTGGGGATTTCTAATGCATTTCTTTTTTTTTAACAAAAACCACTGCCTCTGGTTTGTGAAGTGGTACTGACCCCCAGGATCATGACAAGGGGATCCATCTGGGAGGGTTTTCTAATGTTTTTTTTGAAACAAAGAAAGGAAAATCTTATAAAAGACGCACTCCTGATGGAATTATCAGATTCATATCGACTAAAAACCCCCGTACGGGCACCGATCTGAAAATCGTCCCCAAATGATATACATATATGAAAAACTCATATATGGGTGACAAAAATCTGAGGAAGATCCGAGATGTTCCTGGGGAAGGATTGGACTTGTGGTTTGAATCCCATAGCTTCCAACTGCACTGGTTTCTGGAGTGGTACTGAGCCCCAGAACCACGACAAGGTGGACTTATCCTGGAAAGTTCCTAATGCTTTTTTTCTGGAACAAAGAGGGGAAATTTTAAAAACCCTTCTCCGGGTACCGATCCGAAAATCATGACCAGATATGTCAGACACATGAAAATTCATGTAGGAATGACAAGACAATGACGTTACCTTCCCACTGCCACTGGCTTGTGGAGCGGTACTGAGCCCCAGGACCACGACAAGGTGGACCTATCCTGAGGAGTTTCTAATGCATAGTTTATATGAAACTTTATTGATTTCAGTTTATCAAATACGAGTAGTTTATTATTGTTTTTTTAAAAATATTTTCATAAAAAAGCGACATAAAACACATAAAAAGTGAAGTAAGACGAGAGCTTAAATTTAAAAAATAATTTATAATGTAAAAATTTTATAAAAAAATTTGATTTATGACAGCTGACCTAAATTTTCAATAAAACATATTTCATGGTGCGTCGCAATAATCTTATCAAATTTAATAATGTAGAAAAAACAAACAAAAATGGATAATGAAGTATTCGCTGGATGAGCATACTGAAAACACGACCATTAATCTTTTCCGTCCTTTTGAATTGTGAAATATCATGTTTAATTAACCCAAAAACGTGTTTTATCTAATTTTGATGTGATGACAGTGTACTTTGATGATTTATCCTCTTCCGACATCTGATCGAATTTTAAAAGTTTCAAACTGATTTGAGGCAATCAAATTTACAAATTTTAAGACGTTAAACAAATAAACTAAATTTGCACGTATTGTAAAGTTTTGGAGGGAAGACTTTTAAATAAAATTTAATTACCCATTTGCAAACAAGTAGATATCGAAGAAAAGTTCATTAAAACATTTAATTAAAAGTCATATTCCCAGTTTGTTTTGGAACGTATTTATTAAGAATACAAATTAACTTGATGAATATTTACAAAGGCATGAAAAATATTTTAACATTAAGGAAAACAATTTATAATTATGAATAAATTAATTATAACGTGTGTAAAACGTTGAGACATAAGTTAGGAAATTGTTTCTCTACAAAATTTATAAGTTACATTTTATGACATAATTTGTGACAAAATTAATTTAATGCAGGTTAATCTATAAATTACTGAAAATGTATATATACTGCAGAAACCCATTTAAGAATTTTGTATGATTAATCAAGAAAATTTTATATAAAAAAGAATAAAAGACAAAACGTAACATAAGGTAAATAAAGTAATTAAAATGTATTCAGGAAATAAATTAAGTTGTTGTAGGAAGAAATTTAATTTATACAAAAACAAATAAAAATTAGAAAATTTGTCCCACTGTAGATAGATTTTAATAAAGGTAACATTTTATAAAAAATAAAAGATAAAATAAAATATAAGGTAAAGTGCAAATGGAGGTAAGCACTCGCCAAACATAAAATTATTTTAGAAAACCTGAAAAAAATTTTAATTTAAAAATTTATCTTCTTTTTTATTTTTCTAAAATATCTTCCAAGCAAAAAAGTAAACTACATAATTTAAGATAAAAATTAATTTAATGCAGCTATATCTACAAATTACTGAGAATATAGAACCATTTAGATACTGCAGCTTTTAATAAAGGAAATATTATGTATAAAAAATAGAAGATGAAATGAAACATAAAGTAAAAATGAATTAATTGCAAAACATTCACGAAATAATATTTTTTCTAAAATATTTTCCAAGCAAAAAAGTGAATTATATAATATATATATATATATATATATATATATATATATATATATATATATATATATATAATTTAAATTATATAAAACAAATCAAAGTCGAAATTCGCCCCTGTAATATTTTTATATCAAAACTACCTTTCACGCAAAAAAAAAAATTAAAATTAAAGTATTGTTACCAGGCAATAAATTGAGTTTTATATTCTTTAAAACTTTTAACAATATTCTTCAGTGAAATTTTGGCATGTCCAATAAAACCACCGAATTGTCTATAAAGCCTTTCATTTATAGAGGATTTATCGTCGGTCATAAAATTCTTTTGCAAAGGCCGTTTAACTGACAGTTGAAGGGAAGATATTTGAAGGATGCTGAAAACAAACGGCGTTGTAGAACTTTAATTAGGACATAAAAAATGAACAATGACGGTTAGTGTAACCATAACCTTTGCTTAATTATCCGTACAATAAATTTATTGCCCTTTTGTAACAGAAAAAAACATTCTTAAAAAGCGTATATTGTTTCATACGCGGATAACAACTTCAAGATTTTGTTCTGAGTCAACAAATTTATATTTATGCATAGAGAAGAGAGTCTGAGATAAAAGGTTTTTTATATTTGGTGTGGTTAAATAAACACAAAGAAGAAATAGATATGTCTGGCTTTGTATAATTTCAATATAGGCACAAGGTTTTTGTCACAAACGAAATAAGAAACATTGTTTTGAGCAAATATTTTCATACATATTCCAGAAATTGATTTTATGTACTTAACCAAATGATTTACGTGACAAATATTAAAAGTTTAAATTAATTAATTTGGATACAATCAAGTCATGATTACGATTTTTGTTGTACATAATCTGTCTAATTTTAAATTTGATAAAATAATACTGTTATATACTGTAATACTTTCTTATATTTTAATTATAGCTTAAAATGTTGCCATGTTAACGAAGTTTTAACAAATAAAGTTGTAACAGTTCCTAAACATTATACATGTTTCCGAAATATTGGTTCATTGATTAAATATGTACAAATCGAGTGTATTTCATGTTATTGAGTAGGTGTTTTGTCTGCCCATGGGCAAAAACAGACACAAGCCACCTGTTGAAACATGTAATTAAAGTCGTTAATTATCCGCCTACAAACCGGCCGTTGCCATGTACATTATTCATCAGTGGGACATCGCACTGTATTTGCAGGATAATCGACTTCCCTCATGTCAAATTAAGATTGGTGACCCGTTAAAGGAAGGTGAAACTGAGTCCGCAATAATATTATAATTGATCAGTGTGTGTTGGAACCGTGCCAAAGTGATATCTAACGACAAGTCAATTTAATCAATTTCGTACTAATTGGTTGGCGTTAAAAAAATCACTTACATCTTTAAAATATTCAAAATCGAACAAAATTGAAATAAAAGTAGGACACTTGAAAGAAAACATTCCTTAATCAAGTTTTCTCCATTACCAAAATTAAGTCAGCCTTCAGCAAACCTTTCTTAATTAAATCTGAAACAATCGAATCCTCAAATCTGCGGTGGTCCATTTAGTTAGCACTACGACCTTTCTATCTCGGAAAGTAATTTAATTGCGTAATGTCCTTTTTTCCAGATTCTCCTTAAGTCGAACAGACACAACAGAAGGGACAACGACCGTACCCGGATCAAGGAGTAACTCCGGAGATAGCAACACCCCGGGCTTTCCCAAAGTTCTGCCCGCTCCAGGTAACAATATTTTTTAAGGCTCATTTTATCAACCCCTATTCGCTTTTAAAGGACCTTTACTTATAATATATAGGTATAACTCAATTCCACCGTGGTAGTTTTTCTTTTCTAATGTCGTCGATAAATTTAATAAAACAAGTTGAATGCCATTTTGTTTTCAAAAAGAATTGTAGAAAAGTGGCATACACAAATTTACTAATTTTACGCTCCGTTAAGGTTAAAAATCTTTACGGTTCACTCCCGATCCTACGGTCATGAATATTCATGACGCGGTGGCGAGCTTTTCCTTTAATGGGTATTTATTTCGATCTGGCGAGGATTTTATAGGTTTGATACTGCTCTAGAGTAGAATGAGCTTAATTTTAGATACTGCAATATTTATGTCTTCACCGAAAACAAAGAGATATATAAGTACACTCAACATTTACTACTTAACTGTGTACGATTCGACTTTTTCAGTTATCAAATAAAGAAAAATATTATTTGTGTGTATTATTACACACATTACAAATATATATAAATTATGTATTCCATATTTTTTATGAAAGTAAAATAGTGGAAAAGGGTTAAACAAAGTTAAAGCTAAAATTCAATTACTCCACTTTTAGTTCAACGAAACTCAACAATTATAGTATCAAAAAAATCAACATTTTCATATGTTTAACATTAGCCTCCTGAAAAAACTAATTTGATCACTAAAAATAGTTGGTATGTGACCTAATACTACTCATCTATTAAAAAAATCAATTTATGTAACTAATTTGTTAATTCAAAATATTTGATTGTCTGAGAATATTTGCCATATTTTTTATGGAAATATTTTACTACTTCTCTGAAGATAAAATAGTGGAAAAGCATTAAACAAACATAAAGATAAAACTCAATTACTCAACTTTTAGCTCAACGAAACTCGACAAAATAATATAGGTAAATAAAGAATAAAAACTAAATCAAAGTTAATGAAAGTTATACGCTGATATCTTTTTTCTTGCCGAAGATATAAACAGAAATATGAAAAATGACTATTTGATAGGCTATTTAATTTTACTACATTATTAACAAGAACTAACGGGATTTATGACATAAATAACAAGGAGTAAGTACCTACTTAAAATATGACATTACTCCTACTTTAACTAAATGTTCTTTACTCTTGCTAAAGCTAGTAATTTGTGGCAAATGAATTTTCCCTTTAAGATACTTATCGTATTAATACTCCATCTATATTCACAGTCACTTAATTAACAAGAACGTTTCCATGTTTCGACATCAAATCTCGTTATGTTATTGCCGTTTATTCTATGCATAATATAGTGTCATTATGAATTTTATAATGTAACAACAGAACAAAATTGCTTTGTTTAAGAATAAACATATTTTGTAGCGTATAAGCACCAAAGTGAACGTGAAAATCGGATAGCATTTTTCCGAACACGATATTTACTCTTCCTTAGCAAAACTTGTTAGAGCGATAATCGCTTCTGGAGTATATTTTTTGAGTATGTTTACAAATTCAATATTGGTATGTGTATACGCCACATGAAAAAATGTATCCGACATCCTTGAAAAAATTTAACTTTTCAGATTTCATTTTATGTGGATATATATATTTTTTTATTTAACGAATTCAATCCATGTTTTGTTTCAATTAAATTAATTATTGATAAATACGAGGTTTCTAAAATTTGGGAGATAGAAGAAGACGTCCAATTATAAAGACAATCTAAACTTTATTTGTCCTTATTTTGTACAAAGAATGTGGATGTATAGTAGGTAACTTACTAATTAAAGAAATTTATTAATTGCTTAAAATGTTCTCATTGCATCTCTTGATATTAAAATGGTCTTATTTTTTAACATTATTGTATTGAAATTTTATCAAGGGGGTACTTTTTAGGAATTCACAACATATACTCTACGAAATAGGTTTTAACAGAAAAATATCTAGCAGTATTTGTTTATTTAGGACCATAACATTTTTAAAATTATAATTTCTTTTCATTTGAGATTAATTTTTATACTATGTTAAGGGATATTTTATTTGCTTTAAGAAAAATGTTTCAGGAAATTTTTTATTTAGGTTTCGCACAAGGAATTAAATTCTATTTACTTTTTAAGCTCGGTGTTTGGCACAAACTTTAGAGTAAACTAAGAAATTCAGTAGAAATTCTGGAAACTTTAATTTCAAAGTATTAACTATAAAACTCCAATAGTTGAAGTAGTTGATATATTACAGTTTTTTAAAACAGCTAATCGACTGTTAATATTAAACTAAATTTTTATAATTTTTACAATAACTAAAATATTTTTTGTTTAAAAAAATAAAAACAATATCCTCCTATTCGAATGGAATACCGTATACTCATATATATTTTATTTTACAATAAATTTTTGCGACACTTTCGTCGTAAAATGGAAAACGTAACTGAAACCGTTGCGGGGCACGGCATATTTCAGACCAATCTGAAAACACATTTTCGGCACATATTTCACAACTCAATATAACGTATAACACTGGAATCTGGGAGATCACGTTCGGAATACAATATGAACGTCCCGAGTTTCCTTCTATTTGAGGTGCCAAACAGATCCGTGAACCTGGAACGGGTCACATTGGATTTTTTTTAGTTGAAATGGGAAATCCTAAATGTGAAAAATGTTAATCATGCAATTATTGCGAAGAATTGTTTGTTTCGTTTAAACTTTTATTATGTAGAATATGAAATAATCAAGCTTTTCTGAACGATTCTTAATCATTTTTATTAATTATGTTATTTAATAAAGGAATGTCCTTTAGTATAGGTTAGGTTTGAAAAGAAAATAATAAATAATAAGTAGATACAACTAAAATAATGAACACAAATTCTGAATATCTTGATATGTTTGTTATTAACTTTAGGCAAATGTCATGTAAATGACCACGCTGCTGTAAAACATAATGCAGAGTACAATAGAAGAAATTTATCTAATTACAAAACCTTTCTTTCTACTGAGTGACTATTATATAAAACAGTAAGAATTAAATTACAGAAAAAGGACCAAAAGCAGATAGTCCAAATGAAGAGAATATATTAAATTAAATAAATCCCACTATTAGTACAAGATGTAACAACAAATGCAAACGACTTCGAGTGTTTAGAGAACTGTGAAAGAACAACAGCTGCTTCCTTACAATTATTGACTAGCCCAAGCTCTTTTAAGAGCTTACCGTTAAGATTGCAGTTTTGACAATAGCTCGTCATGAACACTACCACATATTCTTATCAAAAATAATAATCTCCGATAAGACAAACTTTCACTTGAATTGGTTTCTTTTTGTAAACTCAACGAAGATGTTTAAACTTATGATAATACAAGAAACTTCACCCAATTCAACAATTATTTAAAATAAATGGTTGGACTGCAACATAATACTCATATATACTATAATTTTTTAGAGCTACGAGTTCATTCAAAATATCTCACATAATAGAAGTGATGGTTTGGTATATGCACGTCGGTATTTTTTCTCTAGTTTAGTCGACAACGTTGTCAGTAGCTCTCCGAAAATTTTCTAAATCAGTATTCTGACAATTGAATTGATTGAATCCAATAGATTATACAATGTGGTGCCAGATGAAAGATATTGTCTGAATATGTTTACCTCAAAAAAAAAAAAATAAATTTATGTATTAATGTAAATGGAAGGTTGATGGAAATATCAATGAAATCTTTGATTATTAAAGTAATAAAATAAATAAATAAAATAATATTTATTATATATTATATATATATATATATAATAAATGTAGTAAATATTGCTTTGGTAATCAAGATTAAACAAGAATGTCCTTTTTGTTCTTAATTGTGTGAAGAATATGGAATGTTTAATAGTTTTAAGAATATTCAGGGATGTAGAAAATAAAGCGAAAAAAGAGGAAAATACTCAGAATGTTTATAAAATTTAAAGAAGATTGACCAAAGATTACGGAAATATTATATAAAAAAATCAATTTTTGAAATTTAAATTTAAGGATCAGTAGTTACCTCAGGAAAATAAATATTTCGGATACGCTCTACCTTTTCTCAAATATTACCCACCTATTTTAGATACACCTTGTGTACAATTTTATTATAAAAATGTCAAAAATATAATGTAATATTAAAATTTATTCAAATAAATTCTACACAAAAAATGTAAATTACTTTTCTGGTACGTAATATTATCCAGTATTAAGAAAAAATAAGCTGATGAACATAGAAAGTAATAAGTCTTCAAGTACAAAAACAACATCCAGTCGTTTTACTGGAATGAAGGGTGACACAAATTAAATTACCGTTTTTTTAATTTATATTCAAAATAATACGTCTTTAAAAGAAAACTGCCAGTAGACTTTTTTTTTTCGTGTACAATAATAACAGAATTAGAATTTCATTAATTTTCATTTCGAAAACGTGTAGCCGATTAAGTCACACGAACAAATGAAATTTTTTCAGGTGCAAGTGCTTTAGTACAGCGTCGCAGGAGCACGCTGGAATGTCTGGTGCCGCAGCCTCCCGTCCGACGACCGGGCTCCTTCCGAGTCAGGTCGCCGAAGGCAACCCCCGAGAGACCGCCAACTTTCTGCTGCCGTCGGCCCAGCTGGCCCGAAATCGATCATCAAGTCCGCTCGGGGTAAGAATCCGTCGTCTACAACTTTTTTTTTTTGTTGTTTTTATTAACTTGTTGTTCGTTCGTAATCCGGCGTTCGAGTTGACCGTCGCAAACCGCCGCCGCCTTTCCGGTGGAATCGTAAAATGTCTCGGTATAAATCATATTTTTATTTGGCTTCGTGTAAACGTTCAGTTCGTGCAAACGAAATTAAACTTTTTGTGACACAAAAAGGTGCATAAATGTATTTTTAAACTTTTTGACGCGATAGATCAAATTGTGGGGTACATCGTCAAACGTTACACGACAGCAACGTCAGTTCGTTTTAGTTGGTCATCCGACTGCAAAATGCGTCTTTTGTTTCCATTAGAGGCCTATTGATGTGAAATGAGTGCACAAGCACTACTAGAGCATGTTCTATTCATCATCTATTTAATTAATGACTCGATCATGCCGTTAATTAGTTATTCCTTAAACAAAACGAGGCAAAAACAATAATCAAGTGTTTACCTCGCCAGGAATAATGCAGGCTCAATGCCGAATGCTTGGTGAGATTGTATTTTTTGCAATACATCAAAGTATTGTTCTTTTGGAATGCTCTCGCTTTGTACCGATCAATCACGGCCCTTTATTAACCTGTTGGTTTGATGTCTGATGCTTCACGCAAGTTTACGAATGGTTTCTTTTCATCTGGTGCTCGCAATAACAAGGATTGTATTGTAAACTTCTAGCTCTATTATTCAGAAAATCGGAGTTTAAATGCTTTTATAAAGTAAGCATGGGTTACTATAAATAGAATCACACACACAAACACTTCGTGGGTGTTAAGTATTGTATTGTAGGTTTATAGTTATAGTAAAAAAGCTCAAAAACTTGTATAATATCAGGTCAAAGCAACTTATAATTTTATTTGGATCATCACCCAAAGTTATCGTGCTTAAAGCCGGTTCTGACCAACACATTTTAACTTCTGAATAAAACATGAAGGGATACATCCTTTTATATCGTTATACGTGTTTTTGCCAATCTCTCATTGGTCATTGGACATATTACATTTGCCACGTGCCATATTGATTGAGACCCATGTACTCAAATTAACCCATTTCAATAATGCATTGGCTTTATTGTTCACACTTGCCAATTGTGCTGGGGTCTTTGGAATTGATGTTGCCGTCTGATTACCTATTCTTTTCACCGTGAATTACTTAAAGGCTAAGGCCACAAGGAAAACTACACGTGCTAAAGTTTTATGTGTTCAAATATTTATGATTGGTCCCCGAAAACTCAACATCGCAAAAAACACTTCTTCGACTTCGATTCTCTCGAATTCCACGAAAAACGTATTTGAAATTCACAAATACATAAATGTCATTTTATGTTATGTCAAATTCAGTTTAATATTTGGCTAAATGATAACCATTACATTTACATGCGCCTGCTCATGCATAAAACATCTTTTAAAACATTTCGGCGTTATGAAGCATTTAATTTATCAGGGCGGGTTACATTTGAAAGAAAATGAAATAGAAAGTGAAGTGGATTATTCCGCCATGCTGTGCTTAAAAGGGAAACCATAAAAACCTTTTAATATAACATTTCACTTATTTAACCGAATACTGTTCATACTGCTTTAAACCTATCTTATCCTTCAATAATGACTTTATCCCTTTGTCTGGAGTTTTCTAAATAAAATAAAGTACGTTTCACTAAATTGATCTTTTAGTATTTGTATTTTAATGTATTTTCAAAATTTGGGAAGTTTTATATTTATCATTTTTGCTGATAAATCTGATTTACATATACATTTGGAAAATATTGAATTTTAGTAGGAGACAATTTGTGACGGATATACAGTGGTTGCAAAAAGTACGGAGTAAATTTTAATTTATTTTTCAATTCATCAAATTTATTCGTATATCTTTCTTTGTTAGACTAGACAAGTATATAAAGTGGTGGAAAAATGTATGGAATATTTTTAAAAATTAGATTTTTAACTCCTAGAACTTTTCATATCTGTTGTAATGATGTTAAACAAATTCGCTAGTTTGTGTTCAACGTACAAATGCCTAAACACGTTTACTGTTCACTCCAATTTAGGAAAAGAGTAGCTGAACTTTGTAAAAGGGGCCTAAGGCTATATGGCTTAACAAATATTACTCAGAGAGCTGTTTCAAAGATTTTGTGTTACATTGAAGGTGGTGTTGAAAACCAATGCAAACCAGGACGACCACGAAAAAGCATTCCCAAAATAGACAAAAGCATAACAAGTCTCTCCCTCAAAATATCAAAACAAATCACTAAGGATATTTCGACACAATTTGATCTTGACGTTAGTACCGGAACAATGGGAAACTGGCCATACTGACGCAGGACTACATGGCCGAAATGCATTTAAAAAACCACGACTATCAAGGGAAATCAGAGCGTCCCGTCCGGCATTTACAAAATCGCCCTTGCCATCCTTTGAGTGACGAAAGTAAATTTAATTTGTTTGGAACATTTGTGAGATGACTGTGAATGGTAACGATACCATTTTACATACTAAATTCTTACGGTTAAACATGGTGGCGGAAGCATTATGGTTTGGAGATGCTTTTCTCAATCCAAAGTTGGACCCTTGATTCAAGTAGTAATGGATCGTTTTCAAGCATATACTATAAAACACCATGTTTCCATTTGTCGAGAAAGAGATGCCACTTCGTGGCACATTTCAACAAAACAGCGATCCTGTACACACGTCTAAACTTAGTGGTTTCTAATGAAAAACTTAACTCTGATTGAATGGCCATCTTAGTACCCTGATCTAAACGGTATTGAGCACCTTTGGTAATATGAAACCGTTGCATCCGAATAGAAAACAAACAAAAATTTCTTCAAACCATACAGGAGCAATGGCAATATATTTCTGTTGGCATTCTGCAGAAAATAAGCAGTGATAGAAGCCAAATGTTTCACCCCAAAATATGGAAATATTTGTTATTGTTAATTTTTTATGAATATTAATAAAATATTTCATATTTTTATCCAGACCAAATTGATTTTTTATTTAAAAAAAAAAAAATAATGGTTCGACCTTGTAATAAAATTATTCTATTTGTACACCACAGTACATTTTCTAAATTATCTTAACATTCTTAGAACAAAATCTTAGATCACTCTAATTATTGTTATTATTTTCAGGGTGCAAGAGATAGATGGCTCATACTTTGAAAGCTTCACGGCCCTTGCATGGAAACAAGAAAACCAAAGACAGAGCATGTTGAAATCAGCCGAAGCATCTGCATCAGACCCGCCACCACAGGAAGGTGAATTGGGCATCACACCAATCGATTACACCGCACCGCAAAACGAAAAAGACAAATTGTACGTCGAAATGCTCTACACCATCGCCAACACGGTAAGCACCTAGTTTGAATCCAATTCCCCGGCGTTCTATTAAATTGCATCAACTCCACTCCATAAAATTTATCACGTTGTATAGACGGATGTTCATTAGCAAACCGTTCGTTGATAGAAATCAGGAAATCACTTCTTATCCATCCATTATATCCAGCACGAAGTGTTTTCATAGGCGTCCTAATTAACCGAAAGCTAAACGTCAGTGAAATTGCTCTTACGCCGCCTAGTCCGACCGTTATTTTTCACGCCCTCACTGATTCGCCTTGCCCACCTGAACTCAATCAACGAAAGGCACTCAACCCGGAGCATTATTCAACGCTGTCAGTTTTAAATTTGGCCGGAGGACGTGTTTGCACTCAAAATGGCACTTGATTATCAATAGACCCGATGCTATATTCCAAGCAAGAGACTTTTTCCCCAAATATTGGGTTTCTAGGTAATTAATAATTCCTGCGTGGTGCCAGCCAAATTTGTGTGAGGGGCTTTATCTTTATTGTTCTCCTGAAATATATTCTCTACGTATTATAGAACATATAATATATTTCAGTTAATAAGAACTTACAAAGCGTATTGTATTCAAAACTTCATTGATTTTTTTAATACAATGCTGTACAAGATATTTCTAAAATAATAAAAACAATCTAATCAATTTTTAGAAATGTAGATGTGTATTTTATGATAATATCTTTATTATTGGACGTAATCTATCTGTACTACGAATATAAGTCCAATACTTCTCAACTGTACCCAATTTTCATTAGAAAATACTCTTTAATAATTTTGGATGTGTTTGATATCTCTTCCTCAGTAAATGGAGAAAACATGGTGTTTTCCAGTATGTTCATGTATCGAAAGAGATTCATGTTACTCTCCACTAGAATCAAGAATTTAACTTTTGATCGAGAAAAGCATCCCTAAACTATAATGCTTCCACCACCTTGTTTAACCATAGAAATTTAGTATTTACAATGGGATCGTTGCACCACTTTAATTAAATTTACTTTCGTCACTTCAAAGGATAGAATCCTTTTTTTTATATTCAAAAACTACAAGATATTGTCATTTTTAATATATATTTTCCAATAATTCTTTATAAAATATGCTTTCAATAAAGACTTGATAAATATCTGAAATATTCCAATTAGTTCAATATTTTAAGGCTGATTTATCTCAGTCACAATTGTTTTGTAAAACGAGCCTGGAATAAGAAATAATGGATATAAAGACACTCGTTAAATATAATAGCTGACATTAATTTGCATCAACTCCAAGAAACCTACTATTTTTAATTTTTCATAAATTTCGTATACACTATTCATTCTCGTTAAACCAGTAAAATGCCATTACCTTCCACTGAAATTTACACGTCAAATATCTTCAACACAGGTTTTTTTTTAATCGATAAAAGAATTTAATTAAAAACTTTCCATTTCCTTTTGACCGTGCAATATCTATTGAAATTGAGTACTAAACCAATTTTCAAATTTAATTCGCAATCAATGGGCCATTTCTAAAAAACGAATGATATTACATCAAAGAGCAGGTCTTTTATTCATCGAAGAGTTAAATTTGTATGTACTTTTTCGGCTCACAAAAATTTATTACCCGCTACAGTTTAATTCCCGAATGATGCATTTTCCATTTAAATGAACAACATTCAGATTCATTTCTACTACTTCACTTTATTTGTTAATATTTGAATTTGGAATTTAAATCGTCTGGCACTTGGTTTTCTTTTCGCCAGTTTTTATGAATTTTCAGTGTAATTTCCCGCTCTTAAAGAAATATAGCTAACCGAAAACGAGTATTTTTTAATTTATTCTACAAAATAATCAAAAATTAATTTGAAATGATTGAATTGAATTAAAATTTGCGATTTATCCAGATTCCAACATTCTAACTGTTCTACTTCTCTCACCTGGAGTTAATTTATGTCCAAGCATATATATTTTGACAAATACATATTCAAATAATACATGAAACAAATGAAAAAAATTAATATATACCTTTTATAAAGCTCACAACAGTATTTTGCTCTACAAAATTTTAGGACAGATTTCAATTATGAGCCATAAATTCCATTACAATGTTAAATCCCATTAATTATTATAAAATTTATACAATAAATAAAGAATTAGTTCATTATACTTCATCAACTGTGAAACAATTTAATGGGGTTTATTTTTCATTTCGGTTGTTGCCATTAAAAACAATGATCTGCATATAAATTATCCACTCGATTCCACATACAATCGGTGAAATTAGGTCATATTTACAGTTATTGGAATTCTCACACGCATTTACACAATTGGTTCTATATTTACCTTAATGAAATGCAACTTTATTCCAAGAACAACAATGACAAAACATGTGGAACAAAATTAATTTCTATCACCGCACCATTAAAATGTATGCAGGTAAATTGATACGATGTAATAAAGCAATTGTTTTCGTTGCACACACCCCCTTTTAAATGTAAATAAGTGGGGTACTTCGAGGGCCCGAGTTAAATAAGTATATCTAACAGTTTAGATAAAACTTTATTTTCTACAATTTACAAATTCTTTTCTACAATTTATAAATTCTTTAAATATTTTTATTATATCTTGCTCAAAATTTATTTTTGTAACTTCGATGGTTGTTCGATTTTTGTTGTCAAATAGTTTTTTCAAGACAGGTTTCTTTGGGTTTTGTAACACTACGTTGATAATAATTTGATCTTTGAACATATTTAAGGGCTTTTCTGAAATTGGGATATTTAAAATAGGATTCTCTAAGCTCGTGTGGACGGTTGCATTATCGTTAATTTCTAAATTGTCTTTTGGTTGAGCATTTTCTAGTGTTTCTAGGATTTCGTCTAGGTCTTCGACATCTGACATTTCGGGGGCATTTGCCAGAATAGATTCTAGTTCTGCCATTGGATCAAGTTCGTTATTGTGCATATTACATTCGGTTATTTTTATTCTGGAGAGTGCATCAGCATTAGTGTTCGATGAACCTTTTTTGTATATAATTTCGTAATTATATTCATCCAATTTAAGACGCCAACGGGTGAGTCGTGAATTAGGATCTTTGACTGAAAATAACCAATGTAATGGTTTATGATCCGAAAAAATTTTAAATTTTTGACCATACAGGTAAGGGCGGAAGTACTTTGTTGCCCAAACTATTGCCAACAATTCGCGCTCAATGGAGCTATAATTACATTCAGCTTCGTTAAGGGTTCTGGACGCATATGCAATGGGTTTATCTTTGCCAGGCTCTCCTTGTGACAGAACGGCGCCTATTGCGAAATTGCTCGCGTCTGTTGTCAAATTGAAGGTTTTTGTGAAATCTGGATATTGAAGGATTGGGTCGTTCATTAACAGTTCTTTACAATTATTAAAACAATTTATGTATTCCGGTGTTAAAGTGATTTTTGCATTTTTCTTTAATAGTTTGGTCATTGGTTTGGTCAAATGTGCGAAGTTGGGAATGAAGCGCCTGTAGTAACCTAAAAGTCCAAGGAAGCTTTTTATTTCTTTACTAGTTTTGGGAATTGGAAATTTTTTTATTGCGATTATTTTGTCTGGATTTGGTTTAATACCTTCTTTTGTAATTATATGCCCTAAGAATGATGTTTCTTTTTTTAAGAATTCGCATTTGTCTAGTTGAATTTGAAAGTGTGCCTTGCGTAGCTTACCGAACACGAGTTCAAGATTGTTAATGTGTTCTTGAAGGGAGTTTGAGAAAACGATAATATCGTCTAGGTACACAAGACAGATTTTTCCAATCAATTCTCTCAGGATATTGTCCATAACTCGTTGGAAAGTCGCCGGGGCGTTCTTTAGACCGAAAGGCATGCGGACGTATTCGTAATGGCCGTTTTCGGCATTAAAAGCCGTTTTTTGTACATCGTCAGGGTGCATTTCGATTTGATGGAAACCGCTGGCTAAATCTAGAGTGGAGAAATAATTACAACGTCCTAGTTTGTCCAGGACATCAGTTATGTTTGGTATTGGATATTTATCGTCTATTGTTTTTTCATTTAATTTGCGATAATCCACAACTATTCGCCATTTTTTCTTTCCGGAAGCGTCTGATTTTTTAGGTACTACCCAAATAGGGGCGGACCAAGGAGAGTGGCTAGGACGGATTATGCCCTGTTCTAACATATTGTTAATTTGATTCTTTACCTCCTCGCGATGTACGAAGGGATATCTGTATGTTTTAGTAAAAACAGGTATTTCGTCTGTAGTACGAATCCTATGTGTAATTTGATTGCTGAAGGTTAGACTATCATCTGGTTTAAAGAAGACGTCTTTATATTTTCTGCATAGTTTGATAATTTCTTTTTTTTCTTCTGAATTTAGATGATCAGTCCTAATAACTTCGGAAATATTTCTTAATTTAGTTTCTTTTGCTGTTATATGAAAATTATACAGCTCGAAATTATTGTCTGCTTTGTAGGCTTTTAGCGGGTAAAGTAAGGAAAAATTAATTTCGTCATCTGATACATTTGAAATTTCTATAAGTGCTTTACCATTTTTAGCTGTCGTTAATATTTCAGGAATTTTGCAATTTTGAATTGTTTGTTTTGGAATTAATATATTACCTTCGGAGATTGTTGTAGGCACTTGTAATGTTATTGTGGTGTTACCGGGAATAAGTTTTTGAATTAATATGTTATTACTAGTCTGTAGATAGAGAATTTTATTATTTGCATTTGGGGTGCTTAGAATGTTATTAGGAATATCTAGTTTTATTTGTAGGATATGCATATTATCTACTCCTATTAGACCGTCAAAAATTTCGTGAAATTTAAATAAATGAAATGTTATCACCTCATTACTATTAAATTCTGGAAATGCCTTTATTTGCATGACCTCGTCGTGTTTGGATGATGCAAATGCTGTTGTAACAATAAATGGTTCTTTGATTATTTTGTGAGGGTAATGTTTATGAGCGATTAAAGGATTAAGAAAAGATTTTGTAGAGCCTGTGTCGATAAGTAATTTTAATTGAGGGTTTTTTATTTGGATGTAAGGAAGTTTTTTTTCGTTGGGATTTGTGTGGAATTCAATTACTTTGTCGGTTTTGAATATTGGTCGTCCCGAAAATTTTCATAATAAGGACTCTCTTCGTTAAATTCGTAAGTAGTCTCGTTTTGATTGGTTTTAGTGTCGACTGGATTATTGTTTTCTAAGTTATAGAGCTCTTCAAACTGAAATTTAGGTGACTGATTTTGACGAGAATTGATTGTTTTGGCTCTAACGTGGGATACACCACTCATTGGTGTAGGGTGTTGGGTTCTGTTTTGTTTAGTTCGAAAATTTACAGGGTTACGGGGAAAGTTTTGTTGTCTGTTGGGGACGCCTTGACCATGCTGGCGATTTTGGGAACCTTGGGAAAAATTTTGATTGAGTGGTCTATTATAATTTCTTTGGTTTTGGGAACCTTGGGAAAAATTTTGATTGGGTGGTCTATTATAATTTGTTTGAACTTGAGAAGCATAGTAATTGAATTTTTCTTCGCTTTTTACGAATTCAAGAGCTTCTAACATATTTCTTGGACTTTTTACCCTTAACATTGAGGCTAATATAGTTGGTTTTACATTTGCTTGGAATACCGTTAGGGCGCTTTGGTTAAAATGTTCTAATTTCATGTGTCGCATTTCTGGATTCGGTTCATTTAGGGTTACATAATTATTAAAAATATTGCATAATTCGTAAATTTTATTGTAATAATCCGAAGCGGTTTCGCTGCGGCTTTGCCGTAACTGGTGAAGATCGTACAACAAACTATGCTCATTTCTAATATCACCAAAGTGTCTAATCAATTCCATTCTAATTTGTGTAATCGAAGTTGCGTTTGAGTTTTCAATAACTGCGAGGGCTGGGCCTCGTAGTTTATTAGTAATAGAAGCGGTGATGTAGTCGTTTATTAAACTTTCGGGGTCCTTAATATCATAAAATTTGTTAACTACTTTTTCCAGTCTCCCAATAAAAAATCGAAGTTTGGACGAATCACCATCAAAGGTAGGAATGGTATCCATCATGTCTTTAATTGTAATTTGAGCCATTTTGATTTACTTGTTTGTTTTTACTAGTTAATAAATTTAATTTTGAAATTAATATCGAGTTCTAGCAGTTTTTAGTACTCTAATTCTGAATTGCTTCAATTTCAATTCTTTAAAATGTTAATGGGAAAACATGAGTTACTTACATAAAATTTATAATTTTATCCCCGTTGCGTGGACTTCTCCTCGATGGACGTAGTTCAGCGTGTGGGATGGTTTAATTTGTGGTTTCCTTCTGGTTTCTCCGCGATGGACGTAACTAGTTGGGAGTTCCACTTGTTTGATTTCCTGAATCTCTTCTTACTGGTTTCTCCACGATGGACTTAACTCAGTTGGATTCTCGTAGATTCTTCTTGTTGTGTTGCATCTATGTGTTGCTCTGGATTTCCTCGATGGATGGTCCTCGGCTGATTGTGTTTAATTGTAGTATTTGTTCCTTAGATTTTCCTTAATGGATGCTTCTTCGGAATGTGGTTCTTTCACTTCCAAACGATTGAAATCGACGTGATAGTTTCACTGAAGTGAACCGTACGACTGCGCCAGTTAAATAAGTATATCTAACAGTTTAGATAAAACTTTATTTTCTACAATTTACACTGTTCAATATAGATGCTTTATGTACAATAATTTCTGCTAGACTGCCCTCCATCCCCTTGGATGGGCCTATTTAAAATAGGGAATGTTTACGTTAACCCCATTAAGGGATACTCTTAATAAGTGGACGAAAACATTCCCATGCCTAAACCACGAAGAGATAAGATAACTAACTATATACAAAACTATATCTAACATAAACACTAATATAAACACTAATACATTTAACTCCCGATAACCTACACAAATATGTTATGTTTACTTTAAAGGTCCTGTTTAAATAAAGTTTACTTGATGGGTTGTCATAACGTGTCGCAGCACTTTGAATAAATAATTCATTACCGACGAGACCTACAAAGGGACATTGCGCTCAGCGCAAAGAGAACTTTTATATGCAATAAACCGAGTGTCGGATGCGTCCTGCATATCCCCCCAACAGGAATTGTCCAACAGTTTTACTACATTGTCCTTTAAATTACTGTCAAAATGTCTGTCTTCGAATTTAATTAGTTCGGAATATCTTTTAATCTGCTTTTGTTTCTTCATGGAAAGGTGGGAGCTCCGGCGCCGGGTGGACAATACGCACATTACAAAGAAGATCTTTATTTGTATGGACAGCGGGCATTCGGGATGCCACCGGATAGACATTATCGCATGCTGCACGTTGCCGGCGAAGAACAACCCCCCATTGTTGTTTTGAGCGTGGTCGTAATCGAGGCAGAAGGTTTGGAGGCTAAAGATGCGAATGGTAAGTATACATTTTTGATTAAACATTAAGCTTATCTAAATTACTGTATACCTACAACATTACACATAATTTGAAATAACACGTCGAATATTGATTCTTTTGAGCAACGACTTGAACAATGCTAATCCTGTTGTGTCGAAACAGTAAGTGAAAATTATAGAAACTTGTTTTCTAAACTCCAAAGTTTCTCTACAGTCTTAAATGGGTGCTAAAATGGAAGTTATTGTTTTCATTTTGAGCATTGTTCTCTCACGTGTTAAGCGAACCTAAAAATACGAATAAATTTCATCAACTCCTTTGTTTTCATTTATTACGCCAGCAATTATAATTATTGAACGAATAATAAATATTATCGGATTAGTTTCTCATTTATTAAATTACAAACCATGCAATAATAAACTATGATATCAAACATAGTGGTGCAGAAATTATATTTGGGTCAGCACATTCGTTCAAATAATAGAATACCATAGTATACTGTCCGGAAATCTGATAAGTAACCACTCCAATAAAAATTTAATTTAGCAAAACCCCAATTGTGGTAACTTATCCTCCTAATCCAATTTGGCTTATTAGGAAATACATCCCCAATAAAAAATATATAAATTAATCATATTTGCTTTGCCCGTATCTGAAATAATGAAGCCATATGGAGGAATCCGGGAGGGGAAGAATAGGTATCTTGATTTATCGTAGCATCGCATTCGAAACGAATTTATTACGCTATAAACCGGGGAAAATAACTCAAGAAAAATAACCGATAACGTATTAGGTACCGATGTTATTTATTGCTCGATAAGATTTTACCTTAAGCACACTTAAGTACACCAATAAAGGAGAGTATTTTTATATCGTCATTTAGTCTGAATTTTTTATGTCGGAACAACCTAGATCTGTGGTTTCGCGAAAAATCAAAAGTTGGGAGAATATCAAACGGTCATTCGATGAGGATTTTTTTAGTCTGTCTGACTTGTGACATCAACAGCAGCTTAAAAATATTCGAGAAATTACAGCAAAATATAATCCGTATTTTTTATCTTTTTATTAACTTTTGAATAAAAAAGGACATTTCTATGTTATCATTTAGTGTGATTTTTTATCAGATAAATCTAAATGTCAAGAGGCAGTTCGTCGTCGATCATTTTTTTCTGTCTGTAAAATATTTATCTGATGATAAAAAGGCTGTTTACTGTTGATCTCTTTTACTCCAAAATATTTATTGACCACAAAACCAATTCTAAATTTCAAAAATTAAAACAAAACAATCTCTATTGATTAAATTTTAAAAATTATTAACTTTTTCATTAATTTATAAATAAAATACAATATTTTTGTTAAATCGTACCATTTAATTATATTTGTGGATTCACAGGACCAATTTGACATGGATTATTGCCAAAAAGAAAACAGTTTTCAAAATATTCTATCTAATAGACCAGATAAATCGAATTTTCGAGTTAGTTTAAAAGAATCAAAAAGGAGTATGAATTATTTATTGTTTTTCTGTTAAACACAAAAATATTCATTGACGATAAAGCAAAATCCAAAAATACACAACAAAATAAAATGTGTATTCATAAAACTTCAACCATTATTTTGTATTTATTCATTAACTTATGAATGAAATACATTATTTTTATATCAAAGGTCTGTTTTTCCCTCTGTTGCTCAAAAATATTTATTGACGATAAAACCAGCTCTAAAAATATTTCAGAAGTTCCAGAAAGCTATAATTTATATTAACTAAATACGTTTAAGTTTTTAGACCAGTTAAATCTAAATTTATGAGTTCGGTGGAAATAATCAAAAGTTAGAAAAATATTAAGAAGCAAGCGACGTGGATTATTATTTTATTTTTGTTAGTTACATAAAAATATTTATTTAACGAAAAAAGGACTGTTTCGACGACCAAACAAATTCTACAACTATTCCAGAAATTATAATAAAATATATTTTGAATTATTAAATTTTAACAAATGTCTTTATTATTTATGTTGTTCTATTTTTTATTAAATTACATTTTTATATAAGCATTTATTTTTATATCAGAGAAACCTAAATTTATGCTCGTGCAAGAAATAATCAAAAAGCTGTCTGATATAGAATATTATTTTATTTTTCTCAAATATTCAAAAATATTTACTAACGACAAAACCAATTCATAAAATATTTGACAGTATATAATTTGTATTAATTAAATCTTAATAATTATTATTTATATTTATTTTTTATATAATTTATTAATAAAATAAAATATTTTTAAATCAGTATTTAATGTTAATATTTTATACAAGATGCTGAAGAATATTTATTAACGACAAAGCCAGTTCTAAAAATACTCAAGAAGTCATAACAAATACAATCTGTATTCATTAACTTTTTAAGAAAATATTTTTTTTATTCATCGTTTAGCACAGCTCTTACAATATTTGATAAATTATATCAAAATATATTTATCTAGATTTGTGGTTTCTCTAGGGAGAGTCAGAAGTTGGAAAGATATCAAGAGGCAGGGCATTTGGATTCTTGATTTTTTCCGTCTGAACTCAAAAATACATATCGACGACAAAACCAGTTCTAAAAATGTTCTAAAAGTTCAAATAAAATCCAGAAAAAGCTAAACTTGTGATAGATAAAAAATACCTAAAAGTTGAGAAAATATCAGCCAATATGGTGGTCGTGGATTAGTGGTGGATTACCCAAGAATATTTATTAACGACAAAACCAATTATAAAAGTATTTCAGAAGTTTTAACAAAATAAAATTTTTAATTTAACTTCAACAGTTATTACATTTTTTGTTGTCCACTAGACAATATAAATTACAATATTTTTTTAAATATATGAAAATAAAGTTGAGATTACTTTCCACCTTCATCCTTCTATTTGTTTGTTATTCTACCATACACTTTCATTAGGCAAACGTTGACAACAAATATATTTCAAGTCAGATTAGGCTTTGGTTGAAAATAGTTAAGGAAACCGCCTCGTATATTTCGCGTGAATAAATCGCGACAATCCAAGCAAACCAACACTAAACGTCCAAATCGGCCATAAATAAGGATTTTCTGCAAAGCCTATTTTACTGCTAAAAGAACTTGAATTATTTTATTGCAACTTCATGACTCGCATACCTGATTTGAGGACACTAGTTTCACAACTACTATCTGTTACCCCAGAATTGTGTTAACAATTTGCTTACAGCCAAGAAGAAAACATTACGTTAGCATTGCTTGTTTCATGCACAAAACAATATAAACAATGTAAGAATATGGTTCTGAATAACCCCTAACGATTTTCTAATAATAATAAAATGCTTGATGGGTTGTTCAATTTTGAAGCAATTGCTCGTTACATAACACAGCTTTTAAGCATTCTTTTTTTACAAAAAGCTTTTAGTGAACCGATAAAACTCCATTTGCTCTGGTCATTAACTTGTGCCGCTAAACTAATACGTTAGTTTTACATTTATCAGAACCACAGCTATTGTTGTTATTTTTAGATATTGATTTAAATGTTTTTAATTTATGTAGTTTCGACACAAGGAAGCGAACGTAAGTGAAATCTGTGTTAATTGATGTTGACTTTGAAACTTTTTGTTTTGGGTGTACTTTAATTTGTATTTCGACAAGTTTCCCGTGGTTTGTTTAGAGCTTCTTTTCCAACCACGAAAATACTATTTGGTGTGTATGCTTGCTGATAACGCTAGAGAGCTGCTCTAAATGGAAAGTAGTTGTTGAGATTAACTGTTAGCAAACTATTAACTATTCGAGCTATACGATGTTAAATTTATCATGTTTGACTTGTTTCTTGCATATGTGTTTATGTGTCGTGTAACTGTTGGATTATTGATTTGATTGGCTCGCATATGTATCATGAATTTAATTACAGCGAACACTCTGTGAGATATCGATTGGTCGGCTAATTTTCAGTGCAACGACAATTTTCTAATTAAACAGAAACCTCTATAACACGGTTCATTAAAAGATGGAGCAGTTTATTTTTCCGGAACTACTTTTCCGGACAGTCTGCAAAATCATTCATCTTGGTTTCGTAAGATTTCCACCACCTGAAAAGTTTGGTAATCCGGACGGACTTTATAGCGAAGTTGTATACGAAAATCGGATGGACCTTTCCTTTATAGTTTTTCGGTCTATTCAATCAAGATTCTGTCCAGGTCTTGTTCTCACGAGACGTTAACGAATATGAAGTGGATTAACAGCGATTTTATTATGTGTACTGAATTTACAAATTATTGTTTAATTCAAGGCTAGCAAGACGTAGATATACATATCTACAGCATCGTAAATTTTAATTTCCCGTTTAAATAACACGGGAACGGTGTTCTCTTGGATTTTGAAATTTTTTAACTCTCGTTAGAGATAATATTTCAAAATGATCAAAACAAATTTTTATAGAAAATTTAACGCTCTACAAAAAATGTCTCTTACAGTTTTTTGATATATTCATTTTTTCAAAAGTTATTAACATTAAAGTTGGATTGATTTAAAATTTAGATATTTTTCTCATTTTTTGACGCAACCATCAACTTTATGGGAAAATTTTAGATGACATTTTTTGTACAGAATTCAATTTCCTATAATTTATCTCCGAAAAACTTTTCGATTTCTTTTTAAACAGTCTAATATATATATATATATATATATATATATATATATATATATATATATATATATATATATATATATATATATATATATATATATATATATAATATTGTTCTTTAAAATGATTATTATGTTTTTTTTTAATTTGTTAGTATATTTGTGTCCACCTTTTTTATGATGCAGTATAAAACAACAATAGAAAATCAATATTATTTTAACTGTTCATATAAATGTGAAATTATGGCTAAAATATTTAATATATTAAAAAGTTGATATAATAATGAGCACTCCTGTATTTAAGAAAATGGGAAAAAAGCTAAGAAATTTAGTGGCGCATAAACATCTGATGGATTTCTCTGGTAAGTCTCTAATCTGCACTTGTCAAATATTTCTAATTACAAAAGTTGCTAACCCTGGCTACAAGGGATGTTACCAGTTTTAAATTCAAAATATCTAATTATTCATATGTGGTAACTTAACATCTACCAATTTGAAACATGTTTGCCTCAACCCCATAAAACTTATAATTGGCTTAATATTTTACCCTTTAACACATGTTTATGAGTTAATTATGAAAATAGTAAATTACCCTCTCGATGCTGCCGTCTCTCGGCATTATTTCGTTTTGCATTCCGTTAAAACCAGACCAAATTTATTCGTCAAAAAGTCATTAAGATGCGCGTGGAGGATAAACTTGAAACAATATTTCACAGTATCTTTGACATTCTAATTTACCGTCCTGTTATTGTAACATTCTTATTTTGCGGAAGTTGTTGCCGCACATGCACAGAATTCACCTCGAACATCGCTAAGCTTTATTGTCTACACAGTTCGAGGATTTTCCTGCAAACTTTATATGCATCTTGTGTATCAACCCGTAATCTCTGCAATGTCATCCGAAACGGTTTACATTCAGTTTTGTAATGCCGCGTTGAATTTGTCTTTTATATTCGAGATGCCACGTCATAAATAAGTTAGTGTTCCGATGAAATGGCTCGAATTTATGAGGCCGTAACATCGGAAAAACAAACAAATAACGTTTTAATGTCATTATCTTGTTGAATTTTATATACCGGTAGTCTCATGTCGAAGTGTTAACCGGTATAAATATTTTATTGTGAAAATCACTCCATTGAAAGTCATCAAAGGGTAAAAGGATTGCATTATAATTGTTTCCTCTTTGTCCAATTTTTCTACCACTCCGTGCCTTTGTTGTGTCTGGCGTTCCGTCATAAAAGCACGTTCCATTTGCGAAACGACAAATCAAAGGAAATTCTTAATAATCCCTCTTTTGCCAATTCTTATGTCTAGTGCCAACATTAGAAATTCGGGTTTGCGTTCATTTTTATAGCTTATTCGAGCTAATTACTTTTAAACAGTTCAAAGTTTTATAGAATTAAAAAACTTTTATGGGGGGACGTTGCGGGATGATTTTTTTAATTCTTAAATAAGGCCAAACTTTTATCCGGCGTCAGATGCACAAAGCCTTAAGACGTTATGAATGTCTCGATGTCATTTTACAGCTTATTAAAAGCATGCAACTGTGTTTTAATATCCAGTTTAATTAAGAAAAATTAGTAAACAAAAACAAAGTAATACAAACTTTCTAATGAAGATACGACGCAGTGATTTGTTGTTCATATACAATGGTGGTCATAATTATAGCAACTTTTTAAAATATTCTGCTCCAAGAAATTAACGCAAAAAATAAAAATTTGAAATTAATATTTAACCTCTACTACTTATAACAATCTCACATCTTCTAATCATACTCAAAATCTGGTACAAATTCTCCCAAACTTCGAGTAGAAGACGTTCCACATCATTTTAGTTATTGGGACGGTTAGGATGATCCCTTAAATGTCTCCCAAAAATGTCCCATATATGTTCTATTGAATTGAATTCTAGACTGTGAGTTCATCATGCTCATTAAAAAAAATTGTACCTATAAATGGGGCATATTACACGACATGTTCTTTCAGAATGTCCAAATGGTAACGCTCAGCATTAAGGTTCTCATTATTTACCACCACGAAGTGGGTGGTCTCCTGTTAAAAAAGTGCTTCCACACACCATAATTGAACCCCCATCAAATAATGTGGCATATACGATCTTACATTGAACATATCTTTCATTTGGCTATCGAAGCACACGAATACATCTATCGCAAAATTTAGATTCATCTGTAAACAGAATTCGTTCCCAATCCCAATTGACGTGCTCTCTAACAAAATTTAGCCGGGCTCTGTGATGATCCACGGTTAAGGTCGGGCCTCAAGCAGAAACACGGGTTTACAAATTATCTTCCCTAGGTTGTTGTCGAATAGTTTCAATACTTCTTCGAGCCCCTTATACCTTTTCTAACTGAGACTGTAATCTTCATGTAGTCACAAACTGTTGTCTCAAAGTTTAAAAGCCTAAAAGAAACGATCTTGAGCAGAAGTTGGAGCACGATTTTCACTTCTGTAACCAAATTAGATATAAAAATTTTACAAATTTAAATCACAGCAATTCAAGAAACTTGAAGAAATACAGTGTGGTCGCATATTCGAAAAATAGTAGAGAGATATTTTATAGAATAAGAATTTAGTAGTTTTAGCAGCAGTAAATAGTTATGACTAAAATATTTAATATTTTATAAAATTGGTTTAATTAAATGGAATCTGGAATACTTTAGGAGGAACTAGCTTATATTTAATTATAATCACTATTTATTAAACGTTATTAAAATCGTAAACAGAGCAAGTTAGATATTAATAAAATTTGTTGGGACTTGAAACTTCCTACTTGAAAGCGGAAAATATTTCCATACAAATTTTACTTTGGAATGTAATATAAAAATTATTAACATACTTTGTCTTGTATCCTGATTTTAAAAATATTTCAATTAAAATGGCTATTATGAAACATAAATTAATTTTGCTATTCAATAAATGTTTTAATTAATATAATAAAATTTAATAACGCAGAAACTAATACAAATAACACCAGTTCAATGAATCCCAGGCCCAATAAAATAGATTAATTGCATAACAATTTAAAACGAAACATATTAAATACAACCCGTATTTGCAAGTTTAATATGTATCGCATTATTAATATTATGTGCTGGATCAAATTCTCATTTATTGCAATTCCTCATTCGTTCATAACGTTGTTTGAAACATGCATGGCTTTTGCTGTTTATTACGAACTCAACTTCGGACTAGTGTACCACAGTTAATCAGGAAACTTTGTTTATCTAGATTTAAATAAGAAACAACAGTTTTAAATTTGAAAATTTTAATTTCAAAACACATATTTGCTGTAAAATAAACTTTTGTATGGAACAAAATGACAAAAAGCCTCTCACACACACGTTGGGTTAAACAAAACACCCCCAACACGGCTACGTTCACATTAAATTGAAAGAGAATTCGTTCTACACGTGTAATTTCAAGTCCCCACACCGTGAACCAATTTATTATGTTCCACCGTACACAATTTGTATATGGATGCGGGATATTTTCGCCGAAGGAAACTTTAAATTGGTTTGTTTCGCCATTCATGAATGAAACAATCAAATAGAAATAATACCAGGCGCAATGGTCTAGTTGTGTAAACAAGAAAATATATTTATTTACCTATTTTTACATGCACTTTTACACGTATGTGGCTCCTTAATATCGCCTTTGTACATACAATTGGACCACATTTACGGTCCACAAACACAGGAACAAAAAAATCCTTCAATAACCCTAGTCGATAAATAACGGAAATATGCGTTCACATTGCAAACAAAAGTGGAATGTACAAACAGAAGTTTCTCATTGGCTGGCTAAATTGTTTACAAATGTACAGCGAACAGACATCAATCCATTTATTGGAGTCAGCGCATGGAAAAGTTCCGACCGCGTTCTGAAATTAAATATTTCCGTATGCCGCAACGTTTACGTGCATAAAGGCAGATGCCAAATGGAGTTTACGCCGAGATGGTTCGGAAAGAACCATAAAGAGAAACCATCTACCGTGTGAATTTATAAAGTTCTATTTGATGCTGCACATCGTGAAATTATGTTTTTTTTATGTTGTGTTTCGATATTAAAAGTTTTGTTATGCAAATGGATAGCTATCCACATTGAGTTCGTGTGGGATTTTAAAATGGTGATGGAATTTTCTAATGTATTGTGAATACGTTTTCACGTAACCACTAGATAGGAATTCGTTTTTTTTTGTGTCTAAATATTTAACACAACAACTATCAATTATTTCTATTTAAAAACAATTAAACATACAGGCAAAATACATTTACATATTATTATAATAATTAAAATGTGATTGGTGAAAGAAAAGTAAATATATTTGTGTTCAGAAATTAAGTTTTGAAAATTTTGCAATATCCTGAAAGGCACGGATCATGAACCAATGAAACCTGTACCAACTGAAACAGGCTAATTAAGACGGGTTAATAATTGCTGGTGCAATCGTTCTTAGGCGCCTCTTAATTCGGTTGTGGGGGGATCACATGGAAGGGTTTTAGGCAATTCGTTTCAATTGAAATTGCAAGTAATTGCTTGTTTATTGGATGATAGAGGATTACTTTAATACTTTTTATCTCATCAAAGTTTGCCAGATACTTTTTGATGTTTTACATTTTAATTCATTGTCGATATGTTTATTGGCTTCTAATTATTTTGGAAGAACTTCTTTTGATTTTCTTTTTTTCTAATCATAAAGAAGGGAGTATAGCTGTTGAAAGTTACATGGATTCAACTTTAATTTTGCTTCATTTTTAATGTATCTTCATTTTTTTTCTCTCTTCTATAAATCATGTATCAATATTGACCATAAAGTGGAACGATTTACTGTGTGAATTTACAAAGTTCTTCTTGTTAACTATGTAAATAACTAGATACTCTTTTTCTCTTTCCTTATTTTAAACTTTAATTTAATATATTTCATATATGTTATATTAGATATATTTAAATTTACTTCGATATACATAATATGTGAAAAAGCCAAGTTTTTATTGAATAATATTGCTAAATTATGTCTTGAAAGCTCTAGAATATCCTGAAATTTGCGGATCATAAACCAATGAAATCAGTTGACAACTGAAATAGGCTAATTAGGTCGGGTTAGTAGACACATTAATTGCTGGTGCAATTGTTCTTAAGCTCCTCTTAATTCGCTTGTCAGGGATCACATAAAAGGGTTTTAAGCAACTCCTTAAAATTGAAATTACAAGTAATTATTTGTTGATTAAATGACAGAGTTTAGTTTAATACTTTTTATCTCATCAAAGTTTGCTAGATACTTTTTAATGTTTTACATTTTAATTCATTGTCGATATGTTTATTGGCTTCTAATTATTTTGGAAGAAATTCTTTTGATTTTCTTTTTTCTATTCGTAAAGAAGGGAGAACAGCTGTTGAGAGTTACATGGATTCAACTTTAATTTTGCAATATGTTATGTCAATACCAAGATGTATCTTCATTTATCCTCAAGATTTTCTCTTTTATAAATCATGTATCAATATTGACCATAAAGTGGAACGATTTACTGTGTGGATTTACAAAGTTCTTCTTGTTAACTATATAAATAACTAGATACTCTTTTTCTCTTTCCTTATTTTAAACTTTAATTCAACATATTTCGTATATGTTATATTAAATATATTTAAATTTACTTTGATATACATAATATGTGAAAAAGCCAAGCTCTTATTGAAAAATGTTGCTAAATTATGTCTTGAAAGCTCTAGAATATCCTGAAATTTACGGATCATGAACCAATGAAGTCTGTAGACAACTGAAACAGGCTAATTAGGTCGGGTTAGTAGACACATTAATTGCTGGTGCAATTGTTCTTATGCTCCTCTTAATTCGGTTGTCAGGGATCACATAAAAGGGTTTTAGGCAACTCCTTAAAATTGAAATTACAAGTAATTATTTGTTTATTGAATGACAGAGTTTACTTTAATATTTTTGATATCATCACAGTTTACTAGATACTTTTTGGCGCCTTTCATTTTAATTCATAGTTAATATGTTCATTGGCTTGTTCAAATGTAGTTTGGAAGAACTTCTTTTGATATTCTTTTATTCATTTTTGATCGTAAAGAGTCTTTTGTATCAATATCAAGGTGTATCTTAATTTAAAAATAATTTCCATCATCAATGTTCACAGTTTTCTCTTCTGCAAGTCATGACGATATTCACCATAGTCTAAAACCATGTACCTTATGGATTTGTAAAGTTTTTGAGGTTCAGGTGAATTCGGTTTCAATTATATATGTTGATTTCAAGGAACAATTATATTATCTGTTTTTTTTTTGTTTTCTTTGTTTTGAGGATTAATATGTCATATTAAATATATTTTATTGATTACGATACAAATTATGAAGTAGTTTGTGTTATATTATATCGTGAGAGTTCTGCAATATCCTAAAATACGCAGATTATGAACTAATGAAACCTGTAACTAACCGTAACAGACTAATTGGGGCGAATTGGTAGACACATTAATAGATGTTGCAACCGTTCTTAGTCACCTCTTAAATAGGTTGGAGAGATCACATAAAGTGTTTTTGGTAAATCCTTCCAATTGAAATAGCAAGTAATTACTTGTTTATTGGATTATTGAAGTTTAGTTTTTGTTTTCAACAAAGTTTTGCCACTTTTTGTTGCTTTGCATTTTAATTCATTGTTAATATGTCTATTAGCTTTTTCTAATTAATTTGGAAGAACTTCTTTTGATTATTTCTCTTTTGTTTTTTCATAAAAGTAGGGTGCACTGTTGCAATTATTCAATTCTGCAGTATTTCAATTTGAGAATCATTTCCATTATTATTGATTATACTGTCATGAACGAAAAAAAAATGATCAAGGTATAGATCATGAACCAATAAAACTTATAACCAATTGAAACGAGCAAATTAAGGTAGGCTAGGCTAGTAGACACATTACTGGTTACAGCAATAATTCTTTTCAGTCTGTCAAGGATCAGTCAAGAGTCTGTTCAATTACTTGTTTATTGGAAATTTTACTTAATATTTTTGATCTCAAAGAAATTCACAATATCGTTTTTGAAGTTTTATATTTCATTTCATGTTTGATATGTTTGGTAATGTTCCATAATATCTTTTGGAAAAACGTCTTTTGATTTACCCTTTTTAATTTTTTGTTCATTAAGAGCTGAATATTAGGGCCCAATAACTTGAATATACTTTTCTGCAGTAAATTTTTTATCAATACCAAAAATTTACCTTAATTTAAGAATAATTCTCAACAAAAATATACTGGTTATCCCCTAAACCATGACAACATTAACTCTCAGCTACATACCACAAAATCCAGTAAACAAAAACTTGATAAACTAGCCTAGAACAGATTAATTAGGACAGTAGCATATGCTGTGTTAATAGGTGCCACAACTGTTGTTTCACACCATTTAATCTGGCTCCGAGAGGTAGACGGAAAACGTTCCAGACAACGTCGTCCAATTAACTGTTATGAACTAGGGTAAACAACCTTTAACTTGAAACTTGGTCCCCAACGGTTTCCATACGTGTCTCGCATGTAAATCGTGTAGACTCAAGAAAACTATTCTCCAGCAGTTTCTAATGAAAATCTAAATTATTTTTTTCAGGTTTCAGTGACCCCTACTGCATGCTGGGCATCCAACCCATGCAGACGGTGGCTCCGTCGTCCCCCCAGCCTCAACCGCTGACACCGAATCGCACCCTGTCCGATGCGTGCATGCCCACCGGCCTGGACGCCAGTCAGGGCAACCATGGCGAGAAGCTGCGTAAGCACCACAGCTTCAAGCTCAGCTTTAAGCGGAAGGACGGCCGCCCCAGGGAGCAGCGAGACAGCATCGGCGGCGCTCTACCTGCCAAGTTCATAAGGGCCACGTCGGTCAAGCCCCACACACTCAATCCGAAATGGAACGAGAAGTTCAGATTGTAAGTAAACAGACGGCAAGCGCGTTGCGTCGCTGAATAAACTGGACGGGACGTTGGGGAAAAAACGACATTTGCTCTCGTGATTTAATGTGAAATGGTGTTTTTTTCATGGGGAATACGTCAAATATTTCATCCAACATGAGTATAAAAAATAAATGTTGCATTAATGTATTTAAACTGATTATTTATATTCGCTGGGAATTTTGGTAAATTAAATGTATTAAATGTATTAAAAGGTTTTTATAATTTTGAATATACAAGTATTACTCAAATATTCAAATATCTGTATAAATGAGTTTCATATCTTCATTATTTTCAGTTACATTTCTGATTAGAGTATTCTTGATATACCACTGTATTAATGATTCCTTTTAATAAACTGTTATTTCGAGAAATATATGTGTGAGAGAAACAAATATATATTATCAAATTAAAAACATAATTATTTTATTAAAAGAATGATTCTTTTTAATTTAAATTAATTTTGTATCTCTCTTCTGTAATTATTTACATAGTTTTTATAACTTTTTAGTTCGAGTAACGCAACCAAACCGTATATTCAAGAAAGTTGATTTTATAATTTATTTCTGCGCCTAACATCGTTTCTTAAAGCTAAAAATGTCTAGAGGTGTCCATTTATCGATACAAATTAAACGATTGATTATCGATTGATTTCCAAAATTGATAGGAAACTCGAGACTAATAAAGTTGTGGACAGGTAATAAACTAGACACTGTGAAGGATGGTTGAGGGGGCTTTATGATTTGGGAATATTTTTCTGAATTCGGCATGGACCCGCTGGTTAAAATAGGCACGATAATGGATCGTTTCGTCATGACATTCTGGAGAATAACATGATTCCATTTGCTGAAAATAACATGAGTTTAAGATGGACCTTCGAGCACGATAACGATGCGAAATACACATCTAAATTAGTTAAAGATTGGTTCGCTTCCTAAGAAGTACATGGAGCTTGGCCAGCACATAACCCAGAACTTAATCCAATTGATAACCTTTAGGATAAAATTAATTGGAAAATCCATGCAAAAAGTGTGTCAAATTTGTCAATACTCCAGTTCAAAATCAATGGAAAGAAATATCAAACGATTATATTGAAAAGCTACCGAAATCAATGAAAAAAATATGTTTAGAAATTATTAAAAATATGCTACTTGATTCTAAATAAAGGAAGGCTAAATGTACGTAAGGTCGTTTTTTATTCATGATGATAAAGATTGGATAATTCTAGATATTCTTTTGTATTTTAATAACATTTGGGACGTGTTTCAAATATTCAAAATATATCTGAAAGGGTCTTTGCTATATCTATTAAAACACAGAAACCAAAAGTAATAAAAAAGAGTAATATTGTGAGCACACAAGATTCAAAAGAGCCAGCGACAATTTAATTGAAGCTCGACGACTTACGAACTACATTGTCTGTAACACCGATCTCGGGAAACTTCCAACAATTACGTGAAACCGTACAAGTATGATTGGGGATAATTACAACCTGATGTTCTGTTAGAGAACAAAAACTGTGGCGCTTGCATCCCCTTTATAAAAATCTCTCTGTTTCGTTTCATACATAGTAGCACGTTTTTATAAAATTGAAGAAGAACATTCACTCGCAGTAATCGCGTTTTATTAACCTTATCTAAAATGTAAAAAAGTGCTTTTGTACTGATATTTTCGTAATCAAGTCGCAAATTATTCAAGTCAAAGGTTCTCGGAGGAAGACAATGGGTTATGTTCTCGTTGTTCTCGAGTTGGAAGTGTTTAAATCTACTTATCTGCCGTCGTGCATTGTATCGCCGTCGGGTTATTGGACATTCAAGTGTCGTGTACAGGCTGCTGGAAGCCGGAAAGTTGAAAGCCGAAAGGTTGTTCGTTGATGAAAGGTCGTCGTTCGGTTGCCGTTATTAAATTGTATCGCTATGCGGTTTCGACGTGAAATATCAGGACTAAATTATTCATTATTTACTTTTAAAACAGTTTCAGTGCTTAAAATTTATTGATTTTTTATTCAATTTTACTTATTAATATTAACTTGTAATAAAATATGAGAGTAATCGAAAGAAAAACTCTTGATATTGTTGAGTTCAAAAGTATGAAAATTATGAGACTAATTTCAAATGCAAACTCAAGAAAAATTTGTTCAGAACTTTTAACGAGTGAAATTCCAAAAAAAAATGATAATATAAATAGAAAAAAACTCGTAAACTTTGTGTAAATTCAGTCGATAATAAAACAATGACAAAAAAAAACAAATTAAATTGTTAAAAATAAATAATTACTTACTTATTATTAATCATTTTGACAAAACCATTAAACATTTGAGAAACTATAAAATGAAATTAAATATGAAGAAGATAAATTAAAAATCCAGAAAAATCTATACATATAACTCAAATCTCAAGAAAATCGATGAAAATATTTACAAGAAATTATGTGACATCTATACTTGGTAGTTTGGTAAAACCAGTACAAGAAATTTGATGAAATCTGATCAAATACAAACATATATGCAACATATCAATTATAACAAAATCCGATGGAAAGAATTATCTTATAAATTCCGAATTACTGATACTTATATTGAATTTGTTGATAAAAATTAGAACAATTATTCAAGTGTGTTTAAAATTTACTTATATTTGAAACTCCATTGACCTTTTTCAACACTTTACATTTTTACTTGGTAGTTTATTCAATTACAAACATTTAAGGCCCTGACAGACCAAAATAGGGTAAACAATGAAAATTTTATTGTCTGCGATTAAAAAAATAGCAAATATACAACAAACCACGCACGAGTTACACACAAATCATGCACCCGTCACGCATCAATCACCCACCAATCATGCACGAATCATGCATAAACCTATAAACTGAGCCTAGTGTACAAGATTACACAGTCATTTCAGACCCAAAAAATTAAAAAGAAACTTTTCCAAAACTAAACAGAGGCCTGCAAATAGTTTAGCATAAAAATTTAGAATTATCAAGTTTTAATTTTTTTTCTAATATTTTCGTAACCTTTGGGCCAATCGTGTTTGATATAGAAGTGCCATTGATTAATTCACAACCGTTTCTAGGATATTTTAGTTTAAACGTGTGAAGAATGTGGCAAATGTAGAAATGTGCAATCATTCACCAATCATGTACCAATCACGCACCAATCATACAAAAGTCATGCACCAATCACGTAACAATCATGTACCAATTAAGTACCAATTAAGTACCAATTACGCACCAGTCACGCACAAATCAACCATATAATTAAACGAATTATCTATTAAAATTTAAAAACGAAACGAATTAATTAATCACCGTATAGTGGTATAATAAAAAAATTATTTATGTGAAGACAATAATCCTTCGACCCATTTATAATTCTGTTACATAGTATGTTTATTTTGTTTCCTACCCCACACCAAGAAATGGGACGCAAAAATACAAGTTTATTGCCCCATAAACAAACGGACAGACTAATAAACTGGGCATGACCTAACCAAATAGTAGATTCTCCTTAATTCCGAATCGCAAATAATTATCAAGTATTAAATCAACTTGATTCATGTATAACATTTCATTGTCGTCGCTAATTGGTGTAATCTCGGCGGTGAGGAAAATTAGTTTGCTTTTAATTAAGGGTGGTCGGAGTTTATATTGTCAAGTGTTTTGTGCAGTTTCACCTAGTGTAAGTTTGTTAACTTTCGTCGTTTATTTGTTGTTAGCTTGCATGGAGGCATACGAAGCAAAATGAAAGCGGTTTTATTTCCGTTTACATGGTAACTAATATGGCACCGACACATACTGTGAACCGTCAAAGTTTTAGTTCGGAAACTACGTATTACCGAAATCAAAAGGTTCAAATTAACTGGGTAAATCGAAATATTATACGTAGTTGTTAGTAAATAAAGCTGCCGGATAATTTGCTTAACAAAATGTTTTCAACGTGTTAGTCTAAACATACAATTAATTCAATGTTAATTAATGGATCCAACTTTTTAGCGTGTAAATTAATACCTTTGGCTGTTGACTGTAATTAATATTGCAAGTTGCGACACGTAATGCGTACTAGACGTAATACCGAGTCCATCAAGTTTAACTTTTTATGTTACATTTATTTTCAAGTTGCTTCTTTCTAAAAACTATTAATTTATCCTTTAACACAATAAGAATGTAATAAGATTCAGTATCGTTTACTTAAATGATGCTTATATAAATATCTCAGAAGTTCAGTTACACAAGAAAGTCTTAATTTTTATAAAATAATTAAATAAGAATTATTTTTACAGGTATTAATAAAATATTATTAATAATTTTATAATAATGAATATTATTCTCATTTATTAAATTTTTAATAGTCTATTTTCTATGAAAAATGTCATTTACAATCACTATTATTAAAAAACTTGAAATTAAAAACGTGAATGGAAATAATTGAAAAACGTGCATCATATTTGTAAATCCAATTTTTCAATTTTTAATAATGTTTTCCATTCAACATTTTTAATTAAATTTTAAAAATTATAATATGAAATTCAATTTAAAACATAAGTGTAGGTATAGGCGGAACATCCACCATTTTTGTAAGTCCCTTCGCCATTTTTTAAACTGGAAAGTAAAATGTTTTAATATAAATAATTATAATATGTTTTACACTATTGTTCTCAGTTCAATATTTCTGTGTAACTCATTTGTCATTTTTATAGTATAATATATGGAAATATATTATTTTATTACAAATAACTATAACTGCATTGATTAAATATTTCGATGGAAATTGTCATTTACAAAAACCATTTTCAAATAACTTTTTAAGATTTAACGTAAAATAATAAAACATAAATTAAAATATTTTATTTATATTTGGATTCTTTCTTTTTATTTTTTAACTAAGAACTTTCTTTTTATATCACACTATAATTTTTAGAATTATTAACTTTTATTAATATTTAATATTTTTAGGTTTTAATTATAAAAATAGTGTTTTCCATTCTCTGTTCTATTATAAATAACTATAATGTGGTTTGAACGATTATTTGGTAATGAAATATTATAAATATAAAAATATGTTTTTACAATTATCTCATATATGAGACTGAAATTAATGAATGCAGTTTGTTATAATAAACTTTAATTATGTCAATTTTTTATAAAAATTGTCATTTACATTGATAATTATCATTTTTAAACAACTTTAATAACTTTAGAATATTTTAATATAAAGTAAAAAGCTAATCAATATATTTGTATTACCCTTCGTCATTTTCTAAACTATGTACTGTTGTTGTTTTGTAATGTTTTCGCCATTATTCCCTTTTATCAAGATTTGAAACTTCCAAATTTTTAATTATGAATTTTAATATTTTAAAGCATTATTATTATAAATAATTCTAGAGCATTCGCCATATTTGTACAGATCCTTCGCCATTTTTTTAAATTACGTACTCATTAAAATGTTTTTTTGAAAATAATTATAAAAATGTTTTCTCCAGTATTCCTTTTTATCAATATTGGAAATTTTAAAATTTTTAATTATGAATTTCAACATTTTTAAAACATTTGATAATAAGCTTTTACTATAATTAATTTATATTTATTACATTCCACACTTATTACATTACTTTAATATGAATGAAGACTAATAAAGAAAGAATTCCAATTAATTACAACAAAAAAAAAACACATAATAATAATTGAAAGACTAGTAAATAAGATAACAAAGCAGTTCGTAGTAGCACTTTCCGCTTTAAGCCGGGCCTTTTGTCAAGTAAATATTTAATATTAAATCCAGCGAAATGGAACATATTCCGTGTAAAAGAAAACGTAATCAAACTCGCCTCCACGTATCCAGAATCCGCCGGTCCCGCTACATTATTATTTGTTCTCCTTCAATTCGTTTTAAAGCCTCACAAATCATAATTATAGGAAGCAAATATTGTTACGCCGAAATAAAATTATGCAGGTTGGGCGGTGTGTTTTTGCTCCAGTTTAATTTTATTTTTTTAGCTTATTACTTTCGCGAACCAATTTTTCAGCGTTAACGGTTTTATTTATTCTCTCCAATCTATTGAATTTTATTGGAGAAAATTGGGGGTATAAATGTTTATTAAAAGTTTCGAATTATATACGCAATTTAATGTTAAGCCTGGTTTTAAAATTTAAACTGCCGAGTAAAGGTTAATTTCAGAAATTAAATTCGATTTATGCGTCCATTACCGTTATTTGTATTCCATAAACAACGTTATAAGTGAAACAATTAACGAAACAGATTTGTTTATTTCTTCTGAATTAGGCGACAAGCAAATTAGACAAAATCTAGATGCTAATTCGAGGTACAGTTATAACATTGCTTAAGGGGATTTAATTAAAGTGGGAGAGTTAGAGATGTTTTATATTTCTACTGTTTTTTATTAAGAAAATGAAAATGACGCCAAAATGCTAATCCGAAACTTAACAAGCTTTTAAAGGGGCTTTGAAATAAAATATTTTTAAGTGAAGATAACACCTATTTTGTTTCTCGTTTCCATTCTTTTATATTAGTCTCATCTCTTATAAAACAAATGGAACGTAAATGACAATAAAGAAAAATTCTAATCGTTTTTAATAAAAAAATATATTTCAAAGCCATATATATATAAGTATATACAGTGGTGTAGTATGGAATTTACTTATTACAAATATTACTTAATGTCTGGAAAAAAGTATTAAATATTTTGTTAATATTCATAAATATTTTGTTGCGTAATCTTTGGCTTCTATCATTCCTTGACATCTTTTAGGCATATAATCTACCAGACTTCGTAATGTGTCAACAGAAATTTGTTGACACTGCTACTGTATGGTTTAAAGAAATTCTTGTTTGCTTTTAATTTTAATTGTTCGGAATTTTACATCACATTACAATTTTCTATTCATTTAACTATAAACGTAATGAATCATTTTATATAATGAAAAATATCAAGAAAAATAACTCTTATAAAATATATAAATGATAGATTACACAAAAGAGGCAAAAGTAATTGTGTTATTTTCCCATTTCCTCTAGTTTAAATGTGACCGATCAAGATTCTGTTACTCAGGAAACTGAAAAAATCCAATGTGGTAATATGTCAATGCCATGATTTATCGCAAGTTTTCGCTTGAAAAACTATACACAAACTTCAAAACACAAATTTATCTTTTTGACCTAAAAGGAATTGATGACCAGTATATAATTTTGTTTAGAATTTTGAACTTATTTCTCGAAACTTAATGAAAATTGAAACTTTGAGAATCACTTTCTAAATTACTCCTCATATTTCTCTCTGATTAAAAAGATATTCATAAAATTAAGCAATTTATTTTTCAACCTCAAAAGGACTTAATAATGACATAGAATGTAAATTCAAATATTTACATAACCTGGAACTCTAATTTGCTGAATATAACCTTTCGAATCGTAATAATCGACTATGTTGGTACCGTCCGGCTGAACGATCTCCTCCCGTTTGGTCCGATTCCTCGACGTCTTGTTCTTATTCGAATTGAGTTTAACAAAGCGAAAGTTCCCCCTGTATTGTCTGAACAATCCGGCATCGTGACCGACGTTAAGCAACGACTGGACCAACGGAACATACTTTTCGGCCTGTTTCTGCGTTTTCTTAAACTGAATGCACCTCTTTATGGATTTCACGGTCGAAGGAAAACCGGCCTCCTGCAGGAAACTTACTGCCTCCAGAACCGCCGTCATGGCCCTCAGGGTGGCGAGGTTCGGATACTTTCGTTTTCTCGAATAACAACGTCCGTTATCCATGCCTGTACTAAGAATTTACATCAAGATTTATAAAATACTGTGAATAATTTAGCTTTATTTTGTCACTGACCGTGACAACGTCAAAAAATGGCATTTATAAACTTTCTTTTGTTTTTGTTTCAGCGACATCGACGACATAAACAGCGATTCCCTCCATTTGGACATTTGGGACCACGACGATGAAAGCTCAGTGCTGGAAGCGGTCAGTAAATTGAACGAAGTTCGGGGTGTTCGTGGTCTCGGCAGATTCTTCAAACAGGTCTGTCAATCGGCTAGACAAAGTTCGCAGGATGATTTTTTGGGCTGCGTCACCATTCCTTTGTCCGACATTCCATCGACTGGATTGGAAGGCTGGTTCAAATTGGAGGCGAGGTCTCAAAGAAGTTCCGTTCAGGTTTGTTGATCCATTTATAATTTCTACAAAACTATATCGACATTTGCCCATCTTTAAAAAATGTAATATTTTTAGTGGAACTATCGCAATAAAGTTTAATTATAATAAATATAATTTTATTAAGAAATGATTGAAAATATTTTTTATAAAATATTAAGACATACAAATAAATATTTTTCTTTATTGTTTAAGATTCAAAAGACACTTGCCTATATATTTCTAAATATGTTTTATCATTATTTTTCCTCGTGTTTAAAAAACACAAATCAAAATATTTTCAATAAATGTATTCTCATCTATAATTTCTATCAAATTATTTTAAAATTTGTCTAAATAAAACAAGTTTACCAAGTAATAATTAAATTCTGGAAATATATTTTTCGCAATCTAAAGATATACATCCATTTAATATTCAAAAGTCATTTCCTTAAATATTCTTGCATAATCTGTTATCATTAGATTTTATTAAAATGAATAATGAACATTTTCTGTTCGTCGTACTTATTTCGTAAAGTCCCTTTTTCACTAATTACTTTTTTTACTCTGTAATAATGACTAATACCCGGTAACTTCGCTAATTATCGTTCTTTGTTCAGAAAAAGAACAGTGAATTATTTATTATCTCAAGGGCGATTACGATTAAAAATGCATGACTTTACATGCACACCAGCTGTTTAATTTCCGTGAAATGTAACAATTCAATACGCAGTTTTTGTTCGATACAACTTGACAATTTATATACCAAAAATATTCAATTATGAGACAAACGTATGTACACATTTTATTCAGATAGAGGTTAACAGTTTTCGGTAAAAAACAATAATTTGCTCTTTGTTTGTAATGTTTAAATTGATACATTTATTATTCTTTTTGTTTGTATAGTTGGAACTATAAACAAGTTACAATCATTATCAGTCTATAAAATTCAATAAATACATTTTTATATTCATTTCAAAGTTTATACAAACACGCTTTTGTTAAATTAATATCCCACTATCACTATAATTATTGTATTTAAAATCCCAACAACCTATTTCTAAGAATAATATTTACAGTGCGAGTTTTCAAGTAATCGCCAGAGTAATCTCATTAATTAGCTAGCACCATTCATAGTGCATAAAACCGAATTATTTATTATTCCAGGGACGGATACGGTTGAAAATGTGGCTCTCGACGCGGGAAAACAGAGGCGTTTCGGAAGAGGATAATTGGACGGAGCTCATACAACACGAGAATTTGTATGCTAATTTCGTAGACTATGAACTGAGGAACTGGGGCCGCGAAACGTGGACGTGGAACGGTGATCTGCCAGGACCTGCCCTGACTATTCTCCATCAGCACGCTGTTCAAGGTTCGAATCGCATACTCAATTTCAATTTGAAATGTTGTCTTTTATATCGGGGGCTTCCAGCAATTTTGATTGATCTATAGCCGTTTTTATCTTATTATGACGTGGAAGCGGTATATCCTGACATACTTATTTTGTCACTTAAATCTAATTGTGTTAATGAACAATGAAGCAAATTGTATCCAAAATATTATTACAGTGGTTATTACATTCTTGGTCATTAGTGCTTTAAATAAAATAGCTTTTGTAAAGGTGGTTCCTAGTTGTAATTAAAAGAAAGTTTTCTAATTAGAGCGTGACTGTAGACATAGCGTGATTAATATGGTTCCATATGTTAGTTCAATACAAGTTTTAATTACTTCAACTTCTTTGGAAGATTGTTATTCAATTACAATAATAATTTTATTATTAAGAAATTTATTTTTAAGAAATTCTTTATTAAATTTGACATTTTCAAGGGTTTTTTTATAAACACAAATTATAAGAAATCTAATTATCCTGAATAAAAACTCTCCAAAGAGCTCATGGACGGGATAGTTCTTTTTATAGACGTTAATTCGAAGATAAAACTTTGTTGTAGGCGATCTGACTGAACTGCAGACTGCCGTCGCCCGTTTCGTAGCCGCGGCCCGTGTTTATCTCAAGCACCCGCTAGACCCGCGCTGGATGTTGCAGCTGCTCACCGACATTGAAAACGCCTGGATGAACTTCACCCTAACGCGGGAAGAAGAGATGTGGCTCGCCGAAAAGTTTACTGCCATGCAAGGTTCGTAGATTATCCATCTCCTTTTGTATTATATTTCTCAAAACTGACTTTCAGTTTGATCTTTACTTTGATTATTGTATACCATATACAAGGCCTTTCTAATATAGATGATGAAAATAATTATATATAATAGAACACGTCCAGTATTTGATTAGTTTTGATAATTAATTATTGAAAAAAAAAACTATTTGGCATTTTTTTTATTAATTTACTATACATAAATTTCATTTCACATGAAATTTAAATTTGAGGTCATGTATATATGTAAGAAAAACAAACAAAAAATTGTTTAGTTTTGTTATATAATATTCCCAGTAACAAAATAAAACACATCCAGTAGTAAGATTCCATTGGTTTTTCGTGTACAGTTTGGGATAATAAACAGTAGTAATCTTGAATATATTTATTTTGATCATCATTTTAAATTGATATTAGGTTAGACTTCCACTCTGGTCTTTACTTGACACTTACGTGTGTAAAAAGGTGGCTGAAAGTGTATTATCTGTGATGTTCAACTCGAGTACAGTCAAGCCAAATTTACATCGAAATTTTGGGAATACTCCAAAATAATACTGTAATAGGTACCTTCTGACACATACCTCACCATCATGTATGTCCAAAGAATATTGTCACTCATCATTGAAGTTCAACTCATTTCATTCCATAACCAAAAGCTGTCGTTCTTTATGTCATTTCAATTTTTGATGACATGTTGGAATAAGTGCAAGCATAAATTGGTGATCTTGAAAAAAGTCCAAAAGGTCGGAATTTCGCTTGATAAAAAACCTTTACATTCACGATTTTATTCAAACCATGCTGTAGAACAATCAGTGCTCCGATTGGTTTATTTGAATGGCAATTTCCACAAACGGAAGTCTTGCCCTTTTTAAACCTAAGAAACTTATAAACAGGAGAAAAATGATAAAAATACTGAACTATGCCTGCATCATACTAATTTTCATGGCTTATTAATATAAAAATTGAACAAAATTATGCATTTTACTGATGGATGTCCAAAAAACTGAAGGTTGAAAATTTAATTTAGTCGTCATCGTATTTTATACATTTAAAATGCACACACACATAATAATATTAAGAAAATCTTTAACAAATACCATGAATACTATATTTGTGATTAAAGAAATATAAAACAATAATAAAGAGAAACAATGTAAATATTATTTAAAACCTTAACTAATTAATTAATGATGTATCTATTCTAGAAATATGGAATAATGAGATAAAATAAGAAAATAACTATGGAAGGCCAACACAGAAGTCTCGGTATTGTATTTCAAACAAACGAACTAATTAATTACTCATAATGTAAAGGAGAAAAAAATAAAGAAATATTATACTTTATTTTATTTCATTTAACTTTGGGCTGCTTCTCTCTACAGAATTAACAAATTTATTTCAATAAAAGTCCTATAACAATTAATGTTTCTTCTAATTATGCTTTTTAAAGTGTTTCATAAAATATTTATTAAACAAAATCTATATTATTTATATTTTCAGAGGTCTGATTTTGTTCGTATCACTTTGATATCTGATTGACCACTAAATGACAACTTAGACAACTGATGTTCTAGAAATTTAGTTCAGTTCGTTGGCTATTCTTATCTGCTCAGCTATTTTAGTGTTTTTAAGCACTGGTGTCCATATTTTATCAAGCTTCAATGCTTCTTCTTTTCTGTTGAAATTTCCGTGTTTACGTATTTCAATTGCTTCCCTGATCATTCTCTTGTGATATCCATTTGTCGAGGCAACCAATTGTATATCTTGGAATTTTATCTTATGATATACCACATACCATGCTCTTACGGGAAAATATACATCAGTACCACAAAACGTTCAATAGGGACTGGTATTAAAGAACACAAACGAAACTGCATCCAAGGACAATCAGAAAACTCTGCTGTAGCTGAACATGCACAGTTAAATGAAAATCATAAGACGTATACATATTTTTGCTAGTCTATTTATGTGTACACATGATTTAATGTTCCGTATATTATAATTTATTTACATAGAATCCAAAATTATTTCATATACATATAACACATAGCATAGCATTTCGTTATAAATTATAATAATAATAAAATTTTTTTAAAGGCCGACAATCTTCAAAATAGAATTATTTTTTTTTTCCTATACCGTTTTATTTTTATGATCCTGTGAAACTAAATGAAAATAATTAAAATTAACAGAAAATTCTAAACATGGCTTTTGGAATTGCCATCCAAATGTTACAATTGCGTGGAAATGTTACCTTACCAAAAATTTCTGATGTTGATAAAACAAATTTTTCTAGAGGAAAACTTTGATAGGAATATTATTTGACTAAATCTCAACTTTGTTAGGTTTATAATAAATGCCACATAAAAACCATAAATTTTCCCAATATGATCTAATAACGATGATATTGCCAACAGCAATTTACAAAATTGCCATTAAAAGGTAGGCGAAGTGTCTCTTGTTATATCGACAAGCACCATCAAAAGGGCGATACCAGTAAACGTATTCCATAAAAATGGAAGGCCAATACATTTAAATTAGGTCCTAATACAAACGAAAGAATCCCAAAAAGTTTTAATAGGATATCGGGTCGCATCGATAAGTCTGAGATGAATTTTCTCGGCACATCGCCGCCAATACCTGAGAGAGAAAACCCCTTACTAAAGTTGAACTTGTCTTTACAATTCTCGGGATAATAAACTTTGCAGTCAATAATTACTTTTGTGCGAACGTCGCTGTTGGTTACATTAGACCGATAATCACTTCTGCCGAAGTTCATTTTTCGTCCTCCCAGGAAACAATTAAATTCATTCTTGCTGTTGAAATTATTAATTAAAGTTATTTTATCGTTCAGACACATCGCTCCAAACAACTGTTTTTTGTATTTTTTAAATTAAGTTTAAGTTCTGGGGTTGTTTGGAAACATTTTAAAGTCCTTTATAAGGATATTGAAGTTAAATTTCAACAAGGAAATTCATTACTTCCTCAAAACAATCGTTCTATTTGTTAATTTTTTCAGAACGATGGTTACAACAATTAAGACACCATCGACAATTATTCCCGGCTCTTCATCCGCCATCTTTAGTTCGACTGGAATATGTCTTGAGATGTTTGGCTTACTTATCGAACATGGTAAGTTTAGTTAAATATGCAATGGTGCTTCTATAAGTAAGCAAAGCATATTTGTTTGAAAGGTCTTGAGCCTCAAATAAATCCCAATGTTTCCTTAAATAAAACAGATTTTGTCTGGATCCCATAAACTCCAGTTAAACCAACGGGTGGGAAATTCGTCACGTATAAGACGTCTTTTTTTTATGCGTTGGCATAAAAGTGAATTTACTGGTAAATGACGCGGCCCCTTCTAATTCAATCTGTTTCAGAAAGCATTCTGGAAATGTTGCCCATTTAATAAGGAAATCCGTGGCGAGATAGTGGCCACGTTAAGGAAGGGCACTCCGGAGTGGTTCAACTATCTACGCGCCAGTTTCATAATCTCCGACGAATACGATGCCTCCTTCGTGGATTTCTGTTCGGAGGTCTATGTTCAGCTCAAGCACGGCCTCTCCCATTATCATCCGCTTTTCGAAGGGTAAGTGTTTCCTGTTATTGCAGCGTGAGGTTTTCTCGATTAGCACTTTTTTAAAAGAGCTGCAAAGCCTATTGTATAATTTAATTATCGCCATTTCCGCCGGCCCTATTCCATGCCCATATTCTTTTTAATTTTCTAGTAATTTTCACGCCATAAGAAAATTTAATTTGGTTATATATATATATTTTTTTAATTATGGAGAATTACGAATTCATTTGAAACAGCTTTGAAAGAACGAAATATAATACTAAAATACAAATTTCGATTCATGGTATACAGCAATTTTCTCACAAATTCTCTGACAAATTTGCGTCCTTAGGTTTGTTATTTTACTCAAAGCGGTTTCCTCAATTAAAGGCAATCCCCATTGAGATGAATACAATTCGTAAGAAAAATAACTGAGTTACAGCTGTAGAAACATCCCATTGGAAAGTTCAAATTTCATGAATTTTTGACGATGTTCACATATATTTTTCTAACTTTTTTCAACAATGAAAATTTCAACAACGGTTTACATTTTTAATAGACAGCTTATTCAATTTCTAATAAGTTGCAGCTGACCAGTATTAAACGAAAAAATGAAAATACTATATTGTATTGGTAGCTACAACTTTTTACTCGTATAAACTGTATCAAGCGATGAAATATGGCAAATTGTAATTCTCAGTAATTTTAATTGTATGGGTAGTATATTTAAATAGTGTCTACTTCCTGAGTAACATATTTCCAATATAATCAAATAGTTCAATTGAACTGAATGTTCCATATTGGTATTCAAATTATTTACATTATATAAAAACAGTCGATTTAATGTAATATGTTAGGAGTATTTCAAAGAGTCGTTGACAAGTTTTTAGGGCAATATAAATGTGTGATTGCTACAAAATTACAAACAATTGAAATACACGAGTCGCAATATTTCAATTAATGTTCATTAATTCTAATTCATATTTATATCAAAATATTCAGTTTTGATTTCCAGGTTCGAATAAGACAATTAACAGTAATTTAGTTTTATTAAACGGGCTCTAGGCGTTGGTTTAATATCTTAGAAATTATTTATAACTTCTAGTAATTTTCATATTTTTATTACTCTAGTATCAAAAAAGATTTTTATTCATAAAATTTAATTTATTTTTTTATCAACAATTTATTTCACAAAAGATTTGTTGCTAAAATTAAATTAAATTAATATTTGAAAAGTACATTTATGTGAAAATAGAACTAATCGCATATAACAATAAAAACTTATTTTCTTTTATAAATTAATTTAATGTATATAAACATATCTAGTTATATCTAGTTATTTATCTAATATTTCTATTTAAGGAAAATGTTTCATATTTCAAGCAGAATTCATAATCTTCATTATCTAAATTAAATTTACTAGTTTTAGAAAATTTTGAATGGTTACAAAATGGAATTTTAATTTTTAAATTTGTATATATTTATTATTATATTATTAAAAAAAATATTTATATAATATTATTAATAAATTCATAAATATTGTAGTAATTTAATTTTTCTTATCTTCATATTGTAATAATAATTAATATTATTATTTAAATACTATTTTGCTTTAATTCTTTCTTAATCAATAAAATAATAATAATAATAAAGTACTCATTAACAATTGTATAATTTAATAAATATCAATTATATAAAATATTTAAATATTCAAATATATATTGAATATTGTATAAATAACTACATGAAATATTAATTAATTATAATAAAATAGAGTAACTATATACGAAATTAAAAATATATTTTGTTCGAAACATTAAAATACCAAAAATTATAATTTAATTAAAAATTAAAAAAAGTATCAAAATTAATCAAAAATTTAAAAAATTACTGAAGGCACAAGAAATCTTAAAAATTATTGAAAAAAATCCGTAAAAACTACTAAAAATATAAAAAGTTATTAATAATTACTTAAAACACAAAAAAATTAATAAATCATTAAAAACCTACTACTACTAAAAACAGAAAAAATCATTTAAAATTGAATTTAAAAAAATTACAGACAAAAACAGCGAATAAAAAAACTAAAAATAACTAAGTAACTATGAAGGTTTCATCAATGTATGACTAAAATAAATAGAAAATTTCAGAGATTCAGTGACGAGCAAATGATGATTGACTATCGCTGGTATCTTATACGAGAAGGTCAAGTGAGATAGGAAACGTAAAAGTTCAAGTCGAAGCTGTCTAAACAGTTTAAATGTATTAAACACACAGAAATAGAGCAGTAAATTTAAATATTCGCGTATTTTAATTATTCTTCAAATCGTTTAAAATGCTTATAATTGTATAAACTGACAATTAAAATTGTAATAATTGTGATATTGGAAATATCTGTTGTTGAAAAAAAACCAGAATGGTGAAAGTGATTGTGAAATGTTAAACATTGCATAAAGTTTGAATTTTCGACAGCAGTAACTCAAATATCTAATATGTACTTTTGGATGCATAATTTACACATCTTTCTAATGACTATTCATAAGGTTTGTTATTCATCTGGTTTGTTGTTTATTCTTGAAGACGATTTAAGTAAAATAATGCCGATAAAACAATGGAAAATAATGAATTTCTAAAAGAAAATTTTTAGATATTTATGTGTTTTAGTGACATATATGAATCATATATTGCAGAACAAATGGCATCCCATACTTCAGCGTGGTCTTCAAACAGATCGACAAGCTGATGTCCGACGAAGTAATATCGTTCCTCAATCAGAACGAACATCCGGACGCGGCTTACAGCCGTTTGATATTTTCCGTCTATTTGGAAGTGAAAGATCTAGCCAGCTTCAACCAGAACCTCCCGTCGGGCGGCGACCACAAGTTGCTCCTTGTCAGATGTCACGAGTGGTTCGAACCGTCAGTCAGTTGCTGGCTCACCGTTTGCAAGTCGAAGGCGCTACAAAGGGTGAGAAAATGCGTTCGTTGATTAATTAATAAACGAAACCGTAAATCAAACATCGAAAATGAAAAATGAGAAAATATTAGCTTTCGGCTTAATCCTTTGTCAATATACGGGAGCACACTGCCGCAAAACTTTATTAATATACGCGAATGTTTTTAGCCGGTAACGGTGGAAGATTTACGCAGTTCCAACCAAAATCTCGATCCGGGTGCGACCACAAATTACTCGGATGTCACGATTGCTTCGCAACCGTCTGTTGGCCGTCTCGTGTTCGAAGCGAAGGCGTTCGAAAGGGATAAGTGAATAATTATACACAGGGGCGTAACTAACGTTGGGTAGGGGGGGCCCGCGGATCGGCCCGTGCTGAATTATTAATTCTCCCGAATTTGCGTTAAAGGAAATTTATCGCGTATCGGGGACCCACACTATGTCTAATAGGTGCAAGATTCGTGTAATAACTTATCGCAATTAGTGGGACTTAATCGCGATTTAGGTTAATACACTACAAATTTCCCATTAAAGTGTTTACGAGTTAAATGTATTTTACGTATTCAAACGTTAGTGTTAATAATGTAGGATTATCTAATTTTCAAAGTTTACATTTTCGTTTAATTTAAACTAAACTTATGATTTACCATAAGTTACAATGGTAGTCATTATTAAAGCAAATTATAGCAAATGTTTAATATTTTAATCACCACTCTTTTATTTAATATGAACTAATAAAATAGTATTAATTTATTATTGTTTTTTGTAAACACTTGTCCAAACACTATTATATTTTTATTCCATGTTACATATACTTTTCTGAATTGAGCTAGACATAAATATAGCAACTTTAATTTTGAGCAGCACTAACATAATATTAATAAAGCGACAAATTTTAATAAATTTGCAAATACTGTTGTGTTAAATATGTTTTGTTTTAAATTGTTATGCAATTAATAAATTTTATTTATCCTGGAATTCACTGAACTGACATTATTTGTATTAGTTTCTGCATTATTAAATTTCATTATATCAATAAAAGCATTTATTGAATATTGAATTAATTTATATTTCATAATAGAATTGTTAAACCATTTTAATTGAAATATTTTTAAAAACAGAATACAAGACAGAGTACGTTAATTATTTCTATATTACATTCCAAAGTAAAATTTACGTGGGTGTCTGAAGAGTTTCCAACTTAACAATGACACAACAATTTTTTTCTTAATTTTTTTATTTATTTTTCTACATAGTCTCTTTGTAACTCTATACACTTCTCCCAGCGGTGCTCCCATCTCTCTAACCATTTCAAATAGTACTCGGTGTTTTTCGTCACAGAGGATTGCCTCCTCATTTGACGAAAATCTCTGTCCTCCGAGCGCATTTTTTTTAAGAGGAAACAAAAAGAAGTCGCTTGGGGCTAGATCTGGTGAATAAGACGGATGGTCAAGCAGTTCAAACCGTAATTCGTAGATGTTTGTCATGGAAACCGCGGTGCGTTGTCTTGGTAAAACAGAATTATCTTTTTCTGCAAATGTGGCCGTTTTTCCGCAATTTCTGCCTTCAACTTGTCAAGTAATGATGCGTACTAAGGTGCTATAATGGTTTTTCCTTTTTGAAGATAATCAATTAAGATAACTCCATGACTATCCCAAAAAGCAGTCGTCATTACTTTCCCAGCCGAAAAAATTGTTTTTGCGCGGACAGCTTTCCCATGTCTAAATCTTGATTTAATATGTGACAGACACTTCTTTGGACATTTTCATTACCTCTGCTATCTCTCTCACTTTAATTCGGCAGTCGTATTAGTAAACTTTAGCAATGTTATTGTCAGTACAAAAACGACTGTCAACTAAAAACTGCGCTTCCAAAATTGACCGAAATTTTGGTGAGTACCTGTCAAAAGATACACAACTATATTCACTAGCTTTTATTGACGAGTGCCGCCTTCTTTGGGTTGAGGTCGGAAACTTTTCAGATCATCCTCGTATATGAAAATATTTTCTGTGTTTAAGTAGTTTCAATTAAGTTTCAATTCCCAAAAAATTTTATTCACATCTAACTTGCCGTTATATTAATAACATTTATTAAATAGATTTAATATAAGGTCGTTCCTCCTAAAATATTTCAGAATCCATTTTATTAAACCAATTTTATGAAATATTAAATATTTTAGTCGTATGTTATATTTAATAAGAACTGTTAAAACTACAACATCCTTATGCTATAAAATGTTACGTATATTTTTTTGGAATTGTGCTAAACTCAAATATAGCAATTTTAATTTTGAAAGGGATCCTTTTTGTTTATATCCATGGCACAGACACCAATTTCCGAATATCAGACAAGTTTCCTGGATTGCTGAGAAGAATTCATTGAAATTAATAAAATTTTTATGTCGTATTTGGCTATAAACGTGATCTTTTAACTTTTGTATAAGGTTAATGTCTGGAGATTGGGACCAGCAAGATAAAACATCGGTCTTTGATCTTTTAACGTCACAATTATGGATTTGTGTTTCGGATCGTTTACAATTTCCCATTTCTCCAGATAGGCTTTAATTTCGGTTGACGTTCAGAGGACCTCGTATGGTTTAAGACCATTGTAAATTAAATAAATTAATAATTTCATTGAATTGTAGATACGTATGTATTTTAGGATAATACATACTGAATTTAAGATTTAACTATATTTATTTCAATTTTAATTTTTACAATTTTTTTACAATTTGTCTAAATGTCTAGTATCTTTTACGACAAAAGATTTTTTAACCAAAATTCTAATTAGTCAAATAATTTGCATTATTGTTTGTTTTCAAACATTTTCATTGAGATTTATGAAAAGTAGTTTATTCTTTGTCTCTACAGCAATTATAATCGTGGAAGCGCAAAAATCACATCTCATTAGCATATTAATTAAAACCGCTTTGCAAAAAAGCGAAAATCAATTAATAATTCAATAAAGCTAATCAATTAAGTTTAGACACGCTCTCGCAACTGTGTTGGCAATCTGGCAAAGCGAATATTCTAATTAAATTTCCAAATGAACGAGATTGTCATTACGGTTAATTGGCATTTCAATACTTAAATACCTAAAAATTTTCAGCAAATTTAGCAGCAATACTAATATTTTTTACCTGTTTCTATGAAACCTAAAATGCAAATTGAAAATAAAGCTCATCTCATTTTTTTATTAAAATAAACATTTTAAATACAAAATCTTATTGGATGTCTAACAAAAAATGTGATATTTTATTTTGGGCATAGGTGCGTACCGCCGTTGATTTGCAAAAACCATGCGAAGGAGACAAACTGGTGAAGCACAGTTCGTCTGCCGTTGACGTCGTGGCGATGTTTTGTCAGTTGAGAGATTTTTGGAGGCTTTTGCAGTGGCCTAAAATCCATTCTATAACGTTGCTGTCACAACTGTTGGATTGCATATGTTCGGCGGCATTGCTGTACGCCGACATCACGTACCAAGCACTCATGGAGACTGGCTATTTCGACCGATTGGGACCATTTAAAATAAGCGAGGAGATGTGCATTGCCTCCAATAACTTAGAATACGTTTATAAATTTGTATCGTTGTTAGGTGAGTAACTGAACGAACCCTTATTGTTGTTCACGCTTGAATAATCCCACATTACTATTCCATACATGCCTATACAACATCGACAACTGAGGTATTGGAAAATTAACCATGATATTACTAAAGATGCTAATTATATTTCAGAAAATTATTTCGACTTTGTAACTCTAGAATCAATCGCAACTGAAATGCAATTTGCAACGTTGACTACACAGTTAGACAGTACCCTCAATCAATTCCAAGTACGTATCATGGACATTTTGAAAAGAATCGGTCCTCAAATGCAAGAAGCTCTCAGAAAAGCCATGTTCCATGTAGCGTGGTCCCCCGACACATTGCCCACAAACCAAGCAGTAGAACCACTATTCGATTACTTGCACACGCATCTTCAGGTGCTAAACGTAGCACTTTTACCACAAAATTTCCAGAAGGTGCTCTACGAGGTTAGTACACATTACACTCGATTGAAAAACAAATAAAACCCATTTACTGACGTACAATTTTTTAAGGTGTGGGAATACACACTGGACGAACTCAGCCATCAGATGGATGGCGGCACGACCAACGACGAAATTCCTCCAATGTTCCACGAACGGCTACACTCGGCCTTGGAGTTGCTGGTGGACTTTTTCCACTCGGAAGGACAGGCTTTGAGCACCGATGTTTTACATTCAGATGCCTTCTGTCAAATCGAACAAAGACTGCAGTACCACAGGACTGACACCGAATCGCTCATAGAAATCTTCTATGGTCAAAGGTTGCACGAACAAATGAACATTTCGAGTAGTCCTTACGGAAATCTGGCAGTCCGAGCCTATTTCAATCACGATTCACTGTGTGTAGAGGTAAGTAAACAAACAAGGTTTATTTCTGGTTCCAACATTTTTTTTTTGTCCAAGGTGCTTCACGCACGCGACATCATCCCGCTAGACCCGAACGGTTTCAGCGATCCGTTCGTGATAATCGAACTCCTGCCACACCGGGTGTTCCCGCATTGCAACGAGCAGCAGACCAACGTCCACAAGAAAACGCTGCACCCCATATTCGACGAGTGTTTCGAATTCAGCGTCTCCCTGGAGCAGTGTCGTTCGTCCGGAGCAATGATAGCTTTTACAGTCATGGACCATGACGTGCTCACGGCCAACGATTTTGCGGGTGAAGCTTTCTTATCTTTGGGCAGCATACCAGGAGTGGCAGATACTGGACCTGGTGTGGATAATTTCCATGGATTGAAACCAGTGGATTTAGTTTTGATGCAGCAGCACCAAAAAAGTACTCTCCGTAACTTAATTGTTACATTTTAATTTTATTTAATTTTCGATATTGCAGATCATCCAATTCTCCAGATCTTAGAGTCAAGGACGGGCGATAGAGCTGCACAGGACTTCGTCAAGAAACAGAAGCTACGGTTCGCAATCAAATAAATCACTGGATAGGTTGTAGTAAAATACAAACATTTTATACGTCTCTTCCTACGAAATGGTTGTAACCACTATTTTTTCTACGTGATCTGACCTATGTCTATTTTTTATTGTATAAATATAAACGACAAACTAAAAAATTTCTACGCATCCATACGCACTGAATCTTGTACATATTTAAATGTAAAAAAGATTTAATTCATATTTGGATTTGTTCATTTTAATTGCAGAAGTTTTATTAGTTTGTCATATACACGGTGGACCACTGTAACTCACAAAGGTGTTTATTACCTTAATTAACAATTTTATTAAGTTTTTAATATTTTATAAGCACAAATTCAAAATATTTATATCTATAAAATGATTGTAAATATAATTTCCGTCCTTCAAAGGTTATGAACCAATAAAACATTAATTTAATAAGTACAAATAAATCAGTGTAGTTTGAATCAAATACCTAAAATGAAAAACAATAAAATATTCAATATTTTACAATTTTTACAAAAATTTTAAGTATTTTTATTATAATTACTATAATATCTATATTATTATTGTTATTTAGTTATTATTTATTGATCATTTGTATTCTGTATTCTGGCTGGCCATTTTAAATTCTCACATCTACTACATTATCAACTTTCACATTAGTGCATTTTTAATTTTTAATTAGATTTACAATTTTAATCTTATGTACAAAAAATAATTAAATTTTACTAAAACACAACTTGACAATCAAATATGAATTTACAATAGCACAAATAAACATTAATTACAATTCCACCATGTATATAATATGTATGATTTAATGTACTATATACTTAATTGAATATTTATTAATAATTTACAAAGATATTTTACGGAATTTTTATTTTTTTGTAGAAAGTACACCATATGGAATACACCTGGTAACTAGGTTCATATGCAAATAATATTAATTATGAAATTGTAAGTATGATGTTCATACCATATACAATACAATGACAGAATTTATTGGAAACATGTTATGTAATCATTTAAATTACCATTGTAACCCTTTTTGTTAAAGCAAATTTATATTAACTTATAATTTAAGTGATTGTAATCACTAATTATAATAAATAATTGCATGTTATACATGTTAAGTTTTGAATATGAATCTGATATAATTTTATATTGAAAATTGTATTTATGATGCTCTAATAATTGTTGTAAAATCTATATTGCATAACTGGTGTATCGAACCCTATTGACAATCCCTATGCAACGTAATCAATTATCAGTCATATCAATAAAATTCAATTATTTTCTCGACAGGCATTGATTGTTTACATCTTCAAAATTTTGATTACGGATGTCGGTAATCGAAATAAACTTGTTGGTCTTTAAAAAATTTTTCTACATTGAATATATATTTATTCTTAATAGAGTCTTTATTATAATTTATAATAAAATGCTATAATGTGTTATATGTATATGAAATAATTATGGATTCTTTGACATACTTATGTAATATGAACAATTATAAACTAAATTGTACCTATCTCAAACAATATGAAAATATAAACATATACTGTGTTGTTGTAATTTTTTCCTTTATTTTTCTTATTTAATAAACAATAAAATAATTCTCAGATAAATTAATTATAAGGAACATTAAATCATGTGTACACATAAATAGTCTAGCAAAAATACTTATACGTATTAAAAATAACATTTAGATAGAACTTTGTTATGGGGATAAGATTAGTAAATGTCTCTGAAAATTATGTACCATATTTTTTAAATGGTGCTTTAATAAAAACTGCAGAATTTTTAATAAAAATATTAAAGGTTTATGTTTAAGAAATATTTTATGAAACAGTTTTAAAATACATAATTAGAAGAAACGTTAATTGTTATAGGAAAATGCCTTTTATTGAAATATATTTGTCAATTCTGTAGGGATTATTAAGACACCCCAATTTAATTAAATAAAATAAAGTATAATACTTCTTTATTTATTTTTCCTTTACATTATGAATAATTAGTTGTTTGTTTGAGGTACAGTACCAAGATTTTTATGTTGAGCCCCCAGTTATTTTATTTTTTATTTCATTTTTACTATTTAATTGGTTTTAAATAATATTTACATTACTTCTCTTTTTATTATTGCTTTATATTTCTTTAATCACGAATATGTTATTCAGGTCGATTCACTAAATATTTTACTAATTTAATATTATATTCCGTGTATTTTTATTTTTAATTATATAAAATATAATATATTTAAATTAAATTTTGATAACATTCATAACCTTTTTTAAAACCTTTAGTACATCGTCCTGATTATCATGATATTATGATTAAAATATAAAACAAGCCCTCAAAATCTAAATAACACAAATTTATTTTTAAAAATTTCCTTTTAGAATAATTTTCAAGGCGTATAACAAAATAATTGTAAACTCAAGTGTTATTTTTATACGACTATATTGGATATATGTAAAATAAATACTTATACCTACATATCTTACAATTAGTACCCACATATTAACGCAACACTCATACTTCTTGCAATATGTTCAAACGTATAGCTTGATCTATGTGAAGAAGCTTAAAGCTTTGGGCAAAGTTATTTTCTTCTGTTCATCCCCTTCTATCGAGCTTAATGTACTGTATGTCAATTGAAATCAAAAAAAAAATATGTATTCCGTACGTTTAATTAATGTGATATATCTTGTCTTTGTCTAAGAAACAATAAAACTGAGAATCTGAATCTTGTTTAATTTCATCCTCCCGAATCCGACGCTTTATAATAGATAATCATACAGAAATTATAAAAAGTGTCCTCTCCATTTAAAGAGACAACATGAAAATGGTGAAAGTACCAAATAACGTGGATATATCCAATTAGGCATTAGATGGTCAACTTGCCTTGTGCAATGTGTACTGGATAAGGAAATTTTTTTATGTCATCATAGATAAAGAAGAGAGGAAGGGGTTGCAATTCACAATATTTCATAAAAATTTGTGTAAAAATATTTTTCAAACTTCAAATATCATTATGTTATAAGTATGATTAACAATTACTATGATTTTGGTCATACAGCTTAAGTGATATTGTATTTTAAATATTCAACATGTATTGTGGAAATAAATTGATGAAACAAGAAAAAAATGAGACTATTTAATTTTTAAAGAACTAATTTGCAATTATTTTACAATTGATTACCATAGTGTTTGTCGAAATTTGTTCGAATAATTATGCCTAGATTATAAATGATATGAGAATATATAAATTATATAAATAAATAAATTATTTCAAAATGACAGAGGAATGTTGAAATCTGGGGTCAATCAAATGGAAATCACAGGTGGATTCAATGTTGCACAAAGTGTTATATCTCACTTGTATACTAGACTGAGAGGCAATAGGGACTCTACAGTGGCTTATTTACAACTGACTGGTTAGTTAGCGCTCTTTTTTCAATATCCTCAACATTTTTGGACTTTATATAAATTACAAAGTGGTAAAGTTGCTGATTTAAAATATTTGTGTACCTTCCATCTATAATTTAAAAATGTTTTTCGTACAATTATTTTGTAATTTAACTTAAATGTACATATATATATATATATATATATATATATATATATATATATATATATATATATATATATATATATATATATATATATATATTAGTTAATAGTGAATTTACTAAAATTAAATAAATCAGAAATTTAAGCAGATTACGTAAACATTTTACGATTGGTATCTTTTAAATTTAGATTCTATGTTAAGTTCTCAAGGAATAGTATAAATTATATTTCATAATTAATTCGGATTATGAGGAAATAGCTAAAATATACTTAGTGTTAACAAATTTACTAAAAAATTGGTAAATTTCCAATTTAAATATAAGAAATTCGAAATAAAAATTAAAAATAATTTTAAAAATAAAGCACGTGAAGAACAATGAGACAAAAAATATACCTACTGTTTATTTGGTTGCCTACATAAAGAGAGGAATCTATTTTGGCAACAAATTTTATAATATTTGTTGACAAAAGGTACGAACCAACAATTAAGACAGCAGTGGCGAATTTTAACAATATCATCATGTATTACAAACAGAAATAATTAGCTTTTATTTGATACTATTTTGAAGTGTTTAAAATTATGGATTCTCCATAGTACAGTTCAATACCAAGAGATTTCAGGTCCATCGACATATCCAAGATAAGCGTCGTTGTCGCGTTTCATTTAAAACAATTCTCAAATATTTTTTTCTTGCATACGCGAAAATTGATTTATTAAGTATTTGTATCTATTGGAGATAGTGAAATGTCAACATTTAAGTCAACCCTATAAAACCAATAAATTAGTATTTCTGAGGTGAGGAATTTTGAATAACACCAATAAATAAGTATAGGATATTAAAGGAATATTCATAAGTATGCACACGCTATAAATTTTGACATTTAATTTAATTTTGTGAAGTTTTTAGAAAAGTAAAAAACGCACGTTGTAAAAGACAGATAAAGTCACCAAAAGTGCGATTATTGGTTCCCCGTGACTCCGCAATCGGCCGCGAATTGGCAACGGTGGTGGGGCGATCGGAGTTGCGCATTGGCACTTTGACATCGGTAGGAGCCAGTAAGGTTGAGCCCGTGTTTCCCATTGAATTTATGTTGTGTTCGGTATTTTATATTTCTAATAGTTTCGATTGTGTTTGAATTGGTGGCGGTCGAAAACTAAGATTTAATTGCAGATATGCTAGTGGTCAGACTGAAATTAGTAAGATAGCATAATTAAGCAACAAACAATACGGTAAGGCGAGCACACAACGCGGGGTTTCTGTTGTCTCTGCACGTGTGAGTTTATAGGGATGCCGGCTTCTACTTTGGATCCCGTTAGTGCGGCCCTCCGCACATCATTAACGAAAAGCGAAAGTGAAAACTCATTGGATTCGCAATTAGCGGGATCCACAAAAAAGGCGCTATTATCGGACATTGATTTTGATTCCGCAGGTAGCTATCAGACTACCGTTCTTGACAAATTAAAGTCGAAATATATTGTTTTAAAGAGCACAGACACACCAAAAGCAAGGTAAGACCTGCTCATAAATTTTTCTTTGTGTACCCTACTAATTAACTCAATTATAACAGTAAACCTGAGGAAGATATGGGAGCAGATGAAACTTTGAAATTGGCAAAGCATGAACTGTACCCATTGGAAGCTGTGCAATTGGGTTGGAATAATTGTGACTGGTCTGTTGGTGCAGGAATGGTTAATATGGGCAATACTTGTTATTTAAATTCAACACTGCAAGCACTATTTCATGTTCCCGCACTTGTTAATTGGTTGATGTCAGATAAAGAGCACTCATCTATTTGCCAAAATTCTGGTCAGTACACAAAATGATAAGTAGTAGAATTATGATTTTATTAGATAATATTTTAGGGACTGTGTGCATCATTTGTGCAATGAGAAAAACATTGCAAGAGTCTCAGCAGCGTAATGCTACCACAATCCGTCCAATGTTAATTTATAATAAATTAAGAATGGTGTGTAGAAATTTAATACCAGGAAGGCAAGAAGATGCACATGAGTTTCTACGTTATTTAGTTGAAGCCATGGAAAAATCATATTTAAGTCGTTTCAAAAACAATAGTGAATTTGATTCAAAGACTAAAGAGACAACTCCCTTAAATCAAATTCTGGGAGGATATTTAAGATCGGCTGTGAGGTGTTTAAAATGTGGACATGTTAGTACTACATTCCAACATTTTCAAGATCTGCTACTAGACATTAGGAAAGCACAAACAGTTGACGAAGCTCTTGAGTCGTATTTCTCAAGAGAAAAATTAGATGATGAGTCTTATCAATGTGAAGCTTGTCAGAAGAAGGTATGGCTAATTTGTAAATCTTCAATTATTTTATGATAAAAATGGTAATATTTTATTTTAGGTACCTGCAACGAAACAGTTTTCTCTTGAAAGGGCACCTATGGTATTATGTATACAGTTAAAAAGATTCTCAGTTAGCAACAACAAAATTTCAAAACATGTAACATTTAGAAATAGGCTAGATTTGACAAAATTCGCAAGGCACCGTCCCAATGTTCCCTTGATATACAGATTCGTTGCCTTAGTCACACATATGGGTCCTAATGTTAGTTGTGGACACTACACAGCAGTAGCCCAAGCACCTTCTGGTAATTTTTACCAGTTTGATGACAGTATGGTAGGTATATAGTATTATAAAATTTTTAGCTCAAATGAATAAGTGATATTACTATGACACATAACTAAATTATTTCCAGTTTTATTGTTCATTATCTACATATTTTTAAAATATTGATAACTGAATTATGAAAGAATTATCTATCTACTTTCATTTTTCTTATCATTTCTTGTTTAAAATCAAATTGTAAATAATGAGATTTAATAGTTTATTAGACTGTTTTGTTTATAAACATGTAATATAAAACGTATATTTGTGTATTTTATTTTGCGTTCTAAATTAATGTATCAATGATTGCAACAAAGTAACTATTGAAAATACAATTTTACAAAAAATATAAATTAATTTTAATCTTTCAATTAAATTAATTAACATTCAACATCATAAATAAATGAACACATTCCAATGAATATTAATTTAAGTGATATTTACACTATATAGTCTATAAAAACTTTTAAAAAGCGCACAAATTATCTTATTTTTCAAGAATATTGGAATATAATAATATTACACTTAATGCTACTGTTGACAGTTTATTCGAAAAATTACTTAATTAAAAAACAAATTCATGAAAAGAATATGATTTTTAATTTTTCCACAGAATTATGAAGATGCATATTTTTATTGATATTTAGTATATTATATTCTAATATCATTAACGAATATTAAAAACTTAAAGAAGTGTTATTTTTGAGTTTAAAACAAAGAAAACAACGCCGAAACCTCAAAATATATTTATTCCAGGTTCGACCCATATCACACCAAGCAGTGTTCAATACAAACGCGTATATTATGCTTTACGAGCTGGAATCGTCACCGTACTCCCAGAAAACGACGTTGACCGCCTCAGCGGCCCCAGTCAAAACGAAACCGGTTGCCGACTTTAGTCAGGCCTCGAGCAGTAGCACCAACACCGCTGGTTTAACGTCAAAGGCCTCCACAAACGGCGTTGGCTACACAAGTAATAAGGTGTATGGTCCTGAACTGCCTCCAAATAGGCTCATTGTCAAAACAAACGGTCTCGTCTCATCGAGCATGGTAAACGGGAATGGCAAGAAACACAATAGTTCCTCAGGTAATTTCTTTCAACATTTCCATTTTTTTAAGGGTAATTAATTATGCAATTAATTACAGGTAGTGATAGTGATTCAGAAGACGGCGGGTCTGTGATAAAACGTAGCAACGGCGGCAGCCCTCAGAAGGAAAACGCTAGAGTGAGCTCGACACCCGTAACGCCTCGCAAGGAAGCGGACAGCAGCAGCGGTGCGCCGTCGGCTTCCAATAAGACACCTTTAGCCTCCATCTCGAATAACCGATCCGTCGGTACGGTTGCTTCGACGCCAAATTCGCGTATAACCACCAGTGCGGCGAGCCCCATCAGTGCGGACTCTCCCAGTAAAAAGACGATTAATAAAGACGGGTCGTCATCCTCTTCTACATCCAGTCCCGGACAGATGACCAAGTCGCTGGTGCCGTACGATGCAGACGATACCAGCAACTCGGAAGACTCGAACCTATCGAAGGAGGACATTGAGATAAGGGTGTGTACAGCCACTAACTCCACAGAGGGTGATTGGCAGGTAAAATAAGTTCCAATAAGAATCCATAGATCGCATTAAAAAAATCGATCTATTGTATATTTCTCAACTCAGATCGTTTATATTATAATTAAAATTAATCATACTTTGTTCCAGGTAACTTCTTCGACGGACCTGGCCCCAGCCACATCTGACGGTAAACGATGGGAACGCGAATCATCAACGAATAATTCCAATAGTACAGCCGGAAGCAGTAACAGCAGTAGCAATACTGTGAGCGAACTGTTCAAAATGTCTCACAGTGGATACTCTGCCCCCGTGGCTACTTGGAATGGCACTCGATCAGCCCTCGACAAAGAGGTGAGCAATGAACGGCGGGAAGAAAGGAAACGTACCTTGACGCCCGACAGTTCAGACCAAGGACGCGTCAAACATCCTAAGGTGTCGTCGAGCTTCAAATCGAATCCCGGTTACAATCCAATTCAAGTAAGTACGTATATTTCTGACCATTTTTTATGGTAGAAGTAGATCTTTCTATTGTTTTGCTTTTAGATTTGTGTCAATGTCTACTGAGTGCTAATTTTAAAGTTAAAAGAGTTTATTGCTTAATGATTGTGGATATTTATATAATTTATAGATAACCATAATTCTTTTTTTACTGCTTTCTTTACTATAATACTAATTTTATTGCATGATAAAACTGAATACATAAATGCAAACTCCGAAATGTATTTGAACTTCTAGAATTTATTTACAACTACGTGCTAAAAATTGTTTCTTTTGTTTCAGGAGTTCCACAACGCGAAGAATTGGAGCCAGAATAATGGTTCATCCAATCACTATAAGTCATTTTATAATGGTAGACATCGTCGAAATTTTCACCACAAGAACAATTATCATAAAAGTTATAGATTTCGACAGTGATAAGACATTTTGAAATATTTTTTATATAGCAAAAATTCTTTGTATAATGTGTACATTTTTTGGTCTAATTAATTGAATTATGGACTATTGTCTTATATTTATGTTTTTAAAACCAAATTCCTAATTTCATTAAATATTAAGTTAAAATACATTTTAAAATTAGTGTTAGATTATTTTAAAGAAAAATGTATTAGGAAATGGTAAATTATTTATTACATATTTTTGACATTTGTCTATATGCATTTAAAATTATGCCCTGTCTGTAATATATTTTTTATTCTTCAATATGCGTTGTACAGAAAAAATACGTATAAAGAATACACTTTTACCTTATTATTAAAATAAATTGTCTTTTTGTTTAACAAGTTAGTTATTTTATACAGTATCTGTTTAATGTGGACAAATATTTGGTATGTAGTTTCATTTTAATTTTAGGGTAAGCAAAACATGTTTGGGAATAGTATATGAGTGCAGTAATATTTATTTAAATTTCTGAGAAACTGTTTTATAAGGGGATTAATAATTACACCATTTTAAAGAATTCTGGCTCCTTCAGAATAAATCTTAAAGGCATTGTAAGCAATCTAAGTCTCAGAATGTTTGTAAATAAAATTATCATAATAGACACCATAAAATAATCTGTAATTTCCAAGTTAAATAGCCGTCTATACTACCTACCTGGTACTTATTATATTTTTATTGAACTTTAACTCTGATCCCTTAATACTAATTAATGTGTCTGCAGATATCTGATATTCATATTTAATTTTCTATTTTCGTAGTTCAAAGTTACTCAATTAATATAAAAAAAATTCTTTTTTAAATGAACTTCCTAATAAGTAAATATTTAAATATGTTCATTGTCTTTTGATCGTAAGATCTGAATGAAACAAAAATGTTTTCAACAAAAATATTGCTAAATATATAGAAAAAATTATGAATTTTTTTTCTGAAGTATTGTAAAAAGATTATACTTGTATTTGATGAAATCAGGTACAACTCCAATACAAACAAAAGATCTTATAAACTTCAATAAGTACTAAAAAATCAGCCTCCTTTAAAGTCACTTTATGGTCAATGTTTGTTTTTAAAATCATTTCTCCCTAACATTGGATTATTTCATCTCTATCTGAACCTTTACCATTTTAATGATACAATGGGGAAACTGACTGGCTCTTTTTCAAAATATTTTTTAATGAGTAGCTGGAATACTCACTCTATGTCCTTCAGATTTATTTTGCACATAATTTCTATTGAACTCATAATATTCAAAATTCCTTTTTTAAATATACATAAATTTCAAGGTGTGTAAAATAAAAAATACATATTTCAAACAAATATATTCATATGAAGTTTTGTGACTGCAAGACTTAAATGAAACAAGAATGTTTTAATCAATATTTATTATCTAAATATTTAGAAACAGTTATGAATTTTCTTCTGGAGGATTGATTTCCTTCACCTCTGGATTATCACCCACAGCTAGAAGATTATACTTTTTATATTTGATGAAATCAGGCACAACTCCAATAAATACAAATGATCTTATAACTTCAACAATTACTGAAAACTCAGCCTCCTTCAGACTCACTTTATGGTCAATGTTTGTTTTTGAAATCATTTCTCCCAAACACTTGATAACATCATCTCTATTTAACCCTTTATCATTTCGATGATTGTATACAATAGAGAAACTCACTGGTTCATTTTGAAAATATTTTTCAATGAGTGGCTGGAATGCTCTCTCTATGTCCTTCATATTTGCTTTGCATGTAACTTCTATTGGCACCAATCTGATGAGGAATCTTGTTTGGTGAGATTTGGATTCATGTATTTCTTTCATAATTTTGTGTGCCAGCTCCACAGGATTTTCTAAGGTAGTCTTAACAAATAATACGTTTTTTGCTCCAGATTCCAATTGTTGAAACCTGTATTGTTTCTGTTCACTTTTTAAATTCTTGATTTCACTGGCAAGATCATCAGAAATGTCTTCAGTGTTTTCATTTTTATCTTCTACTTTAGGATAAAGTATATCTGCATATTTATTAAGCAAATTGTAGCTTTCCCTTACACAATCTTTTTCTCTATTGTTGCAGCTACATAAAAATCCCCTTAAGTTTACTTCTAACGAAAATCTGCCTGATTTATGAAATTGTTTTTTGTAATTTCTTTTTACGGCAACACTTTTGGTTTCACTCATAGTTAAATAAAATAATAGAAAACAAACTAACCTATAAACTAATCCAGTTTTAATGGGAAAACAGCAACCTAAAAATAATTTTTCTTTAAATTGTTTTGATATAAAGATGTTTTGAAATGTGTGCGCTGAATAAATAAAGAATTGGGAAAGCTTTCTACCTTTTAATGAAACGCAAATTGCAGCATGGACAGTTAAGACTGGTAAATAGGTTTATCACATCTAATCAATAGGTTTACGTATCTAACCTAAAGTAAATAAAAACCTTATCTATTTAATCTGCGACCTTAAGTATGCAAATAGAAATTCTACCCCCGTACCCCGTGGTACTTAGGCCACTATATGTGCTTGAATTTCTCGTGCTGATGATTGAGTGGGGATAGACATTACGAAATGTCAATTTTGCAACTGAAACTTTTATTGTTCAAACGACACCGAGCTGAATGTTGTTATATCTATTAAGAAAAATATTTACAAAATTGCCATAGCGACCCCATACAGGTATATTCCGCGAAACCGAAACAATCATAGAAGAAGAAGTGAAGTTGTCAGACATATTGTGACAGCAAGATTTTTGTTTAAAAAATATTAATTCAAAGAAGCTTTGTTATGGGTTTTAGTTAAAAAATGGGATTTGAATTGAACAGATTCCAAGGAGATGTTGATGAAGAACTTATTTGTCCAATTTGTTCGGGAGTTTTAGAGAACCCTCTCCAGGTTATTAAATTTTCTGGCTTTGTGAGGTGTTATACTAATGATAAGTTTTAGGCACCTGTTTGTGAACATGCGTTTTGTAAACCTTGTATAAATGAATGGATATCAAGGCAGCCAACATGCCCTGTAGATCGACAGACTGTAACTTCAGCACAATTAAGACAAGTACCAAGAATATTACGAAATTTACTTTCTAGGTATGCATTATAAATATATATATTTCAAATGTAATGAAGCAACTTTCATTTTTAGACTGTGTATAAATTGTGATAATGCCCAGTATGGCTGTACCAGAATACTAAAACTAGATACATTAGCATCTCATTTAGAGGAATGTGAACATAATCCAAAAAGACCACTGCCTTGTGAATTAGGTTGTGGTTTAGTTATACCCAAAGATGAACTCAAGGACCATAACTGTGTTAAAGAATTAAGAGCATTAATTCATACCCAACAGCAAAAAATGAATGAATTTCAGCAGGAACTGAATGAGCAGAGATTTCTAATTGCTGATTTAAGAAGGGAAATGAATCTTCTTAAGGTAAGCCACCTACCAAAAGTAAGTTGAACAAAAATGCACATTTTATTGTAGTCATATAGTATCGTAAATTAGTAGGCCAGTAGAAAGTTGTCCCTGAATATTGTAAATTATTAAATAATTAAGTGAAACTTATATATACTATAACTAAACAAATTATTGCATTAGAGATACTGAGCAATAAAAACGTTTTATTAATTTCAGGATTTTATGCGAGCAATGAGAATATCCAACCCATCAATGAGAGCAATTGCTGATGCCATGGAGAGAGATGAAGTACTGCGTTGGAGTAATTCACTCCAGAGAGCCAGAGTTACTAGATGGGGTGGTATGATATCTACTCCAGATGAAGTCCTACAAGTATGTCCTCTGTGTGCAAATTGCATGAATTTATTATTTAACTTATGTTTGTGTTCAGAGAATGATAAAGAGAACATTGACTGAAATGGGTTGTCCACCTCACATCCTTGATGATTTAATGGAGAACTGCCACGAGAGGCGGTGGCCAACGGGTTTGTGTTCTTTGGAAATCAGACAAAACAACCGGCGGCAGTACGAAAACTATGTGTGCAAAAGGGTGCCAGGTAAGCAGGCTGTCTTGGTGCTTTCTTGTGATAATGGACACATGGGTGATGATATGATGGTTGAACCAGGTCTTGTTATGATTTTTGCTCATGGAATTGAGTAATGATAGGTTTACATTAGTGCAATGCAACATCTCTCTTTAATTCCTTAACAATGGTCAACAATTTAATACATTCCATTTACAATTAATTATTTAAGGTTCTTAATTTTAAGTGCCAAATATACAAAATTATTTTCTTCAATAACTTTGTTTTCTAATCTCATTAACAATGTGATACAGTTAAAATCTCTCTGTAAGAATCTCCAACACTGATTTTTGTTAATAATTGTTTTATATTTATATTGTTATGTGCGTTTTTCAAATGTAATCAATATACATATTAAGTTAAAATTCACAATTATAATATTAATAATTATTTTTGTTATATATTTGTAAAAAATCCTGAAATATAATAGAGGGACAGAAGATTTCAGTTTTATGTTGTGGTATTTTGTTTAACAAGCCAACCTAAATATGTTTTTTCATGTTATGTACTTATGTAATTTAATTTGATTATGTACCCCATTGAAATATTGTATGTCTTAAAATAACATTCTATTTTAAGGTATTTAGAATTATAAATATTCAGATGTTATTTTTTGACTAGTTATGGAATTCAAGATTTAACCAAAATTAAAATCTGGTTGCATTTAGAACAAAGTATAGTTGGCTTGAGGTAATTATCACTGATAATTTATCAGTAACTATTTAAATATCAGCTGATTGTATTCATATTTTACTATATTTTATGTTTCAAATACATTCTAGTGTAAAGGTGTTATCTTAAAAGACACTTGATCTCAATGATTTGTGCAGAAAGCTAACCAGTTTCAATAGCTGGTTAGAATTTGAGTGCTAGTCAACATATCAATCATGTGATTTGCTAGATTCTGATTTTTCATTATGAGCAAATATGTTACCTATCTTGTGTGGCATTTTCATGGTTTTTCCCCAATCACGTTTTATCATAATTATGTTATGGTAAATGTATATAGGTAATCAATATTTGCTTCTTAATTTTGTTATTTTGTTTTATTTGAGATGCACTTGAATTTGTTTGTCTTTTAAAAAGAAATTTTTGGTTTATAATTGTTTAAAATCAAACTTTATATCCGATATGCCGTGATTGTATTTCAATTAATCACCATATTTAATTTGTTATAATACTTTGTTGACAAGCACATCTTATGAAGATGTTAAATCTTATGTTAATGTAAATAGTTTATGATTAAGTTTTTTTAGTATTTGGCAGTTTTATATTTTTGCTATGTACTGCCATTTTTAAATAAAATTTAATTATTGTCTATTGTATTTTGTGCATTCCTTTTTATTCCACTTATGTGATTTCTAGAAGTTGTTTAAACTTAACTATTTACTTCTATGCGTATTTTTATAAAAAGAAAGCATAAACTCTGCGATAAGAAATATTACGGCAGCTAATACACCCGCTACGAGGATTAATCCTGCTGATCCAACATGCTCTAGTCCGGCACTAGAATATCCGTAGTTTACGTTGGAATTAAGTAGAGGTTTTAAATTTCTTTGAAGCATATTTGATAATACACCACTTGCCTCCATTCTTAACAATCTGAAACAATAACTGCGTTATTTCTATTGTAATGTGCCACCCATAAAGTTGCTTACTGTGTGTTCAATAAGTCTTTGAAACTGTTGTTTCTTAATATGTAAAACCCTTTCATATAGTTGATGTTATAGAGCGTCGACGTTTTGTACTTGGACATGTTATATTGCACATGCTCAGCTATGTATTGATTGGTCAAAATTTCTGGAGCTAACGCAAGAGTATTGTCGTGCTCAAGAAACTTAAATATTGTAGAAAAATCGTAAGTACTAATTATTTTAACCTTAAATGTAAATATAGTTTAATAGCACATCTAGATTTCCTACTATTGGTTTTATTGGAATATTTTTTATATACTCAATTGTAACACTATTATTTTATTTTAAATATGCTTACAAAATTCCCGTTTAGTTTCCTTACGAAATCATCGGCGGACCCATGACATATTAATTTTAAGTTATTATTTTTCATATTTTCCAGATTTAATTTATAATAAATGTCATATTGTAATAAAATGGACGTTACCGCTGCAGCGAATCCAGTATACAATAAATAAGACATAATGTATCCTATCAAAAAAATTAGGCAACTTGAAAATCCATATGGAGTATTGCTTAAACCTTGAAAAGAAATACAGTTAATAATTTCAATATTTTATAAAAAATATATTTTAGAATGTTTTATATATTTTTTTACATTGTTTTTTATGTATTTAAATTAAATATATTTTAAAAAGTATGTTTTTTATGTATTTAAATTAAATATATTTTAAAAAGTATCTGAAGGATTTAATTTGAAAGAAGAATGTTTCTTGATTAACTATTATACACTCATATAAATGTTTTCTTATTACCTTGCTGACACGCTGCTGCAATGGACCATAGTGTTATCTCAACCCAGGTCCAAGCTTCGTACTTAGGATGTATAAGTGAATGTCTTCGTGTTGATAATTTTAACGAAATCGCCAAAATTATTAAAACCAGAAGAAATACTAACCAAAGTGAGCCCGCAAATGATAAAATGAAAATGTCCTTTGTAAAATTAAGTTTAAGTGGATTATATATTAGCACATGCCTAAAAAATTATAGATTTTTATAACTGATAAATTTAATATATTAGACTTACTTTGACTTTAAAGAAGTATATAAGTTTGTAATTTCAAACATTGCTGACGGCAAATCAGGATGGCAAATGACAAGGTCGACTTCTTTTGTTATTAGGTAAGTCGGAATATCTTCCGTTTTATTTATTGTTTTATAATTTATGCTAAGAACATAAAATAGTTTGTTTTCGTTTATTTGATAAAACGTCTAATAATTAAATGAACATAAGTAGTAATATTACCTAATATAATTATAACGTGAAGTTACATAATGATATAAATTAATATAAAAAGTAATATGTAAATAGTTATGCAATCAATACTAATTAAAATTAATTTTCAAGTCAAATACTTTCAACTAAAACCTTGCAGAACAAACAAAAAACTTGTAATGTCCTGAAATTGTATTTATGATGACATGGCCAAATTAAATTTATTTTCCGTTAATACACAGAAATCGTGTACTCTGTATAACAAGAATAATTATATTGTATCGGAACCTGTGATTTTAATAATTGTGGTTAGCATTGAAAAAATATAATAAGCTTGAATTATATGTGTTCATTGAATATCTTGTTAAAAGTCATTCTTTTGTTACATATCGTGTTTAATAGCTATAAAATTAAAGGTATGTGTGTTAATCGTTTAGTTAAATTATTCTTGTGTATTGTATTTAATTATTTAATTTTAGACACAAAATGTGGAACTATAATTTGTTAATTTTGTTTTGTTTATCTTTTGGATGTTTAGTGGGTTTATCACGATGTGGAGTCTTTAATAAAAGAGGTTACAAGAGTGTTTATTTTATAATAAAATATTTTACAGTAAGATTTTTTAGAACGATTGAAATTTGCTTATCCAAATTTGATAAAAAATTCAATAGAAGCAAAGTTTAAAAAGTTTAAAACTGAAATTTATAATAGGGATCAACAATTACTTAAATTGAGTCACAACTTGATTAATTCATTGGAACACACTGTGGAAAAATTTAAATTAGCTAATTCTACGACGGGGTTAGATGTTCTTCACAATGGACAGTTGGATATCTTTAAGAAAAGATTACAACTAATTTTTCCTGGTAAATATATATTTTTTTATTAATCAGTATATTTTGTTTCTCATTACACTTCACATTATTTGAGGTACCAAATGGTGTGGCGACGGGGACATAGCAAAATCAGACTCTGATTTAGGATTTTATAGTAAAGAAGACAGTTGCTGTAGGCAACATGACAAATGTCCCTCAGTAATTCAAAGCGGAAAATCTTTACATGGCCTTAGTAATCAGGGTTTATTCACTAGGTACTAAAAATTGTCGTAACGACAATGCAGTATGGTTTAATAAATCATTAATATTTTAGATTGCATTGTGATTGTGACAAACTGTTTTATAAATGTTTACAATCAATACATTCGGTGTTATCTACGGGTTTGGGTGTAACATATTTTACTCTGCTTAGACCTCAATGTTTTAAAGAATCAACCGAAATCAAAAATTGTGCACGAATGGAGAGGTGGGTAGAATTTAATTGTTTTAGTATTTGCATATTTTACAAGAAATTTTCCTTTAGCACATAAATTTAATCTTTTATTTTTAGTGGGCGATGTGTTCAGTATGTATTCAATAATGCCAGCAATTTGAGTTATCAATGGTTTGATACTCCAGTATTTCACTTGGAAAAGTAATATTTGACAATTTAATTTTTAATTTAATTTCTTGCAAAAAATCACAAAGCTAAATTAAATTTTTTATATTATTTTTATAACTATACAAATTTTTGCTAATAAAATATACTTACTTTATGTTATTAGTTTGTCCTAACCAACCTATTACGTCTATACTATAACCCTGATATGTTGTCGAATTAGTTTTTCTCCTACAGTCGAATTTTTTTGATTCATCAAGGAATATTCCAACATTAATTGATGTTAACTCTTCTTTTGCTTCTAATTTTTTATCGATTGACTCAAACACATACTTATATTCCAGCCAAAACTTGGATGAATTTGTATAATCATTTAATATATCAATTTTAAATGATCTTATTTTTTTATTTGTAACAAATTTATGTATTGCATTATTGCTGAAAATGTAATTTGGGAAAATTATTAACAGGATTACAGCTTTCAATGCCATTTAGAGTATAGACTGATTGTAAGGCGACATTTGTTGACTCCTAAATAAGAGTTTAATCAGTATAATGTAATGTTAATTATTCAAACTGTGTAAATTTACATTATATAAATCGATATATCATCCGCACTTCATGTAATTATAACCGTTCACAGTAAAATCTCCCAGTATTAATTTATCGGGCAATCGCAATAATTAAAAGCAAATCTGAAAGCACAAGCAAATATATTTATTTATAAATGGTAACATTAAAAATTACAAATATCTTTAGTCAACTATACCTGAATAAAAAATTATAAAGACAATTTTGATTGATCAGTTAACATGCATGGTTGCTAGAAGAAATTACAATAGTAGAATATAAAATAACATATTGAGTCAAACGACAATATATTTGAAAATACTTTATTGTCCTTAATTAGTTCTACATGAACCTACATTGACTTTACCATTTATCATGGTTGGTATAATCTCTGCCGGTTCATTATTTATATAAATGTTTCGGACGCATCCAACGTACGGAGTTCTAGTTTGGATTCCTCTGATACGTTTAATGTAGCGATGACCACCGATAAATAGGGCACTTCCCGTATCTGTAGAAAGCGCATGACGATCACCTAATTGAGGAGGTGTAAATACGTTGTCTACAGATAATGTGATGACGTTCTTCGATTTCACAGCTGAATAAAAAAGAAAAGCGTTATTGCATATTTGTTAATAATGTTGTGATAAGGTATACTTGCCTTGAATACTATGCCATTCTCCATCACAAAGACTATAGATACTATCCTTTTTGAATATAGTTTTAAATGGTCGTTTACCATTGTCAACTGTTGCTTGTAACATCCCATTTATCATTTCAAGAACAAAGTAATCTTTCTTTCCGTGAACAGCCAAGATTACACCTGATATGTTTCTTGGCTTTATTTCCATTTTAACGTTGAATTCTATTCCAACCTGAAATAACATTTATGATTTAAACATTTACATTAAAAATACACAATAGTTTTACCTTGAATTTTTCTTTAAGTTTGACGAAACCATCACCGCTGAAGAATGTTCCAGCCTCCACGTTTGAAGAACAAGGAATTACATCATAAAGTGTAGGATTTTCCATAGGCTTTCCATTCATATTGAAGTTCCTAATACATCCTTTAAATGTGCCAGTCATATTCTGAAAAAGTTAAAAAATTAATTGTCTTATACAATTTAGATATTGACCAATATTCTTACAATTTTACTGACGACATCATTGTAGAACTTTGGAGGAAGACCTCCAATGTAAAATGGAGCCCTTAGATCCAATGAAGGATCACTACCAGATTGACTCAACTTCTCTTGATTGTCCACCACTATTTTGGCATTAGTTCCATCGCGACTAATTTCTATGTAATGGAACTTGTCATCATCATACCTATTTTTGGTACGGATGACGATTGGACCTTGAGTGGTGTTAAATGTGAATACCAAGCGACCATCTTGCATCAAGAGAGCCATATATTGATCGTGGCCTTTCTGGTCGGAGATATAAAGGATCACTCCGTCACTTTCAGATGTGCGAACCTCCAAATCGAAGTCGCATTGCTTTTTGAACTTACCCCTAGCCTGCATATATTCTAATCTGCTGGCTTCCTTGGTACCTTAAATTTAATAACACAAATGTTAAAGGTATGGAATGAATGAAAAGGTGTTTCAATCGTTACCGAATCGGAAGCCATTATTTTCTCCTTCGTCTAGAGGTTCAATGGGCAATGCACAACCTTCCTTTGGTGGTGGTTTAGTTGTTGGTGGAGGCGGTCGACCGATATGACCTGGACGCGGAGCATTCGTGAATGTCTCCTCTGGTTCTGGTTTTACTACTTCTTCAGTCACTGGTTGAATTTTATCGATGGGATGGTACCGACTTGGAGGCACATAGTCATTACCACCATCTCCTCGCGATTTGTCCTCTTCAAGAAAAAAATTAATCAAACCATTTTGAGTTAATTTAAAAATTCAAATTTACTTACTAGAGCCAAATGGATTTTCAGTGACAGGAATTGCCTCAGTAGTAGTAAATCCTTCAAGATCTGGAAGTGGAGGTAACTCAGGCACTAAAAGTAACCAAATTAAAATAATGTTAGTTCAATTTCGTGGAAAATATACTTACACTTATGGACATCTAAATCATCTAGTTCGGTTTTATCAAGCAAACAAGACGCCAAATATTCATTTGAACGGTCTGTCGTATTCGCAAAATTTTTTACGGCGCCTTTTAGTGTAAGATCTGCTATACACCCAGAGAATGGTTTCGTAGATCCTACCGTTCCCGGTAGAGGATTCAGTCTTGATGGTAAACCACCCACATACATATGTCCATGAAGAAGGTGCAAGGCTGGTGGTGAATCAGTTCTATAAAAAATATTTTAATGCATACAACATACATTAGGACTGAAATACTTACACTTTGTAACCAAAATCATCGAAATCCACCCTAAGTTCGTTGTCATTGTGCATAACGGACACCACATGCCATTTAGTGTCATTAAATGTATCCTTTGATACCAGTTCTATCTTTTGACTAATAACTTTGAGGTGACCGCGTACCAAAGCTAGAGATATTCCAGCAGTCTGTTGATTATCAGTTACATAGAAAATCAAGCCATCTTTTTCTTTAGTCTTGAATTTCAATGCGATTTTGAAGTCATTTGCGACTGAAATTCTGTCCCAGCCAATGTAACCAGGACGTTGTTTAGAGAATGATACCATTGGTTCAAACTAAAATTAAAATAAAAAACAAATATTTTTATCATTAAAAAAAATTGCAAATTTACTTTGTCTGGACATCCTGGTAAGACATCGAACGTCTTGATATTAACCCTGAGATCAACTGGTTGACCCATAATTGTGACGTTATTGATACATCCATCAAATTTCATCTCAGTAACTTCTGGATGATTGTGTTTGTTGGGATAGCCACCAAATGATATTGTTTCAATGTGATCAATAGTGGAACCAGATATAGGTTTCGTGACGTCTCTTGCTTCTTGACCGTCCACAGAGAGTCTGCCCTTCGCGCCTTCTCTAATTGCGACAATCTTATGCCATTTACCATCGTTATATTGTTTCGATGTAGCAATGGTCTTAGTGCCACTTCCCAAATTGTACTAAAAATGTTTCAGTAGTAGTACAGTTTATTGCGGTTATATTTACGTAGTTACTTACTTGATAAAGCACTTTGCCATTTCGCATTTCTAAAGCAATAAACGTTTTGTCCTTACTCGTTAAGAACAAAAGTCCTTCGGTGGCGAATGTTTTGAATACTAATTGAATGTCAGATCTCTGCCTTATTGGATAGGCCCTAGCATTTAAAATAGCATAACCATTTCCATTAAACCTGAAACCGGTACTAGGCTGAAGTACTAAAAGTTTGTCTCTTTCAAATGCCGGATGATTGTTCTCGTAGCCTTGGTTGAAGTTCCAAAGAGAAACAGGTCTGTCACCAATTACGAGTTCTTCAATTTCACCTTCAAATGAGTTGTAGTCAGCTATGTCCTTTTGAATCTCGTAATTAGTAGGTGGGAAACTGCCCACAAACAGTTTAGATTTGTCTTTGTCTAAATTGAAGATTGAATAGTGGCCCACTATTGGTTTCTCAGCCTTGGTTTCTTTTATTTGACCATCTACTTCCTCACGTATTGTTAATGTTGCATGGTGGCCAATTCTGTAATAAAATAACATTATATAAATAATTCAAAGAATATAAATAAAGAAGATACCTTTCAATTATATATTGATACCAAACTCCATCTGATACAAATTTATCATTGATAAGTTGATCTGGTCCATTTCCAATATCAAATTTGAGTGTGGGATACCCATTGACAATAACAAGCGACATGTAATCATCCTAAAAAGGACAATTTAATATCCTACATTTATACTGATTTCAATAAACTTACTGATTTTGTTTTTGGCAAGTTAGTTCCAACCGGATTACCCAAATAGAAAACTATGCCGTCAAGTTTGTTTGTCCTGAAATAGCCTGACATCTTTATTGATGTTGTTAGTTCCTCCAAATTGTCAGGATTCCTCAATTCGAGAGTAGTG